>NC_137517.1:10182500-10377500 GCF_041902795.1 Electrophorus electricus
GAAACTCTGTTCTTTACCTTTTTCACACTATGAAACAGCTTTGAATTCACCTTAAACACTGTTTTAGGGCAAGAGATTGTGTTTTAGACTAAAATGTAATGCATTATAAAAAGAATCTTTACTTTGAAACTCTGTTCTTTACCTTTTTCACACTCTGAAACAGCTTTGTATTCGCCTTAAACACTGTTTCAGGGCAAGAGATTGAGTTTTAGACTAAAATGTAATGCATTATAAGAAGAATATTTACATTGCAACTCTGTTCTTTAGCTTTTACATTCATTGAAACAGCGTTTCAAAGCATTGTGATCGCCTTAAACACAGTTTCAGGGCAAGAGATTTTGTTTTAGAATAAAATGTAATGTATTATAGGAAGAATCTTCACTTTGAAACTCTGTTCTTTACCTTTTTCACACTCTGAAACAGCTTGGTATTCGCCTTAAACACTGTTTCAGGGCAAGAGATTGAGGTTTAGACTAAAATGTAATGCATTATAAGAAGAATATATACATTGCAACTGTTCTTTAGAGATTGTGTTTTAGACTCATTGAAACAGCGTTTCAAAGCATTGTAATCGCCTTAAACACAGTTTCAGGGCAAGAGATTTTGTTTTAGACTAAAATGTAATGCATTATAAAATGAATCTTTACTTTGAAACTCTGTTCTTTACCTTTTTCACACTATGAAACAGCTTGGTATTCGACTTAAACACGGTTTTAGGGCAAGAGATTGTGTTTTAGACTAAAATGTAATGCATTATAAAATGAATCTTTACTTTGAAACTCTGTTCTTGACCTTTTTCACACTCTGAAACAGCTTGGTATTCGCCTTAAACACTGTTTCAGGGCAAGAGATTGAGGTTTAGACTAAAATGTAATGCATTATAAGAAGAATATTTACATTGCAACTGTTCTTTAGAGATTGTCTTTTAGACTCATTGAAACAGCGTTTCAAAGCATTGTAATCGCCTTAAACAGTTTCAGGGCAAGAGATTGTGCTTTGGACTAAAATGTAATGCATTTTAAGGAGAATCTTTACTTTGAAACTCTGTTCTTGACCTTTTTCACACTCTGAAACAGCTTGGTATTCGCCTTAAACACTGTTTCAGGGCAAGAGATTGAGGTTTAGACTAAAATGTAATGCATTATAAGAAGAATCTTTACTTTGAAACTGTTCTTTACCTTTTTCACACTCTGAAACAGCTTTGTATTCACCTTAAACACTGTTTTAGGGCAAGAGATTTTGTTTTAGACTAAAATGTAATGCATTATAAAAAGAATCTTTACTTTGAAACTCTGTTCTTTACCTTTTTCACACTATGAAACAGCTTGGTATTCGCCTTCAACACTTTCAGGGCAAGAGATTGAGGTTTAGACTAAAATGTAATGCATTATAAGAAGAATATTTACATTGCAACTGTTCTTTAGAGATTGTCTTTTAGACTCATTGAAACAGGGTTTCAAAGCATTGTAATCGCATTAAACACAGTTTCAGGGCAAGAGATTGTGTTTTAGACTAAAATGTAATGCATTTTAAGAAGAATCTTTACTTTGAAACTCTGTTCTTGACCTTTTTCACACTCTGAAACAGCTTTGAATTCACCTTAAACACTGTTTTAGGGCAAGAGATTGTGTTTTAGACTAAAATGTAATGTATTATAGGAAGAATCTTCACTTTGAAACTCTGTTCTTTACCTTTTTCACACTCTGAAACAGCTTGGTATTCGCCTTAAACACTGTTTCAGGGCAAGAGATTGAGGTTTAGACTAAAATGTAATGCATTATAAGAAGAATATTTACATTGCAACTGTTCTTTAGAGATTGTCTTTTAGACTCATTGAAACAGCGTTTCAAAGCATTGTAATCGCCTTAAACACAGTTTCAGGGCAAGAGATTGCGTTTTAGACTAAAATGTAATGCATTTTAAGAAGAATCTTTACTTTGAAACTCTGTTCTTTACCTTTTTCACACTCTGAAACAGCATTGTATTCACCTTAAACACTGTTTTAGGGCAAGAGATTGTGTTTTAGACTAAAATGTAATGCATTATAAGAAGAATCTTTACTTTGAAACTCTGTTCTTGACCTTTTTCACACTCTGAAACAGCTTTGAATTCACCTTAAACACTGTTTTAGGGCAAGAGATTGTGTTTTAGACTAAAATGTAATGCATTTTAAGAAGAATCTTTACTTTGAAACTCTGTTCTTGACCTTTTTCACACTCTGAAACAGCTTGGTATTCGCCTTAAACACTGTTTCAGGGCAAGAGATTGAGGTTTAGACTAAAATGTAATGCATTATAAAAAGAATCTTTACTTTGAAACTCTGTTCTTTACCTTTTTCACACTATGAAACAGCTTTGAATTCACCTTAAACACTGTTTTAGGGCAAGAGATTGTGTTTTAGACTAAAATGTAATGCATTATAAAAAGAATCTTTACTTTGAAACTCTGTTCTTTACCTTTTTCACACTCTGAAACAGCTTTGTATTCGCCTTAAACACTGTTTCAGGGCAAGAGATTGAGTTTTAGACTAAAATGTAATGCATTATAAGAAGAATATTTACATTGCAACTCTGTTCTTTAGCTTTTACACTCATTGAAACAGCGTTTCAAAGCATTGTGATCGCCTTAAACACAGTTTCAGGGCAAGAGATTTTGTTTTAGAATAAAATGTAATGTATTATAGGAAGAATCTTCACTTTGAAACTCTGTTCTTTACCTTTTTCACACTCTGAAACAGCTTGGTATTCGCCTTAAACACTGTTTCAGGGCAAGAGATTGAGGTTTAGACTAAAATGTAATGCATTATAAGAAGAATATATACATTGCAACTGTTCTTTAGAGATTGTGTTTTAGACTCATTGAAACAGCGTTTCAAAGCATTGTAATCGCCTTAAACACAGTTTCAGGGCAAGAGATTTTGTTTTAGACTAAAATGTAATGCATTATAAAATGAATCTTTACTTTGAAACTCTGTTCTTTACCTTTTTCACACTATGAAACAGCTTGGTATTCGACTTAAACACGGTTTTAGGGCAAGAGATTGTGTTTTAGACTAAAATGTAATGCATTATAAAATGAATCTTTACTTTGAAACTCTGTTCTTGACCTTTTTCACACTCTGAAACAGCTTGGTATTCGCCTTAAACACTGTTTCAGGGCAAGAGATTGAGGTTTAGACTAAAATGTAATGCATTATAAGAAGAATATTTACATTGCAACTGTTCTTTAGAGATTGTCTTTTAGACTCATTGAAACAGCGTTTCAAAGCATTGTAATCGCCTTAAACAGTTTCAGGGCAAGAGATTGTGCTTTGGACTAAAATGTAATGCATTTTAAGGAGAATCTTTACTTTGAAACTCTGTTCTTGACCTTTTTCACACTCTGAAACAGCTTGGTATTCGCCTTAAACACTGTTTCAGGGCAAGAGATTGAGGTTTAGACTAAAATGTAATGCATTATAAGAAGAATCTTTACTTTGAAACTGTTCTTTACCTTTTTCACACTCTGAAACAGCTTTGTATTCACCTTAAACACTGTTTTAGGGCAAGAGATTTTGTTTTAGACTAAAATGTAATGCATTATAAAAAGAATCTTTACTTTGAAACTCTGTTCTTTACCTTTTTCACACTATGAAACAGCTTGGTATTCGCCTTCAACACTTTCAGGGCAAGAGATTGAGGTTTAGACTAAAATGTAATGCATTATAAGAAGAATATTTACATTGCAACTGTTCTTTAGAGATTGTCTTTTAGACTCATTGAAACAGGGTTTCAAAGCATTGTAATCGCATTAAACACAGTTTCAGGGCAAGAGATTGTGTTTTAGACTAAAATGTAATGCATTTTAAGAAGAATCTTTACTTTGAAACTCTGTTCTTGACCTTTTTCACACTCTGAAACAGCTTGGTATTCGCCTTAAACACTTTCAGGGCAAGAGATTGAGGTTTAGACTAAAATGTAATGCATTATAAGAAGAATCTTTACTTTGAAACTCTGTTCTTTACCTTTTTCACACTCTGAAACAGCTTTGTATTCACCTTAAACACTGTTTTAGGGCAAGAGATTTTGTTTTAGACTAAAATGTAATGCATTATAAAAAGAATCTTTACTTTGAAACTCTGTTCTTTACCTTTTTCACACTATGAAACAGCTTTGAATTCACCTTAAACACTGTTTTAGGGCAAGAGATTGTGTTTTAGACTAAAATGTAATGAATTATAAAAAGAATCTTTACTTTGAAACTCTGTTCTTTACCTTTTTCACACTCTGAAACAGCTTTGTATTCGCCTTAAACACTGTTTCAGGGCAAGAGATTGAGTTTTAGACTAAAATGTAATGCATTATAAGAAGAATATTTACATTGCAACTCTGTTCTTTAGCTTTTACACTCATTGAAACAGCGTTTCAAAGCATTGTGATCACCTTAAACACAGTTTCAGGGCAAGAGATTGTGTTTTAGACTAAAATGTAATGCATTTTAAGAAGAATCTTTACTTTGAAACTCTGTTCTTGACCTTTTTCACACTCTGAAACAGCTTGGTATTCGCCTTAAACACTGTTTCAGGGCAAGAGATTGAGGTTTAGACTAAAATGTAATGCATTATAAGAAGAATCTTTACTTTGAAACTCTGTTCTTTACCTTTTTCACACTCTGAAACAGCTTTGTATTCACCTTAAACACTGTTTTAGGGCAAGAGATTTTGTTTTAGACTAAAATGTAATGCATTATAAAAAGAATCTTTACTTTGAAACTCTGTTCTTTACCTTTTTCACACTATGAAACAGCTTTGAATTCACCTTAAACACTGTTTTAGGGCAAGAGATTGTGTTTTAGACTAAAATGTAATGCATTATAAAAAGAATCTTTACTTTGAAACTGTTCTTTACCTTTTTCACACTCTGAAACAGCTTTGTATTCGCCTTAAACACTGTTTCAGGGCAAGAGATTGAGTTTTAGACTAAAATGTAATGCATTATAAGAAGAATATTTACATTGCAACTCTGTTCTTTAGCTTTTACACTCATTGAAACAGCGTTTCAAAGCATTGTGATCGCCTTAAACACAGTTTCAGGGCAAGAGATTTTGTTTTAGAATAAAATGTAATGTATTATAGGAAGAATCTTCACTTTGAAACTCTGTTCTTTACCTTTTTCACACTCTGAAACAGCTTGGTATTCGCCTTAAACACTGTTTCAGGGCAAGAGATTGAGGTTTAGTCTAAAATGTAATGCATTATAAGAAGAATATATACATTGCAACTGTTCTTTAGAGATTGTGTTTTAGACTCATTGAAACAGCGTTTCAAAGCATTGTAATCGCCTTAAACACAGTTTCAGGGCAAGAGATTTTGTTTTATACTAAAATGTAATGCATTATAAAATGAATCTTTACTTTGAAACTCTGTTCTTTACCTTTTTCACACTATGAAACAGCTTGGTATTCGACTTAAACACTGTTTCAGGGCAAGAGATTGAGTTTTAGACTAAAATGTAATGCATTATAAGAAGAATATTTACATTGCAACTGTTCTTTAGAGATTGTCCTTTAGACTCATTGAAACAGCGTTTCAAAGCATTCTAATCGCCTTAAACACAGTTTCAGGGCAAGAGATTGTGTTTTAGACTAAAATGTAATGCATTTTAAGGAGAATCTTTACTTTGAAACTCTGTTCTTTACCTTTTTCACACTCTGAAACAGCTTTGTATTCACCTTAAACACTGTTTCAGGGCAAGAGAATGTGCTTTGGACTAAAATGTAATGCATTATAAGAAGAATATTTACATTGCAACTCTGTTCTTTCGCTTTTACACTCATTGAAACAGCGTTTCAAAGCATTGTAATCGCCTTGAACACAGTTTCAGGGCAAAAGATTTTGTTTTAGACTAAAATGCAATGCATTATAAAAAGAATGTTTACTTTGAAACTCTGTTCTTTACCTTTTTCACACTATGAAACAGCTTTGTATACACCTAAAACACTGTTTTAGGGCAAGAGATTGTGTTTTAGACTAAAATGTAATGAATTATAAAAAGAATATTTACTTTGAAAGTCTGTTCTTTACCTTTTTCACACTCGGAAATAGCTTTGTATTCACCTTGAACACTGTTTTAGGGCAAGAGATTGTGTTTTATACTAAAATGTAATGCATTATAAGAAGAATTTTTACTTTGAAACTCTGTTCTTTACCTTTTTCACACTCTGAAACAGCTTGGTTTTCGCCTTAAACACTGTTTCAGGGCAAGAGATTGTGCTTTGGACTAAAATGTAATGCATTTTAAGGAGAATCTTTACTTTGAAACTGTTATTTAGAGATTGTGTTTTATACTCATTGAAACAGCGTTTCAAAGCATTATAATCGCCTTGAACACAATTTCAGGGCAAGAGATTTTGTTTTAGACTAAAATGTAATGCATTATAAAAAGAATGTTTACTTTGAAACTCTGTTCTTTACCTTTTTCACACTATGAAACAGCTTGGTATTCACCTTAAACACTGTTTTAGGGCAAGAGATTGTGTTTTAGACTAAAATGTAATGCATTATAAGAAGAATCTTTACTTTGAAACTCTGTTCTTTACCTTTTTCGCACTATGAAACAACTTGGTATTCGACTTAAACACTGTTTCAGGGCAAGAGATTGAGTTTTAGACTAAAATGTAATGCATTATAAGAAGAATATTTACATTGCAACTGTTCTTTAGAGATTGTCTTTTAGACTCATTGAAACAGCGTTTCAAAGCATTGTAATCGCCTTAAACACAGTTTCAGGGCAAGAGATGGTGTTTTAGACTAAAATGTAATGCATTTTAAGAAGAATCTTTACTTTGAAACTCTGTTCTTTACCTTTTTCACACTCTGAAACAGCTTTGTATTCACCTTAAACACTGTTTTAGGGCAAGAGATTGTGTTTTAGACTAAAATGTAATGCATTATAAAAAGAATCTTTACTTTGAAACTCTGTTCTTTACCTTTTTCACACTCTGAAACAGCTTTGTATTCGCCTTAAACACTGTTTCAGGGCAAGAGATTGAGTTTTAGACTAAAATGTAATGCATTATAAGAAGAATATTTACATTGCAACTCTGTTCTTTAGCTTTTACACTCATTGAAACAGCGTTTCAAAGCATTGTGATCACCTTAAACACAGTTTCAGGGCAAGAGATTGTGTTTTAGACTAAAATGTAATGCATTTTAAGAAGAATCTTTACTTTGAAACTCTGTTCTTGACCTTTTTCACACTCTGAAACAGCTTGGTATTCGCCTTAAACACTGTTTCAGGGCAATAGATTGAGGTTTAGACTAAAATGTAATGCATTATAAGAAGAATCTTTACTTTGAAACTCTGTTCTTTACCTTTTTCACACTCTGAAACAGCTTTGTATTCACCTTAAACACTGTTTTAGGGCAAGAGATTTTGTTTTAGACTAAAATGTAATGCATAATAAAAAGAATCTTTACTTTGAAACTCTGTTCTTTACCTTTTTCACACTATGAAACAGCTTTGAATTCACCTTAAACACTGTTTTAGGGCAAGAGATTGTGTTTTAGACTAAAATGTAATGCATTATAAAAAGAATCTTTACTTTGAAACTCTGTTCTTTACCTTTTTCACACTCTGAAACAGCTTTGTATTCGCCTTAAACACTGTTTCAGGGCAAGAGATTGAGTTTTAGACTAAAATGTAATGCATTATAAGAATATTTACATTGCAACTCTGTTCTTTAGCTTTTACACTCATTGAAACAGCGTTTCAAAGCATTGTGATCGCCTTAAACACAGTTTCAGGGCAAGAGATTTTGTTTTAGAATAAAATGTAATGTATTATAGGAAGAATCTTCACTTTGAAACTCTGTTCTTTACCTTTTTCACACTCTGAAACAGCTTGGTATTCGCCTTAAACACTGTTTCAGGGCAAGAGATTGAGGTTTAGACTAAAATGTAATGCATTATAAGAAGAATATATACATTGCAACTGTTCTTTAGAGATTGTGTTTTAGACTCATTGAAACAGCGTTTCAAAGCATTGTAATCGCCTTAAACACAGTTTCAGGGCAAGAGATTTTGTTTTAGACTAAAATGTAATGCATTATAAAATTAATCTTTACTTTGAAACTCTGTTCTTTACCTTTTTCACACTATGAAACAGCTTGGTATTCGACTTAAACACGGTTTTAGGGCAAGAGATTGTGTTTTAGACTAAAATGTAATGCATTATAAAATGAATCTTTACTTTGAAACTCTGTTCTTGACCTTTTTCACACTCTGAAACAGCTTTGTATTCGCCTTAAACACTGTTTCAGGGCAAGAGATTGAGGTTTAGAAAAAAATGTAATGCATTATAAGAAGAATATTTACATTGCAACTGTTCTTTAGAGATTGTCTTTTAGACTCATTGAAACAGC
The DNA here is from genome assembly GCF_041902795.1 of Electrophorus electricus. Classification (NCBI taxonomy): domain Eukaryota; kingdom Metazoa; phylum Chordata; class Actinopteri; order Gymnotiformes; family Gymnotidae; genus Electrophorus; species Electrophorus electricus. The sequence goes on from NC_137517.1 coordinate 10,190,901, forward strand.
GTTTCAAAGCATTGTAATCGCCTTAAACAGTTTCAGGGCAAGAGATTGTGCTTTGGACTAAAATGTAATGCATTTTAAGGAGAATCTTTACTTTGAAACTCTGTTCTTGACCTTTTTCACACTCTGAAACAGCTTGGTATTCGCCTTAAACACTGTTTCAGGGCAAGAGATTGAGGTTTAGACTAAAATGTAATGCATTATAAGAAGAATCTTTACTTTGAAACTGTTCTTTACCTTTTTCACACTCTGAAACAGCTTTGTATTCACCTTAAACACTGTTTTAGGGCAAGAGATTTTGTTTTAGACTAAAATGTAATGCATTATAAAAAGAATCTTTACTTTGAAACTCTGTTCTTTACCTTTTTCACACTATGAAACAGCTTGGTATTCGCCTTCAACACTTTCAGGGCAAGAGATTGAGGTTTAGACTAAAATGTAATGCATTATAAGAAGAATATTTACATTGCAACTGTTCTTTAGAGATTGTCTTTTAGACTCATTGAAACAGGGTTTCAAAGCATTGTAATCGCATTAAACACAGTTTCAGGGCAAGAGATTGTGTTTTAGACTAAAATGTAATGCATTTTAAGAAGAATCTTTACTTTGAAACTCTGTTCTTGACCTTTTTCACACTCTGAAACAGCTTGGTATTCGCCTTAAACACTTTCAGGGCAAGAGATTGAGGTTTAGACTAAAATGTAATGCATTATAAGAAGAATCTTTACTTTGAAACTCTGTTCTTTACCTTTTTCACACTGTGAAACAGCTTTGTATTCACCTTAAACACTGTTTTAGGGCAAGAGATTTTGTTTTAGACTAAAATGTAATGCATTATAAAAAGAATCATTACTTTGAAACTCTGTTCTTTACCTTTTTCACACTATGAAACAGCTTTGAATTCACCTTAAACACTGTTTTAGGGCAAGAGATTGTGTTTTAGACTAAAATGTAATGAATTATAAAAAGAATCTTTACTTTGAAACTCTGTTCTTTACCTTTTTCACACTCTGAAACAGCTTTGTATTCGCCTTAAACACTGTTTCAGGGCAAGAGATTGAGTTTTAGACTAAAATGTAATGCATTATAAGAAGAATATTTACATTGCAACTCTGTTCTTTAGCTTTTACACTCATTGAAACAGCGTTTCAAAGCATTGTGATCACCTTAAACACAGTTTCAGGGCAAGAGATTGTGTTTTAGACTAAAATGTAATGCATTTTAAGAAGAATCTTTACTTTGAAACTCTGTTCTTGACCTTTTTCACACTCTGAAACAGCTTGGTATTCGCCTTAAACACTGTTTCAGGGCAAGAGATTGAGGTTCAGACTAAAATGTAATGCATTATAAGAAGAATCTTTACTTTGAAACTCTGTTCTTTACCTTTTTCACACTCTGAAACAGCTTTGTATTCACCTTAAACACTGTTTTAGGGCAAGAGATTTTGTTTTAGACTAAAATGTAATGCATTATAAAAAGAATCTTTACTTTGAAACTCTGTTCTTTACCTTTTTCACACTATGAAACAGCTTTGAATTCACCTTAAACACTGTTTTAGGGCAAGAGATTGTGTTTTAGACTAAAATGTAATGCATTATAAAAAGAATCTTTACTTTGAAACTCTGTTCTTTACCTTTTTCACACTCTGAAACAGCTTTGTATTCGCCTTAAACACTGTTTCAGGGCAAGAGATTGAGTTTTAGACTAAAATGTAATGCATTATAAGAAGAATATTTACATTGCAACTCTGTTCTTTAGCTTTTACACTCATTGAAACAGCGTTTCAAAGCATTGTGATCGCCTTAAACACAGTTTCAGGGCAAGAGATTTTGTTTTAGAATAAAATGTAATGTATTATAGGAAGAATCTTCACTTTGAAACTCTGTTCTTTACCTTTTTCACACTCTGAAACAGCTTGGTATTCGCCTTAAACACTGTTTCAGGGCAAGAGATTGAGGTTTAGACTAAAATGTAATGCATTATAAGAAGAATATATACATTGCAACTGTTCTTTAGAGATTGTGTTTTAGACTCATTGAAACAGCGTTTCAAAGCATTGTAATCGCCTTAAACACAGTTTCAGGGCAAGAGATTTTGTTTTATACTAAAATGTAATGCATTATAAAATGAATCTTTACTTTGAAACTCTGTTCTTTACCTTTTTCACACTATGAAACAGCTTGGTATTCGACTTAAACACTGTTTCAGGGCAAGAGATTGAGTTTTAGACTAAAATGTAATGCATTATAAGAAGAATATTTACATTGCAACTGTTCTTTAGAGATTGTCCTTTAGACTCATTGAAACAGCGTTTCAAAGCATTCTAATCGCCTTAAACACAGTTTCAGGGCAAGAGATTGTGTTTTAGACTAAAATGTAATGCATTTTAAGGAGAATCTTTACTTTGAAACTCTGTTCTTTACCTTTTTCACACTCTGAAACAGCTTTGTATTCACCTTAAACACTGTTTCAGGGCAAGAGAATGTGCTTTGGACTAAAATGTAATGCATTATAAGAAGAATATTTACATTGCAACTCTGTTCTTTCGCTTTTACACTCATTGAAACAGCGTTTCAAAGCATTGTAATCGCCTTGAACACAGTTTCACGGCAAAAGATTTTGTTTTAGACTAAAATGCAATGCATTATAAAAAGAATGTTTACTTTGAAACTCTGTTCTTTACCTTTTTCACACTATGAAACAGCTTTGTATACACCTAAAACACTGTTTTAGGGCAAGAGATTGTGTTTTAGACTAAAATGTAATGAATTATAAAAAGAATATTTACTTTGAAAGTCTGTTCTTTACCTTTTTCACACTCGGAAACAGCTTTGTATTCACCTTGAACACTGTTTTAGGGCAAGAGATTGTGTTTTATACTAAAATGTAATGCATTATAAGAAGAATTTTTACTTTGAAACTCTGTTCTTTACCTTTTTCACACTCTGAAACAGCTTGGTTTTCGCCTTAAACACTGTTTCAGGGCAAGAGATTGTGCTTTGGACTAAAATGTAATGCATTTTAAGGAGAATCTTTACTTTGAAACTGTTATTTAGAGATTGTGTTTTATACTCATTGAAACAGCGTTTCAAAGCATTATAATCGCCTTGAACACAATTTCAGGGCAAGAGATTTTGTTTTAGACTAAAATGTAATGCATTATAAAAAGAATGTTTACTTTGAAACTCTGTTCTTTACCTTTTTCACACTATGAAACAGCTTGGTATTCACCTTAAACACTGTTTTAGGGCAAGAGATTGTGTTTTAGACTAAAATGTAATGCATTATAAGAAGAATCTTTACTTTGAAACTCTGTTCTTTACCTTTTTCGCACTATGAAACAACTTGGTATTCGACTTAAACACTGTTTCAGGGCAAGAGATTGAGTTTTAGACTAAAATGTAATGCATTATAAGAAGAATATTTACATTGCAACTGTTCTTTAGAGATTGTCTTTTAGACTCATTGAAACAGCGTTTCAAAGCATTGTAATCGCCTTAAACACAGTTTCAGGGCAAGAGATGGTGTTTTAGACTAAAATGTAATGCATTTTAAGAAGAATCTTTACTTTGAAACTCTGTTCTTTACCTTTTTCACACTCTGAAACAGCTTTGTATTCACCTTAAACACTGTTTTAGGGCAAGAGATTGTGTTTTAGACTAAAATGTAATGCATTATAAGAAGAATCTTTACTTTGAAACTCTGTTCTTTACCTTTTTCACACTCTGAAACAGCTTGGTATTCGCCTTAAACACTGTTTCAGGGCAAGAGATTGTGCTTTGGACTAAAATGTAATGCATTTTAAGGAGAATCTTTACTTTGAAACTCTGTTCTTGACCTTTTTCACACTCTGAAACAGCTTGGTATTCGCCTTAAACACTGTTTTAGGGCAAGAGATTTTGTTTTAGACTAAAATGTAATGCATTATAAAAAGAATCTTTACTTTGAAACTCTGTTCTTTACCTTTTTCACACTCTGAAACAGCTTTGTATTCGCCTTAAACACTGTTTCAGGGCAAGAGATTGAGTTTTAGACTAAAATGTAATGCATTATAAGAAGAATATTTACATTGCAACTCTGTTCTTTAGCTTTTACACTCATTGAAACAGCGTTTCAAAGCATTGTGATCGCCTTAAACACAGTTTCAGGGCAAGAGATTGAGGTTTAGACTAAAATGTAATGCATTATAAGAAGAATATATACATTGCAACTGTTCTTTAGAGATTGTGTTTTAGACTCATTGAAACAGCGTTTCAAAGCATTGTAATCGCCTTAAACACAGTTTCAGGGCAAGAGATTTTGTTTTAGACTAAAATGTAATGCATTATAAAATGAATCTTTACTTTGAAACTCTGTTCTTTACCTTTTTCACACTATGAAACAGCTTGGTATTCGACTTAAACACGGTTTTAGGGCAAGAGATTGTGTTTTAGACTAAAATGTAATGCATTATAAAATGAATCTTTACTTTGAAACTCTGTTCTTGACCTTTTTCACACTCTGAAACAGCTTGGTATTCGCCTTAAACACTGTTTCAGGGCAAGAGATTGAGGTTTAGACTAAAATGTAATGCATTATAAGAAGAATATTTACATTGCAACTGTTCTTTAGAGATTGTCTTTTAGACTCATTGAAACAGCGTTTCAAAGCATTGTAATCGCCTTAAACAGTTTCAGGGCAAGAGATTGTGCTTTGGACTAAAATGTAATGCATTTTAAGGAGAATCTTTACTTTGAAACTCTGTTCTTGACCTTTTTCACACTCTGAAACAGCTTGGTATTCGCCTTAAACACTGTTTCAGGGCAAGAGATTGAGGTTTAGACTAAAATGTAATGCATTATAAGAAGAATCTTTACTTTGAAACTGTTCTTTACCTTTTTCACACTCTGAAACAGCTTTGTATTCACCTTAAACACTGTTTTAGGGCAAGAGATTTTGTTTTAGACTAAAATGTAATGCATTATAAAAAGAATCTTTACTTTGAAACTCTGTTCTTTACCTTTTTCACACTCTGAAACAGCTTTGTATTCGCCTTAAACACTGTTTCAGGGCAAGAGATTGAGTTTTAGACTAAAATGTAATGCATTATAAGAAGAATATTTACATTGCAACTCTGTTCTTTAGCTTTTACACTCATTGAAACAGCGTTCCAAAGCATTGTGATCGCCTTAAACACAGTTTCAGGGCAAGAGATTTTGTTTTAGAATAAAATGTAATGTATTATAGGAAGAATCTTCACTTTGAAACTCTGTTCTTTACCTTTTTCACACTCTGAAACAGCTTGGTATTCGCCTTAAACACTGTTTCAGGGCAAGAGATTGAGGTTTAGACTAAAATGTAATGCATTATAAGAAGAATATATACATTGCAACTGTTCTTTAGAGATTGTGTTTTAGACTCATTGAAACAGCGTTTCAAAGCATTGTAATCGCCTTAAACACAGTTTCAGGGCAAGAGATTTTGTTTTAGACTAAAATGTAATGCATTATAAAATGAATCTTTACTTTGAAACTCTGTTCTTTACCTTTTTCACACTCTGAAACAGCTTTGTATTCACCTTAAACACTGTTTCAGGGCAAGAGAATGTGCTTTGGACTAAAATGTAATGCATTATAAGAAGAATATTTACATTGCAACTCTGTTCTTTCGCTTTTACACTCATTGAAACAGCGTTTCAAAGCATTGTAATCGCCTTGAACACAGTTTCAGGGCAAAAGATTTTGTTTTAGACTAAAATGCAATGCATTATCAAAAGAATGTGTACTTTGAAACTCTGTTCTTTACGTTTTTCACACTATGAAACAGCTTTGTATACACCTAAAACACTGTTTTAGGGCAAGAGATTGTGTTTTAGACTAAAATGTAATGAATTATAAAAAGAATATTTACTTTGAAACTCTGTTCTTTACCTTTGTCACACTCGGAAATAGCTTTGTATTCACCTTGAACACTGTTTTAGGGCAAGAGATTGTGTTTTATACTAAAATGTAATGCATTATAAGAAGAATTTTTACTTTGAAACTCTGTTCTTTACCTTTTTCACACTCTGAAACAGCTTGGTTTTCGCCTTAAACACTGTTTCAGGGCAAGAGATTGTGCTTTGGACTAAAATGTAATGCATTTTAAGGAGAATCTTTACTTTGAAACTGTTATTTAGAGATTGTGTTTTATACTCATTGAAACAGCGTTTCAAAGCATTATAATCGCCTTGAACACAATTTCAGGGCAAGAGATTTTGTTTTAGACTAAAATGTAATGCATTATAAAAAGAATGTTTACTTTGAAACTCTGTTCTTTACCTTTTTCACACTATGAAACAGCTTGGTATTCACCTTAAACACTGTTTTAGGGCAAGAGATTGTGTTTTAGACTAAAATGTAATGCATTATAAGAAGAATCTTTACTTTGAAACTCTGTTCTTTACCTTTTTCGCACTATGAAACAACTTGGTATTCGACTTAAACACTGTTTCAGGGCAAGAGATTGAGTTTTAGACTAAAATGTAATGCATTATAAGAAGAATATTTACATTGCAACTGTTCTTTAGAGATTGTGTTTTAGACTCATTGAAACAGCGTTTCAAAGCATTGTAATCGCCTTAAACACAGTTTCAGGGCAAGAGATTTTGTTTTAGACTAAAATGTAATGCATTATAAAATGAATCTTTACTTTGAAACTCTGTTCTTTACCTTTTTCACACTATGAAACAGCTTGGTATTCGACTTAAACACGGTTTTAGGGCAAGAGATTGTGTTGTAGACTAAAATGTAATGCATTATAAAATGAATCTTTACTTTGAAACTCTGTTCTTGACCTTTTTCACACTCTGAAACAGCTTGGTATTCGCCTTAAACACTGTTTCAGGGCAAGAGATTGAGGTTTAGACTAAAATGTAATGCATTATAAGAAGAATATTTACATTGCAACTGTTCTTTAGAGATTGTCTTTTAGACTCATTGAAACAGCGTTTCAAAGCATTGTAATCGCCTTAAACAGTTTCAGGGCAAGAGATTGTGCTTTGGACTAAAATGTAATGCATTTTAAGGAGAATCTTTACTTTGAAACTCTGTTCTTGACCTTTTTCACACTCTGAAACAGCTTGGTATTCGCCTTAAACACTGTTTCAGGGCAAGAGATTGAGGTTTAGACTAAAATGTAATGCATTATAAGAAGAATCTTTACTTTGAAACTGTTCTTTACCTTTTTCACACTCTGAAACAGCTTTGTATTCACCTTAAACACTGTTTTAGGGCAAGAGATTTTGTTTTAGACTAAAATGTAATGCATTATAAAAAGAATCTTTACTTTGAAACTCTGTTCTTTACCTTTTTCACACTCTGAAACAGCTTTGTATTCGCCTTAAACACTGTTTCAGGGCAAGAGATTGAGTTTTAGACTAAAATGTAATGCATTATAAGAAGAATATTTACATTGCAACTCTGTTCTTTAGCTTTTACACTCATTGAAACAGCGTTTCAAAGCATTGTGATCACCTTAAACACAGTTTCAGGGCAAGAGATTGTGTTTTAGGCTAAAATGTAATGCATTTTAAGAAGAATCTTTACTTTGAAACTCTGTTCTTGACCTTTTTCACACTCTGAAACAGCTTGGTATTCACCTTAAACACTGTTTTAGGGCAAGAGATTTTGTTTTAGACTAAAATGTAATGCATTATAAAAAGAATCTTTACTTTGAAACTCTGTTCTTTACCTTTTTCACACTATGAAACAGCTTTGAATTCACCTTAAACACTGTTTTAGGGCAAGAAATTGTGTTTTAGACTAAAATGTAATGCATTATAAAAAGAATCTTTACTTTGAAACTCTGTTCTTTACCTTTTTCACACTCTGAAACAGCTTTGTATTCGCCTTAAACACTGTTTCAGGGCAAAAGATTGAGTTTTAGACTAAAATGTAATGCATTATAAGAAGAATATTTACATTGCAACTCTGTTCTTTAGCTTTTACACTCATTGAAACAGCGTTCCAAAGCATTGTGATCGCCTTAAACACAGTTTCAGGGCAAGAGATTTTGTTTTAGAATAAAATGTAATGTATTATAGGAAGAATCTTCACTTTGAAACTCTGTTCTTTACCTTTTTCACACTCTGAAACAGCTTGGTATTCGCCTTAAACACTGTTTCAGGGCAAGAGATTGAGGTTTAGACTAAAATGTAATGCATTATAAGAAGAATATATACATTGCAACTGTTCTTTAGAGATTGTGTTTTAGACTCATTGAAACAGCGTTTCAAAGCATTGTAATCGCCTTAAACACAGTTTCAGGGCAAGAGATTTTGTTTTAGACTAAAATGTAATGCATTATAAAATGAATCTTTACTTTGAAACTCTGTTCTTTACCTTTTTCACACTCTGAAACAGCTTTGTATTCACCTTAAACACTGTTTCAGGGCAAGAGAATGTGCTTTGGACTAAAATGTAATGCATTATAAGAAGAATATTTACATTGCAACTCTGTTCTTTCGCTTTTACACTCATTGAAACAGCGTTTCAAAGCATTGTAATCGCCTTGAACACAGTTTCAGGGCAAAAGATTTTGTTTTAGACTAAAATGCAATGCATTATCAAAAGAATGTGTACTTTGAAACTCTGTTCTTTACGTTTTTCACACTATGAAACAGCTTTGTATACACCTAAAACACTGTTTTAGGGCAAGAGATTGTGTTTTATTCTAAAATGTAATGAATTATAAAAAGAATATTTACTTTGAAACTCTGTTCTTTACCTTTGTCACACTCGGAAATAGCTTTGTATTCACCTTGAACACTGTTTTAGGGCAAGAGATTGTGTTTTATACTAAAATGTAATGCATTATAAGAAGAATTTTTACTTTGAAACTCTGTTCTTTACCTTTTTCACACTCTGAAACAGCTTGGTTTTCGCCTTAAACACTGTTTCAGGGCAAGAGATTGTGCTTTGGACTAAAATGTAATGCATTTTAAGGAGAATCTTTACTTTGAAACTGTTATTTAGAGATTGTGTTTTATACTCATTGAAACAGCGTTTCAAAGCATTATAATCGCCTTGAACACAATTTCAGGGCAAGAGATTTTGTTTTAGACTAAAATGTAATGCATTATAAAAAGAATGTTTACTTTGAAACTCTGTTCTTTACCTTTTTCACACTATGAAACAGCTTGGTATTCACCTTAAACACTGTTTTAGGGCAAGAGATTGTGTTTTAGACTAAAATGTAATGCATTATAAGAAGAATCTTTACTTTGAAACTCTGTTCTTTACCTTTTTCGCACTATGAAACAACTTGGTATTCGACTTAAACACTGTTTCAGGGCAAGAGATTGAGTTTTAGACTAAAATGTAATACATTATAAGAAGAATATTTACATTGCAACTGTTCTTTAGAGATTGTCTTTTAGACTCATTGAAACAGCGTTTCAAAGCATTGTAATCGCCTTAAACACAGTTTCAGGGCAAGAGATGGTGTTTTAGACTAAAATGTAATGCATTTTAAGGAGAATCTTTACTTTGAAACTCTGTTCTTGACCTTTTTCACACTCTGAAACAGCTTGGTATTCGCCTTAAACACTTTCAGGGCAAGAGATTGAGTTTTAGACTAAAATGTAATGCATTATAAAAAGAATCTTTACTTTGAAACTCTGTTCTTTACCTTTTTCACACTATGAAACAGCTTTGAATTCACCTTAAACACTGTTTTAGGGCAAGAGATTGTGTTTTAGACTAAAATGTAATGAATTATAAAAAGAATCTTTACTTTGAAACTCTGTTCTTTACCTTTTTCACACTCTGAAACAGCTTGGTATTCGCCTTAAAAACTGTTTCAGGGCAAGAGATTGTACTTTGGACTAAAATGTAATGCATTATAAGGAGAATCTTTACTTTGAAACTGTTCTTTAGCTGTTTCACACTATGAAACAGCTTGGTATTCACCTTAAACACTGTTTCAGGGCAAGAGATTGTGTTTTAGACTAAAATGTAATGCATTATAAGAAGAATATTTACATTGCAACTGTTCTTTAGAGATTGTCTTTTAGACTCATTGAAACAGCGTTTCATAGCATTGTAATCGCCTTAAACACAGTTTCAGGGCAAGAGATTGTGTTTTAGACTAAAATGTAATGCATTTTAAGAAGAATCTTTACTTTGAAACTCTGTTCTTTACCTTTTTCACACTCTGAAACAGCTTGGTATTCACCTTAAACACTGTTTTAGGGCAAGAGATTGTGTTTTAGACTAAAATGTAATGCATTATAAGAAGAATCTTTACTTTGAAACTCTGTTCTTTTCCTTTTTCACACTCTGAAACAGCTTGGTATTCGCCTTAAACACTGTTTCAGGGCAAGAGATTGTGCTTTGGACTAAAATGTAATGCATTTTAAGGAGAATCTTTACTTTGAAACTCTGTTGACCTTTTTCACACTCTGAAACAGCTTGGTATTCGCCTTAAACACTGTTTCAGGGCAAGAGATTGAGGTTTAGACTAAAATGTAATGCATTATAAGAAGAATCTTTACTTTAAAACTCTGTTCTTTACCTTTTTTACACTCTGAAACAGCTTTGTATTCACCTTAAACACTGTTTTAGGGCAAGAGATTTTGTTTTAGACTAAAATGTAATGCATTATAAAAAGAATCTTTACTTTGAAACTCTGTTCTTTACCTTTTTCACACTATGAAACAGCTTTGAATTCACCTTAAACACTGTTTTAGGGCAAGAGATTGTGTTTTAGACTAAAATGTAATGAATTATAAAAAGAATCTTTACTTTGAAACTCTGTTCTTTACATTTTTCACACTCTGAAACAGCTTGGTATTCGCCTTAAACACTGTTTCAGGGCAAGAGATTGTACTTTGGACTAAAATGTAATGCATTATAAGGAGAATCTTTACTTTGAAACTGTTCTTTAGCTTTTACACTCATTGAAACAGCGTTTCAAAGCATTGGGATCACCTTAAACACAGTTTCAGGGCAAGAGATTGTGTTTTAGACTAAAATGTAATGCATTTTAAGAAGAATCTTTACTTTGAAACTCTGTTCTTGACCTTTTTTACACTCTGAAACAGCTTGGTATTCGCCTTAAACACTGTTTCAGGGCAAGAGATTGAGGTTTAGACTAAAATGTAATGCATTATAAGAAGAATCTTTACTTTGAAACTCTGTTGACCTTTTTCACACTCTGAAACAGCTTTGTATTCGCCTTAAACACTGTTTCAGGGCAAGAGATTGAGTTTTAGACTAAAATGTAATGCATTATAAGAAGAATATTTACATTGCAACTCTGTTCTTTAGCTTTTACACTCATTGAAACAGCGTTCCAAAGCATTGTGATCGCCTTAAACACAGTTTCAGGGCAAGAGATTTTGTTTTAGAATAAAATGTAATGTATTATAGGAAGAATCTTCACTTTGAAACTCTGTTCTTTACCTTTTTCACACTCTGAAACAGCTTGGTATTCGCCTTAAACACTGTTTCAGGGCAAGAGATTGAGGTTTAGACTAAAATGTAATGCATTATAAGAAGAATATATACATTGCAACTGTTCTTTAGAGATTGTGTTTTAGACTCATTGAAACACCGTTTCAAAGCATTGTAATCGCCTTAAACACAGTTTCAGGGCAAGAGATTTTGTTTTAGACTAAAATGTAATGCATTATAAAATGAATCTTTACTTTGAAACTCTGTTCTTTACCTTTTTCACACTCTGAAACAGCTTTGTATTCACCTTAAACACTGTTTCAGGGCAAGAGAATGTGCTTTGGACTAAAATGTAATGCATTATAAGAAGAATATTTACATTGCAACTCTGTTCTTTCGCTTTTACACTCATTGAAACAGCGTTTCAAAGCATTGTAATCGCCTTGAACACAGTTTCAGGGCAAAAGATTTTGTTTTAGACTAAAATGCAATGCATTATCAAAAGAATGTGTACTTTGAAACTCTGTTCTTTACGTTTTTCACACTATGAAACAGCTTTGTATACACCTAAAACACTGTTTTAGGGCAAGAGATTGTGTTTTAGACTAAAATGTAATGAATTATAAAAAGAATATTTACTTTGAAACTCTGTTCTTTACCTTTGTCACACTCGGAAATAGCTTTGTATTCACCTTGAACACTGTTTTAGGGCAAGAGATTGTGTTTTATACTAAAATGTAATGCATTATAAGAAGAATTTTTACTTTGAAACTCTGTTCTTTACCTTTTTCACACTCTGAAACAGCTTGGTTTTCGCCTTAAACACTGTTTCAGGGCAAGAGATTGTGCTTTGGACTAAAATGTAATGCATTTTAAGGAGAATCTTTACTTTGAAACTGTTATTTAGAGATTGTGTTTTATACTCATTGAAACAGCGTTTCAAAGCATTATAATCGCCTTGAACACAATTTCAGGGCAAGAGATTTTGTTTTAGACTAAAATGTAATGCATTATAAAAAGAATGTTTACTTTGAAACTCTGTTCTTTACCTTTTTCACACTATGAAACAGCTTGGTATTCACCTTAAACACTGTTTTAGGGCAAGAGATTGTGTTTTAGACTAAAATGTAATGCATTATAAGAAGAATCTTTACTTTGAAACTCTGTTCTTTACCTTTTTCGCACTATGAAACAACTTGGTATTCGACTTAAACACTGTTTCAGGGCAAGAGATTGAGTTTTAGACTAAAATGTAATGCATTATAAGAAGAATATTTACATTGCAACTGTTCTTTAGAGATTGTCTTTTAGACTCATTGAAACAGCGTTTCAAAGCATTGTAATCGCCTTAAACACAGTTTCAGGGCAAGAGATGGTGTTTTAGACTAAAATGTAATGCATTTTAAGGAGAATCTTTACTTTGAAACTCTGTTCTTGACCTTTTTCACACTCTGAAACAGCTTGGTATTCGCCTTAAACACTTTCAGGGCAAGAGATTGAGTTTTAGACTAAAATGTAATGCATTATAAAAAGAATCTTTACTTTGAAACTCTGTTCTTTACCTTTTTCACACTATGAAACAGCTTTGAATTCACCTTAAACACTGTTTTAGGGCAAGAGATTGTGTTTTAGACTAAAATGTAATGAATTATAAAAAGAATCTTTACTTTGAAACTCTGTTCTTTACCTTTTTCACACTCTGAAACAGCTTGGTATTCGCCTTAAAAACTGTTTCAGGGCAAGAGATTGTACTTTGGACTAAAATGTAATGCATTATAAGGAGAATCTTTACTTTGAAACTGTTCTTTAGCTGTTTCACACTATGAAACAGCTTGGTATTCACCTTAAACACTGTTTCAGGGCAAGAGATTGTGTTTTAGACTAAAATGTAATGCATTATAAGAAGAATATTTACATTGCAACTGTTCTTTAGAGATTGTCTTTTAGACTCATTGAAACAGCGTTTCATAGCATTGTAATCGCCTTAAACACAGTTTCAGGGCAAGAGATTGTGTTTTAGACTAAAATGTAATGCATTTTAAGAAGAATCTTTACTTTGAAACTCTGTTCTTTACCTTTTTCACACTCTGAAACAGCTTTGTATTCACCTTAAACACTGTTTTAGGGCAAGAGATTGTGTTTTAGACTAAAATGTAATGCATTATAAGAAGAATCTTTACTTTGAAACTCTGTTCTTTTCCTTTTTCACACTCTGAAACAGCTTGGTATTCGCCTTAAACACTGTTTCAGGGCAAGAGATTGTGCTTTGGACTAAAATGTAATGCATTTTAAGGAGAATCTTTACTTTGAAACTCTGTTGACCTTTTTCACACTCTGAAACAGCTTGGTATTCGCCTTAAACACTGTTTCAGGGCAAGAGATTGAGGTTTAGACTAAAATGTAATGCATTATAAGAAGAATCTTTACTTTAAAACTCTGTTCTTTACCTTTTTTACACTCTGAAACAGCTTTGTATTCACCTTAAACACTGTTTTAGGGCAAGAGATTTTGTTTTAGACTAAAATGTAATGCATTATAAAAAGAATCTTTACTTTGAAACTCTGTTCTTTACCTTTTTCACACTATGAAACAGCTTTGAATTCACCTTAAACACTGTTTTAGGGCAAGAGATTGTGTTTTAGACTAAAATGTAATGAATTATAAAAAGAATCTTTACTTTGAAACTCTGTTCTTTACATTTTTCACACTCTGAAACAGCTTGGTATTCGCCTTAAACACTGTTTCAGGGCAAGAGATTGTACTTTGGACTAAAATGTAATGCATTATAAGGAGAATCTTTACTTTGAAACTGTTCTTTAGCTTTTACACTCATTGAAACAGCGTTTCAAAGCATTGGGATCACCTTAAACACAGTTTCAGGGCAAGAGATTGTGTTTTAGACTAAAATGTAATGCATTTTAAGAAGAATCTTTACTTTGAAACTCTGTTCTTGACCTTTTTTACACTCTGAAACAGCTTGGTATTCGCCTTAAACACTGTTTCAGGGCAAGAGATTGAGGTTTAGACTAAAATGTAATGCATTATAAGAAGAATCTTTACTTTGAAACTCTGTTCTTTACCTTTTTCACACTCTGAAACAGCTTTGTATTCACCTTAAACACTGTTTTAGGGCAAGAGATTTTGTTTTAGACTAAAATGTAATGCATTATAAAAAGAATCTTTACTTTGAAACTCTGTTCTTTACCTTTTTCACACTCTGAAACAGCTTTGTATTCGCCTTAAACACTGTTTCAGGGCAAGAGACTGAGTTTTAGACTAAAATGTAATGCATTATAAGAAGAATATTTACATTGCAACTCTGTTCTTTAGCTTTTACACTCATTGAAACAGCGTTTCAAAGCATTGTGATCACCTTAAACACAGTTTCAGGGCAAGAGATTTTGTTTTAGAATAAAATGTAATGCATTATAAAAAGAATCTTTACTTTGAAACTCTGTTCTTTACCTTTGTCACACTCGGAAATAGCTTTGTATTCACCTTGAACACTGTTTTAGGGCAAGAGATTGTGTTTTATACTAAAATGTAATGCATTATAAGAAGAATTTTTACTTTGAAACTCTGTTCTTTACCTTTTTCACACTCTGAAACAGCTTGGTTTTCGCCTTAAACACTGTTTCAGGGCAAGAGATTGTGCTTTGGACTAAAATGTAATGCATTTTAAGGAGAATCTTTACTTTGAAACTGTTATTTAGAGATTGTGTTTTATACTCATTGAAACAGCGTTTCAAAGCATTATAATCGCCTTGAACACAATTTCAGGGCAAGAGATTTTGTTTTAGACTAAAATGTAATGCATTATAAAAAGAATGTTTACTTTGAAACTCTGTTCTTTACCTTTTTCACACTATGAAACAGCTTGGTATTCACCTTAAACACTGTTTTAGGGCAAGAGATTGTGTTTTAGACTAAAATGTAATGCATTATAAGAAGAATCTTTACTTTGAAACTCTGTTCTTTACCTTTTTCGCACTATGAAACAACTTGGTATTCGACTTAAACACTGTTTCAGGGCAAGAGATTGAGTTTTAGACTAAAATGTAATGCATTATAAGAAGAATATTTACATTGCAACTGTTCTTTAGAGATTGTCTTTTAGACTCATTGAAACAGCGTTTCAAAGCATTGTAATCGCCTTAAACACAGTTTCAGGGCAAGAGATGGTGTTTTAGACTAAAATGTAATGCATTTTAAGGAGAATCTTTACTTTGAAACTCTGTTCTTGACCTTTTTCACACTCTGAAACAGCTTGGTATTCGCCTTAAACACTTTCAGGGCAAGAGATTGAGTTTTAGACTAAAATGTAATGCATTATAAAAAGAATCTTTACTTTGAAACTCTGTTCTTTACCTTTTTCACACTATGAAACAGCTTTGAATTCACCTTAAACACTGTTTTAGGGCAAGAGATTGTGTTTTAGACTAAAATGTAATGAATTATAAAAAGAATCTTTACTTTGAAACTCTGTTCTTTACCTTTTTCACACTATGAAACAGCTTTGAATTCACCTTAAACACTGTTTCAGGGCAAGAGATTGAGTTTTAGACTAAAATGTAATGCATTATAAGAACAATATTTACATTGCAACTGTTCTTTAGAGATTGTCCTTTAGACTCATTGAAACAGCGTTTCAAAGCATTGTAATCGCCTTAAACACAGTTTCAGGGCAAGAGATTGTGTTTTAGACTAAAATGTAATGCATTTTAAGGAGAATCTTTACTTTGAAACTCTGTTCTTTACCTTTTTCACACTCTGAAACAGCTTTGTATTCACCTTAAACACTGTTTTAGGGCAAGAGATTGTGTTTTAGACTAAAATGTAATGCATTATAAGAAGAATCTTTACTTTGAAACTCTGTTCTTTACCTTTTTCACACTCTGAAACAGCTTGGTATTCGCCTTAAACACTGTTTCAGGGCAAGAGATTGTGCTTTGGAATAAAATGTAATGCATTTTAAGGAGAATCTTTACTTTGAAACTCTGTTCTTGACCTTTTTCACACTCTGAAACAGCTTGGTATTCGCCTTAAACACTGTTTCAGGGCAAGAGATTGAGGTTTAGACTAAAATGTAATGCATTATAAGAAGAATCTTTACTTTGAAACTCTGTTCTTTACCTTTTTCACACTCTGAAACAGCTTGGTATTCGCCTTAAACACTGTTTCAGGGCAAGAGATTGTGCTTTGGAATAAAATGTAATGCATTTTAAGGAGAATCTTTACTTTGAAACTCTGTTCTTGACCTTTTTCACACTCTGAAACAGCTTGGTATTCGCCTTAAACACTGTTTCAGGGCAAGAGCTTGTACTTTGGACTAAAATGTAATGCATTATAAGGAGAATCTTTACTTTGAAACTGTTCTTTAGCTGTTTCACACTATGAAACAGCTTGGTATTCACCTTAAACACTGTTTCAGGGCAAGAGATTGTGTTTTAGACTAAAATGTAATGCATTATAAGAAGAATATTTACATTGCAACTGTTCTTTAGAGATTGTCTTTTAGACTCATTGAAACAGCATTTCATAGCATTGTAATCGCCTTAAACACAGTTTCAGGGCAAGAGATTGTGTTTTAGACTAAAATGTAATGCATTTTAAGAAGAATCTTTACTTTGAAACTCTGTTCTTTACCTTTTTCACACTCTGAAACAGCTTTGTATTCACCTTAAACACTGTTTTAGGGCAAGAGATTGTGTTTTAGACTAAAATGTAATGCATTATAAGAAGAATCTTTACTTTGAGACTCTGTTCTTTACCTTTTTCACACTCTGAAACAGCTTGGTATTCGCCTTAAACACTGTTTCAGGGCAAGAGATTGTGCTTTGGCCTAAAATGTAATGCATTTTAAGGAGAATCTTTACTTTGAAACTCTGTTGACCTTTTTCACACTCTGAAACAGCTTGGTATTCGCCTTAAACACTGTTTCAGGGCAAGAGATTGAGGTTTAGACTAAAATGTAATGCATTATAAGAAGAATCTTTACTTTGAAACTCTGTTCTTTACCTTTTTTACACTCTGAAACAGCTTTGTATTCACCTTAAACTCTGTTTTAGGGCAAGAGATTTTGTTTTAGACTAAAATGTAATGCATTATAAAAAGAATCTTTACTTTGAAACTCTGTTCTTTACCTTTTTCACACTATGAAACAGCTTTGAATTCACCTTAAACACTGTTTTAGGGCAGGAGATTGTGTTTTAGACTAAAATGTAATGAATTATAAAAAGAATCTTTACTTTGAAACTCTGTTCTTTACCTTTTTCACACTCTGAAACAGCTTGGTATTCGCCTTAAACACTGTTTCAGGGCAAGAGATTGTACTTTGGACTAAAATGTAATGCATTATAAGGAGAATCTTTACTTTGAAACTGTTCTTTAGCTTTTACACTCATTGAAACAGCGTTTCAAAGCATTGTGATCACCTTAAACACAGTTTCAGGGCAAGAGATTGTGTTTTAGACTAAAATGTAATGCATTTTAAGAAGAATCTTTACTTTGAAACTCTGTTCTTGACCTTTTTCACACTCTGAAACAGCTTGGTATTCGCCTTAAACACTGTTTTAGGGCAAGAGATTTTGTTTTAGACTAAAATGTAATGCATTATAAAAAGAATCTTTACTTTGAAACTCTGTTCTTTACCTTTTTCACACTATGAAACAGCTTTGAATTCACCTTAAACACTGTTTTAGGGCAAGAGATTGTGTTTTAGACTAAAATGTAATGCATTATAAAAAGAATCTTTACTTTGAAACTCTGTTCTTTACCTTTTTCACACTCTGAAACAGCTTTGTATTCGCCTTAAACACTGTTTCAGGGCAAGAGACTGAGTTTTAGACTAAAATGTAATGCATTATAAGAAGAATATTTACATTGCAACTCTGTTCTTTAGCTTTTACACTCATTGAAACAGCGTTTCAAAGCATTGTAATCGCCTTGAACACAGTTTCAGGGCAAAAGATTTTGTTTTAGACTAAACTGCAATGCATTATAAAAAGAATGTTTACTTTGAAACTCTGTTCTTTACCTTTTTCACACTATGAAACAGCTTTGAATACACCTAAAACACTGTTTTAGGGCAAGAGATTGTGTTTTAGACTAAAATGTAATGAATTATAAAAAGAATATTTACTTTGAAACTCTGTTCTTTACCTTTTTCACACTCGTAAACAGCTTTGTATTCACCTTGAACACTGTTTTAGGGCAAGAGATTGTGTTTTATACTAAAATGTAATGCATTATAAGAAGAATTTTTACTTTGAAACTCTGTTCTTTACCTTTTTCACACTCTGAAACAGCTTGGTTTTCGCCTTAAACACTGTTTCAGGGCAAGAGATTGTGCTTTGGACTAAAATGTAATGCATTTTAAGGAGAATCTTTACTTTGAAACTGTTATTTAGAGATTGTTTTTTATACTCATTGAAACAGCGTTTCAAAGCATTATAATCGCCTTGAACACAATTTCAGGGCAAGAGATTTTGTTTTAGACTAAAATGTAATGCATTATAAAAAGAATGTTTACTTTGAAACTCCGTTCTTTACCTTTTTCACACTATGAAACAGCTTGGTATTCACCTTAAACACTGTTTTAGGGCAAGAGATTGTGTTTTAGACTAAAATGTAATGCATTATAAGAAGAATCTTTACTTTGAAACTCTGTTCTTTACCTTTTTCGCACTATGAAACAACTTGGTATTCGACTTAAACACTGTTTCAGGGCAAGAGATTGAGTTTTAGACTAAAATGTAATGCATTATAAGAAGAATATTTACATTGCAACTGTTCTTTAGAGATTGTCTTTTAGACTCATTGAAACAGCGTTTCAAAGCATTGTAATCGCCTTAAACACAGTTTCAGGGCAAGAGATGGTGTTTTAGACTAAAATATAATGCATTTTAAGAAGATTCTTTACTTTGAAACTCTGTTCTTTACCTTTTTCACACTCTGAAACAGCTTTGTATTCACCTTAAACACTGTTTTAGGGCAAGAGATTGTGTTTTAGACTAAAATGTAATGCATTATAAGAAGAATCTTTACTTTGAAACTCTGTTCTTTACCTTTTTCACACTCTGAAACAGCTTGGTATTCGCCTTAAACACTGTTTCAGGGCAAGAGATTGTGCTTTGGAATAAAATGTAATGCATTTTAAGGAGAATCTTTACTTTGAAACTCTGTTCTTGACCTTTTTCACACTCTGAAACAGCTTGGTATTCGCCTTAAACACTGTTTCAGGGCAAGAGATTGAGGTTTAGACTAAAATGTAATGCATTATAAGAAGAATCTTTACTTTGAAACTCTGTTCTTTACCTTTTTCACACTCTGAAACAGCTTGGTATTCGCCTTAAACACTGTTTCAGGGCAAGAGCTTGTACTTTGGACTAAAATGTAATGCATTATAAGGAGAATCTTTACTTTGAAACTGTTCTTTAGCTGTTTCACACTATGAAACAGCTTGGTATTCACCTTAAACACTGTTTCAGGGCAAGAGATTGTGTTTTAGACTAAAATGTAATGCATTATAAGAAGAATATTTACATTGCAACTGTTCTTTAGAGATTGTCTTTTAGACTCATTGAAACAGCATTTCATAGCATTGTAATCGCCTTAAACACAGTTTCAGGGCAAGAGATTGTGTTTTAGACTAAAATGTAATGCATTTTAAGAAGAATCTTTACTTTGAAACTCTGTTCTTTACCTTTTTCACACTCTGAAACAGCTTTGTATTCACCTTAAACACTGTTTTAGGGCAAGAGATTGTGTTTTAGACTAAAATGTAATGCATTATAAGAAGAATCTTTACTTTGAGACTCTGTTCTTTACCTTTTTCACACTCTGAAACAGCTTGGTATTCGCCTTAAACACTGTTTCAGGGCAAGAGATTGTGCTTTGGCCTAAAATGTAATGCATTTTAAGGAGAATCTTTACTTTGAAACTCTGTTGACCTTTTTCACACTCTGAAACAGCTTGGTATTCCCCTTAAACACTGTTTCAGGGCAAGAGATTGAGGTTTAGACTAAAATGTAATGCATTATAAGAAGAATCTTTACTTTGAAACTGTTCTTTACCTTTTTTACACTCTGAAACAGCTTTGTATTCACCTTAAACTCTGTTTTAGGGCAAGAGATTTTGTTTTAGACTAAAATGTAATGCATTATAAAAAGAATCTTTACTTTGAAACTCTGTTCTTTACCTTTTTCACACTATGAAACAGCTTTGAATTCACCTTAAACACTGTTTTAGGGCAGGAGATTGTGTTTTAGACTAAAATGTAATGAATTATAAAAAGAATCTTTACTTTGAAACTCTGTTCTTTACCTTTTTCACACTCTGAAACAGCTTGGTATTCGCCTTAAACACTGTTTCAGGGCAAGAGATTGTACTTTGGACTAAAATGTAATGCATTATAAGGAGAATCTTTACTTTGAAACTGTTCTTTAGCTTTTACACTCATTGAAACAGCGTTTCAAAGCATTGTGATCACCTTAAACACAGTTTCAGGGCAAGAGATTGTGTTTTAGACTAAAATGTAATGCATTTTAAGAAGAATCTTTACTTTGAAACTCTGTTCTTGACCTTTTTCACACTCTGAAACAGCTTGGTATTCGCCTTAAACACTGTTTTAGGGCAAGAGATTTTGTTTTAGACTAAAATGTAATGCATTATAAAAAGAATCTTTACTTTGAAACTCTGTTCTTTACCTTTTTCACACTATGAAACAGCTTTGAATTCACCTTAAACACTGTTTTAGGGCAAGAGATTGTGTTTTAGACTAAAATGTAATGCATTATAAAAAGAATCTTTACTTTGAAACTCTGTTCTTTACCTTTTTCACACTCTGAAACAGCTTTGTATTCGCCTTAAACACTGTTTCAGGGCAAGAGACTGAGTTTTAGATTAAAATGTAATGCATTATAAGAAGAATATTTACATTGCAACTCTGTTCTTTAGCTTTTACACTCATTGAAACAGCGTTTCAAAGCATTGTGATCACCTTAAACACAGTTTCAGGGCAAGAGATTTTGTTTTAGAATAAAATGTAATGTATTATAGGAAGAATCTTCACTTTGAAACTCTGTTCTTTACCTTTTTCACACTCTGAAACAGCTTGGTATTCGCCTTAAACACTGTTTCAGGGCAAGAGATTGAGGTTTAAACTAAAATGTAATGCATTATAAGAAGAATATATACATTGCAACTGTTCTTTAGAGATTGTGTTTTAGACTCATTGAAACAGCGTTTCAAAGCATTGTAATCGCCTTAAACACAGTTTCAGGGCAAGAGATTTTGTTTTAGACTAAAATGTAATGCATTATAAAATGAATCTTTACTTTGAAACTCTGTTCTTTACCTTTTTCACACTATGAAACAGCTTGGTATTTGACTTAAACACTGTTTCAGGGCAAGAGATTGAGTTTTAGACTAAAATGTAATGCATTATAAGAACAATATTTACATTGCAACTGTTCTTTAGAGATTGTCCTTTAGACTCATTGAAACAGCGTTTCAAAGCATTGTAATCGCCTTAAACACAGTTTCAGGGCAAGAGATTGTGTTTTAGACTAAAATGTAATGCATTTTAAGGAGAATCTTTACTTTGAAACTCTGTTCTTTACCTTTTTCACACTCTGAAACAGCTTTGTATTCACCTTAAAAACTGTTTCAGGGCAAGAGAATGTGCTTTGGACTAAAATGTAATGCATTATAAGAAGAATATTTACATTGCAACTCTGTTCTTTCGCTTTTACACTCATTGAAACAGCGTTTCAAAGCATTGTAATCGCCTTGAACACAGTTTCAGGGCAAAAGATTTTGTTTTAGACTAAACTGCAATGCATTATAAAAAGAATGTTTACTTTGAAACTCTGTTCTTTACCTTTTTCACACTATGAAACAGCTTTGTATACACCTAAAACACTGTTTTAGGGCAAGAGATTGTGTTTTAGACTAAAATGTAATGAATTATAAAAAGAATATTTACTTTGAAACTCTGTTCTTTACCTTTTTCACACTCGTAAACAGCTTTGTATTCACCTTGAACACTGTTTTAGGGCAAGAGATTGTGTTTTATACTAAAATGTAATGCATTATAAGAAGAATTTTTACTTTGAAACTCTGTTCTTTACCTTTTTCACACTCTGAAACAGCTTGGTTTTCGCCTTAAACACTGTTTCAGGGCAAGAGATTGTGCTTTGGACTAAAATGTAATGCATTTTAAGGAGAATCTTTACTTTGAAACTGTTATTTAGAGATTGTTTTTTATACTCATTGAAACAGCGTTTCAAAGCATTATAATCGCCTTGAACACAATTTCAGGGCAAGAGATTTTGTTTTAGACTAAAATGTAATGCATTATAAAAAGAATGTTTACTTTGAAACTCCGTTCTTTACCTTTTTCACACTATGAAACAGCTTGGTATTCACCTTAAACACTGTTTTAGGGCAAGAGATTGTGTTTTAGACTAAAATGTAATGCATTATAAGAAGAATCTTTACTTTGAAACTTTGTTCTTTACCTTTTTCGCACTATGAAACAACTTGGTATTCGACTTAAACACTGTTTCAGGGCAAGAGATTGAGTTTTAGACTAAAATGTAATGCATTATAAGAAGAATATTTACATTGCAACTGTTCTTTAGAGATTGTCTTTTAGACTCATTGAAACAGCGTTTCAAAGCATTGTAATCGCCTTAAACACAGTTTCAGGGCAAGAGATGGTGTTTTAGACTAAAATATAATGCATTTTAAGAAGAATCTTTACTTTGAAACTCTGTTCTTTACCTTTTTCACACTCTGAAACAGCTTTGTATTCACCTTAAACACTGTTTTAGGGCAAGAGATTGTGTTTTAGACTAAAATGTAATGCATTATAAGAAGAATCTTTACTTTGAAACTCTGTTCTTTACCTTTTTCACACTCTGAAACAGCTTGTTATTCGCCTTAAACACTGTTTCAGGGCAAGAGATTGTGCTTTGGAATAAAATGTAATGCATTTTAAGGAGAATCTTTACTTTGAAACTCTGTTCTTGACCTTTTTCACACTCTGAAACAGCTTGGTATTCGCCTTAAACACTGTTTCAGGGCAAGAGATTGAGGTTTAGACTAAAATGTAATGCATTATAAGAAGAATCTTTACTTTGAAACTCTGTTCTTTACCTTTTTCACACTCTGAAACAGCTTGGTATTCGCCTTAAACACTGTTTCAGGGCAAGAGCTTGTACTTTGGACTAAAATGTAATGCATTATAAGGAGAATCTTTACTTTGAAACTGTTCTTTAGCTGTTTCACACTATGAAACAGCTTGGTATTCACCTTAAACACTGTTTCAGGGCAAGAGATTGTGTTTTAGACTAAAATGTAATGCATTATAAGAAGAATATTTACATTGCAACTGTTCTTTAGAGATTGTCTTTTAGACTCATTGAAACAGCATTTCATAGCATTGTAATCGCCTTAAACACAGTTTCAGGGCAAGAGATTGTGTTTTAGACTAAAATGTAATGCATTTTAAGAAGAATCTTTACTTTGAAACTCTGTTCTTTACCTTTTTCACACTCTGAAACAGCTTTGTATTCACCTTAAACACTGTTTTAGGGCAAGAGATTGTGTTTTAGACTAAAATGTAATGCATTATAAGAAGAATCTTTACTTTGAAACTCTGTTGACCTTTTTCACACTCTGAAACAGCTTGGTATTCGCCTTAAACACTGTTTCAGGGCAAGAGATTGAGGTTTAGACTAAAATGTAATGCATTATAAGAAGAATCTTTACTTTGAAACTCTGTTCTTTACCTTTTTTACACTCTGAAACAGCTTTGTATTCACCTTAAACTCTGTTTTAGGGCAAGAGATTTTGTTTTAGACTAAAATGTAATGCATTATAAAAAGAATCTTTACTTTGAAACTCTGTTCTTTACCTTTTTCACACTATGAAACAGCTTTGAATTCACCTTAAACACTGTTTTAGGGCAGGAGATTGTGTTTTAGACTAAAATGTAATGAATTATAAAAAGAATCTTTACTTTGAAACTCTGTTCTTTACCTTTTTCACACTCTGAAACAGCTTGGTATTCGCCTTAAACACTGTTTCAGGGCAAGAGATTGTACTTTGGACTAAAATGTAATGCATTATAAGGAGAATCTTTACTTTGAAGCTGTTCTTTAGCTTTTACACTCATTGAAACACCGTTTCAAAGCATTGTGATCACCTTAAACACAGTTTCAGGGCAAGAGATTGTGTTTTAGACTAAAATGTAATGCATTTTAAGAAGAATCTTTACTTTGAAACTCTGTTCTTGACCTTTTTCACACTCTGAAACAGCTTGGTATTCGCCTTAAACACTGTTTTAGGGCAAGAGATTTTGTTTTAGACTAAAATGTAATGCATTATAAAAAGAATCTTTACTTTGAAACTCTGTTCTTTACCTTTTTCACACTATGAAACAGCTTTGAATTCACCTTAAACACTGTTTTAGGGCAAGAGATTGTGTTTTAGACTAAAATGTAATGCATTATAAAAAGAATCTTTACTTTGAAACTCTGTTCTTTACCTTTTTCACACTCTGAAACAGCTTTGTATTCGCCTTAAACACTGTTTCAGGGCAAGAGACTGAGTTTTAGACTAAAATGTAATGCATTATAAGAAGAATATTTACATTGCAACTCTGTTCTTTAGCTTTTACACTCATTGAAACAGCGTTTCAAAGCATTGTGATCACCTTAAACACAGTTTCAGGGCAAGAGATTTTGTTTTAGAATAAAATGTAATGTATTATAGGAAGAATCTTCACTTTGAAACTCTGTTCTTTACCTTTTTCACACTCTGAAACAGCTTGGTATTCGCCTTAAACACTGTTTCAGGGCAAGAGATTGAGGTTTAAACTAAAATGTAATGCATTATAAGAAGAATATATACATTGCAACTGTTCTTTAGAGATTGTGTTTTAGACTCATTGAAACAGCGTTTCAAAGCATTGTAATCGCCTTAAACACAGTTTCAGGGCAAGAGATTTTGTTTTAGACTAAAATGTAATGCATTATAAAATGAATCTTTACTTTGAAACTCTGTTCTTTACCTTTTTCACACTATGAAACAGCTTGGTATTTGACTTAAACACTGTTTCAGGGCAAGAGATTGAGTTTTAGACTAAAATGTAATGCATTATAAGAACAATATTTACATTGCAACTGTTCTTTAGAGATTGTCCTTTAGACTCATTGAAACAGCGTTTCAAAGCATTGTAATCGCCTTAAACACAGTTTCAGGGCAAGAGATTGTGTTTTAGACTAAAATGTAATGCATTTTAAGGAGAATCTTTACTTTGAAACTCTGTTCTTTACCTTTTTCACACTCTGAAACAGCTTTGTATTCACCTTAAAAACTGTTTCAGGGCAAGAGAATGTGCTTTGGACTAAAATGTAATGCATTATAAGAAGAATATTTACATTGCAACTCTGTTCTTTCGCTTTTACACTCATTGAAACAGCGTTTCAAAGCATTGTAATCGCCTTGAACACAGTTTCAGGGCAAAAGATTTTGTTTTAGACTAAACTGCAATGCATTATAAAAAGAATGTTTACTTTGAAACTCTGTTCTTTACCTTTTTCACACTCTGAAACAGCTTTGTATACACCTAAAACACTGTTTTAGGGCAAGAGATTGTGTTTTAGACTAAAATGTAATGAATTATAAAAAGAATATTTACTTTGAAACTCTGTTCTTTACCTTTTTCACACTCGTAAACAGCTTTGTATTCACCTTGAACACTGTTTTAGGGCAAGAGATTGTGTTTTATACTAAAATGTAATGCATTATAAGAAGAATTTTTACTTTGAAACTCTGTTCTTTACCTTTTTCACACTCTGAAACAGCTTGGTTTTCGCCTTAAACACTGTTTCAGGGCAAGAGATTGTGCTTTGGACTAAAATGTAATGCATTTTAAGGAGAATCTTTACTTTGAAACTGTTATTTAGAGATTGTTTTTTATACTCATTGAAACAGCGTTTCAAAGCATTATAATCGCCTTGAACACAATTTCAGGGCAAGAGATTTTGTTTTAGACTAAAATGTAATGCATTATAAAAAGAATGTTTACTTTGAAACTCCGTTCTTTACCTTTTTCACACTATGAAACAGCTTGGTATTCACCTTAAACACTGTTTTAGGGCAAGAGATTGTGTTTTAGACTAAAATGTAATGCATTATAAGAAGAATCTTTACTTTGAAACTTTGTTCTTTACCTTTTTCGCACTATGAAACAACTTGGTATTCGACTTAAACACTGTTTCAGGGCAAGAGATTGAGTTTTAGACTAAAATGTAATGCATTATAAGAAGAATATTTACATTGCAACTGTTCTTTAGAGATTGTCTTTTAGACTCATTGAAACAGCGTTTCAAAGCATTGTAATCGCCTTAAACACAGTTTCAGGGCAAGAGATGGTGTTTTAGACTAAAATATAATGCATTTTAAGAAGAATCTTTACTTTGAAACTCTGTTCTTTACCTTTTTCACACTCTGAAACAGCTTTGTATTCACCTTAAACACTGTTTTAGGGCAAGAGATTGTGTTTTAGACTAAAATGTAATGCATTATAAGAAGAATCTTTACTTTGAGACTCTGTTCTTTACCTTTTTCACACTCTGAAACAGCTTGGTATTCGCCTTAAACACTGTTTCAGGGCAAGAGATTGTGCTTTGGCCTAAAATGTAATGCATTTTAAGGAGAATCTTTACTTTGAAACTCTGTTGACCTTTTTCACACTCTGAAACAGCTTGGTATTCGCCTTAAACACTGTTTCAGGGCAAGAGATTGAGGTTTAGACTAAAATGTAATGCATTATAAGAAGAATCTTTACTTTGAAACTCTGTTCTTTACCTTTTTTACACTCTGAAACAGCTTTGTATTCACCTTAAACTCTGTTTTAGGGCAAGAGATTTTGTTTTAGACTAAAATGTAATGCATTATAAAAAGAATCTTTACTTTGAAACTCTGTTCTTTACCTTTTTCACACTATGAAACAGCTTTGAATTCACCTTAAACACTGTTTTAGGGCAGGAGATTGTGTTTTAGACTAAAATGTAATGAATTATAAAAAGAATCTTTACTTTGAAACTCTGTTCTTTACCTTTTTCACACTCTGAAACAGCTTGGTATTCGCCTTAAACACTGTTTCAGGGCAAGAGATTGTACTTTGGACTAAAATGTAATGCATTATAAGGAGAATCTTTACTTTGAAACTGTTCTTTAGCTTTTACACTCATTGAAACAGCGTTTCAAAGCATTGTGATCACCTTAAACACAGTTTCAGGGCAAGAGATTGTGTTTTAGACTAAAATGTAATGCATTTTAAGAAGAATCTTTACTTTGAAACTCTGTTCTTGACCTTTTTCACACTCTGAAACAGCTTGGTATTCGCCATAAACACTGTTTTAGGGCAAGAGATTTTGTTTTAGACTAAAATGTAATGCATTATAAAAAGAATCTTTACTTTGAAACTCTGTTCTTTACCTTTTTCACAATATGAAACAGCTTTGAATTCACCTTAAACACTGTTTTAGGGCAAGAGATTGTGTTTTAGACTAAAATGTAATGCATTATAAGAAGAATCTTTACTTTGAAACTCTGTTCTTGACCTTTTTCACACTCTGAAACAGCTTGGTATTCGCCTTAAACACTGTTTTAGGACAAGAGATTTTGTTTTAGACTAAAATGTAATGCATTTTAAGAAGAATCTTTACTTTGAAACTCTGTTCTTGACCTTTTTCACACTCTGAAACAGCTTGGTATTCGCCTTAAACACTGTTTTAGGGCAAGAGATTTTGTTTTAGACTAAAATGTAATGCATTATAAAAAGAATCTTTACTTTGAAACTCTGTTCTTTACCTTTTTCACACTCTGAAACAGCTTTGTATTCGCCTTAAACACTGTTTCAGGGCAAGAGATTGAGTTTTAGACTAAAATGTAATGCATTATAAGAAGAATATTTACATTGCAACTCTGTTCTTTAGCTTTTACACTCATTGAAACAGCGTTTCAAAGCATTGTGATCACCTTAAACACAGTTTCAGGGCAAGAGATTGTGTTTTAGACTAAAATGTAATGCATTTTAAGAAGAATCTTTACTTTGAAACTCTGTTCTTGACCTTTTTCACACTCTGAAACAGCTTGGTATTCGCCATAAACACTGTTTTAGGGCAAGAGATTTTGTTTTAGACTAAAATGTAATGCATTATAAAAAGAATCTTTACTTTGAAACTCTGTTCTTTACCTTTTTCACAATATGAAACAGCTTTGAATTCACCTTAAACACTGTTTTAGGGCAAGAGATTGTGTTTTAGACTAAAATGTAATGCATTATAAGAAGAATCTTTACTTTGAAACTCTGTTCTTGACCTTTTTCACACTCTGAAACAGCTTGGTATTCGCCTTAAACACTGTTTTAGGGCAAGAGATTTTGTTTTAGACTAAAATGTAATGCATTATAAAAAGAATCTTTACTTTGAAACTCTGTTCTTTACCTTTTTCACACTCTGAAACAGCTTTGTATTCGCCTTAAACACTGTTTCAGGGCAAGAGATTGAGTTTTAGACTAAAATGTAATGCATTATAAGAAGAATATTTACATTGCAACTCTGTTCTTTAGCTTTTACACTCATTGAAACAGCGTTTCAAAGCATTGTGATCGCCTTAAACACAGTTTCAGGGCAAGAGATTTTGTTTTAGAATACAATGTAATCTATTATAGGAAGAATCTTCACTTTGAAACTCTGTTCTTTACCTTTTTCACACTCTGAAACAGCTTGGTATTCGCCTTAAACACTGTTTCAGGGCAAGAGATTGAGGTTTAGACTAAAATGTAATGCATTATAAGAAGAATATATACATTGCAACTGTTCTTTAGAGATTGTGTTTTAGACTCATTGAAACAGCGTTTCAAAGCATTGTAATCGCCTTAAACACAGTTTCAGGGCAAGAGATTTTGTTTTAGACTAAAATGTAATGCATTATAAAATGAATCTTTACTTTGAAACTCTGTTCTTTACCTTTTTCACACTATGAAACAGCTTGGTATTTGACTTAAATACTGTTTCAGGGCAAGAGATTGAGTTTTAGACTAAAATGTAATGCATTATAAGAAAAATATTTACATTGCAACTGTTCTTTAGAGACTGTCCTTTAGACTCATTGAAACAGCGTTTCAAAGCATTGTAATCGCCTTAAACACAGTTTCAGGGCAAGAGATTGTGTTTTAGACTAAAATGTAATGCATTTTAAGGAGAATCTTTACTTTGAAACTCTGTTCTTTACCTTTTTCACACTCTGAAACAGCTTTGTATTCACCTTAAACACTGTTTCAGGGCAAGAGAATGTGCTTTGGACTAAAATGTAATGCATTATAAGAAGAATATTTACATTGCAACTCTGTTCTTTCGCTTTTACACTCATTGAAACAGCGTTTCAAAGCATTGTAATCGCCTTGAACACAGTTTCAGGGCAAAAGATTTTGTTTTAGACTAAAATGCAATGCATTATAAAAAGAATGTTTACTTTGAAACTCTGTTCTTTACCTTTTTCACACTATGAAACAGCTTTGTATACACCTAAAACACTGTTTTAGGGCAAGAGATTGTGTTTTAGACTAAAATGTAATGCATTATAAGAAGAATTTTTACTTTGAAACTCTGTTCTTTACCTTTTTCACACTCAGAAACAGCTTGGTTTTCGCCTTAAACACTGTTTCAGGGCAAGAGATTGTGCTTTGGAATAAAATGTAATGCATTTTAAGGAGAATCTTTACTTTGAAACTGTTATTTAGAGATTGTGTTTTATACTCATTGAAACAGCGTTTCAAAGCATTATAATCGCCTTGAACAAAATTTCAGGGCAAGAGATTTTGTTTTAGACTAAAATGTAATGCATTATAAAAAGAATGTTTACTTTGAAACTCCGTTCTTTACCTTTTTCACACTATGAAACAGCTTGGTATTCACCTTAAACACTGTTTTAGGGCAAGAGATTGTGTTTTAGACTAAAATGTAATGCATTATAAGAAGAATCTTTACTTTGAAACTCGGTTCTTTACCTTTTTCGCACTATGAAACAACTTGGTATTCGACTTAAACACTGTTTCAGGGCAAGAGATTGAGTTTTAGACTAAAATGTAATGCATTATAAGACGAATATTTACATTGCAACTGTTCTTTAGAGATTGTCTTTTAGACTCATTGAAACAGCGTTTCAAAGCATTGTAATCGCCTTAAACACAGTTTCAGGGCAAGAGATGGTGTTTTAGACTAAAATGTAATGCATTTTAAGAAGAATCTTTACTTTGAAACTCTGTTCTTTACCTTTTTCACACTCTGAAACAGCTTTGTATTCACCTTAAACACTGTTTTAGGGCAAGAGATTGTGTTTTAGACTAAAATGTAATGCATTATAAGAAGAATCTTTACTTTGAAACTCTGTTCTTTACCTTTTTCACACTCTGAAACAGCTTGGTATTCGCCTTAAACACTGTTTCAGGGCAAGAGATTGTGCTTTGGACTAAAATGTAATGCATTTTAAGGAGAATCTTTACTTTGAAACTCTGTTCTTGACCTTTTTCACACTCTGAAACAGCTTGGTATTCGCCTTAAACACTGTTTCAGGGCAAGAGATTGAGGTTTAGACTAAAATGTAATGCATTATAAGAAGAATCTTTACTTTGAAACTCTGTTCTTTACCTTTTTTACACTCTGAAACAGATTTGTATTCACCTTAAACACTGTTTTAGGGCAAGAGATTTTGTTTTAGACTAAAATGTAATGCATTATAAAAAGAATCTTTACTTTGAAACTCTGTTCTTTACCTTTTTCACACTATGAAACAGCTTTGAATTCACCTTAAACACTGTTTTAGGGCAAGAGATTGTGTTTTAGACTAAAATGTAATGAATTATAAAAAGAATCTTTACTTTGAAACTCTGTTCTTTACCTTTTTCACACTCTGAAACAGCTTGGTTTTCGCCTTAAACACTGTTTCAGGGCAAGAGATTGTGCTTTGGAATAAAATGTAATGCATTATAAGACGAATATTTACATTGCAACTGTTCTTTAGAGATTGTCTTTTAGACTCATTGAAACAGCGTTTCAAAGCATTGTAATCGCCTTAAACACAGTTTCAGGGCAAGAGATGGTGTTTTAGACTAAAATGTAATGCATTTTAAGAAGAATCTTTACTTTGAAACTCTGTTCTTTACCTTTTTCACACTCTGAAACAGCTTTGTATTCACCTTAAACACTGTTTTAGGGCAAGAGATTGTGTTTTAGACTAAAATGTAATGCATTATAAGAAGAATCTTTACTTTGAAACTCTGTTCTTTACCTTTTTCACACTCTGAAACAGCTTGGTATTCGCCTTAAACACTGTTTCAGGGCAAGAGATTGTGCTTTGGACTAAAATGTAATGCATTTTAAGGAGAATCTTTACTTTGAAACTCTGTTCGTGACCTTTTTCACACTCTGAAACAGCTTGGTATTTGCCTTAAACACTGTTTCAGGGCAAGAGATTGAGGTTTAGACTAAAATGTAATGCATTATAAGAAGAATCTTTACTTTGAAACTCTGTTCTTTACCTTTTTTACACTCTGAAACAGATTTGTATTCACCTTAAACACTGTTTTAGGGCAAGAGATTTTGTTTTAGACTAAAATGTAATGCATTATAAAAAGAATCTTTACTTTGAAACTCTGTTCTTTACCTTTTTCACACTATGAAACAGCTTTGAATTCACCTTAAACACTGTTTTAGGGCAAGAGATTGTGTTTTAGACTAAAATGTAATGAATTATAAAAAGAATCTTTACTTTGAACCTCTGTTCTTTACCTTTTTCACACTCTGAAACAGCTTGGTATTCGCCTTAAAAACTGTTTCAGGGCAAGAGATTGTACTTTGGACTAAAATGTAATGCATTATAAGGAGAATCTTTACTTTGAAACTGTTCTTTAGCTGTTTCACACTATGAAACAGCTTGGTATTCACCTTAAACACTGTTTCAGGGCAAGATATTGTGTTTTAGACTAAAATGTAATGCATTATAAGAAGAATATTTACATTGCAACTGTTCTTTAGAGATTGTCTTTTAGACTCATTGAAACAGCGTTTCAAAGCATTGTATTCACCTTAAACACTGTTTTAGGGCAAGAGATTGTGTTTTAGACTAAAATGTAATGCATTATAAGAAGAATCTTTACTTTGAAACTCTGTTCTTTACCTTTTTCACACTCTGAAACAGCTTGGTATTCGCCTTAAACACTGTTTCAGGGCAAGAGCTTGTACTTTGGACTAAAATGTAATGCATTATAAGGAGAATCTTTACTTTGAAACTGTTCTTTAGCTGTTTCACACTATGAAACAGCTTGGTATTCACCTTAAACACTGTTTCAGGGCAAGAGATTGTGTTTTAGACTAAAATGTAATGCATTATAAGAAGAATATTTACATTGCAACTGTTCTTTAGAGATTGTCTTTTAGACTCATTGAAACAGCGTTTCATAGCATTGTAATCGCCTTAAACACAGTTTCAGGGCAAGAGATTGTGTTTTAGACTAAAATGTAATGCATTTTAAGAAGAATCTTTACTTTGAAACTCTGTTCTTTACCTTTTTCACACTCTGAAACAGCTTTGTATTCACCTTAAACACTGTTTTAGGGCAAGAGATTGTGTTTTAGACTAAAATGTAATGCATTTTAAGGAGAATCTTTACTTTGAAACTCTGTTCTTTACCTTTTTCACACTCTGAAACAGCTTTGTATTCACCTTAAACACTGTTTCAGGGCAAGAGAATGTGCTTTGGACTAAAATGTAATGCATTATAAGAAGAATATTTACATTGCAACTCTGTTCTTTCGCTTTTACACTCATTGAAACAGCGTTTCAAAGCATTGTAATCGCCTTGAACACAGTTTCAGGGCAAAAGATTTTGTTTTAGACTAAAATGCAATGCATTATAAAAAGAATGTTTACTTTGAAACTCTGTTCTTTACCTTTTTCACACTATGAAACAGCTTTGTATACACCTAAAACACTGTTTTAGGGCAAGAGATTGTGTTTTAGACTAAAATGTAATGAATTATAAAAAGAATATTTACTTTGAAACTGTTATTTAGAGATTGTGTTTTATACTCATTGAAACAGCGTTTCAAAGCATTATAATCGCCTTGAACACAATTTCAGGGCAAGAGATTTTGTTTTAGACTAAAATGTAATGCATTATAAAAAGAATGTTTACTTTGAAACTCCGTTCTTTACCTTTTTCACACTCTGAAACAGCTTTGTATTCACCTTAAACACTGTTTTAGGGCAAGAGATTGTGTTTTAGACTAAAATGTAATGCATTATAAGAAGAATCTTTACTTTGAAACTCTGTTCTTTACCTTTTTCACACTCTGAAACAGCTTGGTATTCGCCTTAAACACTGTTTCAGGGCAAAAGATTGTGCTTTGGACTAAAATGTAATGCATTTTAAGGAGAATCTTTACTTTGAAACTGTTCTTGACCTTTTTCACACTCTGAAACAGCTTGGTATTCGCCTTAAACACTGTTTCAGGGCAAGAGATTGAGGTTTAGACTAAAATGTAATGCATTATAAGAAGAATCTTTACTTTGAAACTCTGTTCTTTACCTTTTTTACACTCTGAAACAGATTTGTATTCACCTTAAACACTGTTTTAGGGCAAGAGATTTTGTTTTAGACTAAAATGTAATGCATTATAAAAAGAATCTTTACTTTGAAACTCTGTTCTTTACCTTTTTCACACTATGAAACAGCTTGGTATTCACCTTAAACACTGTTTCAGGGCAAGAGATTGTGTTTTAGACTAATATGTAATGCATTATAAGATGAATATTTACATTGCAACTGTTCTTTAGAGATTGTCTTTTAGACTCATTGAAACAGCGTTTCAAAGCATTGTAATCGCCTTAAACACAGTTTCAGGGCAAGAGATTGTGTTTTAGACTAAAATGTAATGCATTTTAAGAAAAATCTTTACTTTGAAACTCTGTTCTTTACCTTTTTCACACTCTGAAACAGCTTTGTATTCACCTTAAACACTGTTTTAGGGCAAGAGATTGTGTTTTAGACTAAAATGTAATGCATTATCAGAAGAATCTTTACTTTGAAACTCTGTTCTTTACCTTTTTCACACTCTGAAACAGCTTGGTATTCGCCTTAAACACTGTTTCAGGGCAAGAGCTTGTACTTTGGACTAAAATGTAATGCATTACAAGGAGAATCTTTACTTTGAAACTGTTCTTTAGCTGTTTCACACTATGAAACAGCTTGGTATTCACCTTAAACACTGTTTCAGGGCAAGAGATTGTGTTTTAGACTAAAATGTAATGCATTATAAGAAGAATATTTACATTGCAACTGTTCTTTAGAGATTGTCTTTTAGACTCATTGAAACAGCGTTTCATAGCATTGTAATCGCCTTAAACACAGTTTCAGGGCAAGAGATTGTGTTTTAGACTAAAATGTAATGCATTTTAAGAAGAATCTTTACTTTGAAACTCTGTTCTTTTCCTTTTTCACACTCTGAAACAGCTTTGTATTCACCTTAAACACTGTTTTAGGGCAAGAGATTGTGTTTTAGACTAAAATGTAATGCATTTTAAGGAGAATCTTTACTTTGAAACTCTGTTCTTTACCTTTTTCACACTCTGAAACAGCTTTGTATTCTCCTTAAACACTGTTTCAGGGCAAGAGAATGTGCTTTGGACTAAAATGTAATGCATTATAAGAAGAATATTTACATTGCAACTCTGTTCTTTCGCTTTTACACTCATTGAAACAGCGTTTCAAAGCATTGTAATCGCCTTGAACACAGTTTGAGGGCAAAAGATTTTGTTTTAGACTAAAATGCAATGCATTATAAAAAGAATGTTTACTTTGAAACTCTGTTCTTTACCTTTTTCACACTATGAAACAGCTTTGTATACACCTAAAACACTGTTTTAGGGCAAGAGATTGTGTTTTAGACTAAAATGTAATGAATTATAAAAAGAATATTTACTTTGAAACTGTTATTTAGAGATTGTGTTTTATACTCATTGAAACAGCGTTTCAAAGCATTATAATCGCCTTGAACACAATTTCAGGGCAAGAGATTTTGTTTTAGACTAAAATGTAATGCATTATAAAAAGAATGTTTACTTTGAAACTCCGTTCTTTACCTTTTTCACACTCTGAAACAGCTTTGTATTCACCTTAAACACTGTTTTAGGGCAAGAGATTGTGTTTTAGACTAAAATGTAATGCATTATAAGAAGAATCTTTACTTTGAAACTCTGTTCTTTACCTTTTTCACACTCTGAAACAGCTTGGTATTCGCCTTAAACACTGTTTCAGGGCAAGAGCTTGTACTTTGGACTAAAATGTAATGCATTATAAGGAGAATCTTTACTTTGAAACTGTTCTTTAGCTGTTTCACACTATGAAACAGCTTGGTATTCACCTTAAACACTGTTTCAGGGCAAGAGATTGTGTTTTAGACTAAAATGTAATGCATTATAAGAAGAATATTTACATTGCAACTGTTCTTTAGAGATTGTCTTTTAGACTCATTGAAACAGCGTTTCAAAGCATTGTAATCGCCTTAAACACAGTTTCAGGGCAAGAGATGGTGTTTTAGACTAAAATGTAATGCATTTTAAGAAGAATCTTTACTTTGAAACTCTGTTCTTTACCTTTTACACACTCTGAAACAGCTTTGTATTCACCTTAAACACTGTTTTAGGGCAAGAGATTGTGTTTTAGACTAAAATGTAATGCATTATAAGAAGAATCTTTACTTTGAAACTCTGTTCTTTACCTTTTTCACACTCTGAAACAGCTTGGTATTCGCCTTAAACACTGTTTCAGGGCAAGAGATTGTGCTTTGGACTAAAATGTAATGCATTTTAAGGAGAATCTTTACTTTGAAACTCTGTTCTTGACCTTTTTCACACTCTGAAACAGCTTGGTATTCGCCTTAAACACTGTTTCAGGGCAAGAGATTGAGGTTTAGACTAAAATGTAATGCATTATAAGAAGAATCTTTACTTTGAAACTCTGTTTTTACCTTTTTTACACTCTGAAACAGATTTGTATTCACCTTAAACACTGTTTTAGGGCAAGAGATTTTGTTTTAGACTAAAATGTAATGCATTATAAAAAGAATCTTTACTTTGAAACTCTGTTCTTTACCTTTTTCACACTATGAAACAGCTTTGAATTCACCTTAAACACTGTTTTAGGGCAAGAGATTGTGTTTTAGACTAAAATGTAATGAATTATAAAAAGAATCTTTACTTTGAAACTCTGTTCTTTACCTTTTTCACACTCTGAAACAGCTTGGTATTCGCCTTAAAAACTGTTTCAGGGCAAGAGATTGTACTTTGGACTAAAATGTAATGCATTATAAGGAGAATCTTTACTTTGAAACTGTTCTTTAGCTGTTTCACACTATGAAACAGCTTGGTATTCACCTTAAACACTGTTTCAGGGCAAGAGATTGTGTTTTAGACTAAAATGTAATGCATTATAAGAAGAATATTTACATTGCAACTGTTCTTTAGAGATTGTCTTTTAGACTCATTGAAACAGCGTTTCAAAGCATTGTAATCGCCTTGAACACAGTTTCAGGGCAAAAGATTTTGTTTTAGACTAAAATGCAATGCATTATAAAAAGAATGTTTACTTTGAAACTCTGTTCTTTACCTTTTTCACACTATGAAACAGCTTTGTATACACCTAAAACACTGTTTTAGGGCAAGAGATTGTGTTTTAGACTAAAATGTAATGAATTATAAAAAGAATATTTACTTTGAAACTGTTATTTAGAGATTGTGTTTTACACTCATTGAAACAGCGTTTCAAAGCATTATAATCGCCTTGAACACAATTTCAGGGCAAGAGATTTTGTTTTAGACTAAAATGTAATGCATTATAAAAAGAATGTTTACTTTGAAACTCTGTTTTTACCTTTTTTACACTCTGAAACAGATTTGTATTCACCTTAAACACTGTTTTAGGGCAAGAGATTTTGTTTTAGACTAAAATGTAATGCATTATAAAAAGAATCTTTACTTTGAAACTCTGTTCTTTACCTTTTTCACACTATGAAACAGCTTTGAATTCACCTTAAACACTGTTTTAGGGCAAGAGATTGTGTTTTAGACTAAAATGTAATGAATTATAAAAAGAATCTTTACTTTGAAACTCTGTTCTTTACCTTTTTCACACTCTGAAACAGCTTGGTATTCGCCTTAAAAACTGTTTCAGGGCAAGAGATTGTACTTTGGACTAAAATGTAATGCATTATAAGGAGAATCTTTACTTTGAAACTGTTCTTTAGCTGTTTCACACTATGAAACAGCTTGGTATTCACCTTAAACACTGTTTCAGGGCAAGAGATTGTGTTTTAGACTAAAATGTAATGCATTATAAGAAGAATATTTACATTGCAACTGTTCTTTAGAGATTGTCTTTTAGACTCATTGAAACAGTGTTTCAAAGCATTGTAATCGCCTTAAACACAGTTTCAGGGCAAGAGATTGTGTTTTAGACTAAAATGTAATGCATTTTAAGAAAAATCTTTACTTTGAAACTCTGTTCTTTACCTTTTTCACACTCTGAAACAGCTTTGTATTCACCTTAAACACTGTTTTAGGGCAAGAGATTGTGTTTTAGACTAAAATGTAATGCATTATAAGAAGAATCTTTACTTTGAAACTCTGTTCTTTACCTTTTTCACACTCTGAAACAGCTTGGTATTCGCCTTAAACACTGTTTCAGGGCAAGATCTTGTACTTTGGACTAAAATGTAATGCATTATAAGGAGAATCTTTACTTTGAAACTGTTCTTTAGCTGTTTCACACTATGAAACAGCTTGGTATTCACCTTAAACACTGTTTCAGGGCAAGAGATTGTGTTTTATACTAAAATGTAATGCATTATAAGAAGAATATTTACATTGCAACTGTTCTTTAGAGATTGTCTTTTAGACTCATTGAAACAGCGTTTCATAGCATTGTAATCGCCTTAAACACAGTTTCAGGGCAAGAGATTGTGTTTTAGACTAAAATGTAATGCATTATAAAAAGAATCTTTACTTTGAAACTCTTTTCTTTACCTTTTTCACACTCTGAAACAGCTTTGTATTCACCTTAAACACTGTTTTAGGGCAAGAGATTGTGTTTTAGACTAAAATGTAATGCATTATAAGAAGAATCTTTACTTTGAAACTCTGTTCTTTACCTTTTTCACACTCTGAAACAGCTTGGTATTCGCCTTAAACACTGTTTCAGGGCAAGAGATTGTGATTTGGACTAAAATGTAATGCATTTTAAGGAGAATCTTTACTTTGAAACTGTTGACCTTTTTCACACTCTGAAACAGCTTGGTATTCACCTTAAACACTGTTTCAGGGCAAGAGATTGAGGTTTAGACTAAAATGTAATGCATTATAAGAAGAATCTTTACTTTAAAACTCTGTTCTTTACCTTTTTTACACTCTGAAACAGCTTTGTATTCACCTTAAACACTGTTTTAGGGCAAGAGATTTTGTTTTAGACTAAAATGTAATGCATTATAAGAAGAATATTTACATTGCAACTGTTCTTTAGAGATTGTCTTTTAGACTCATTGAAACAGCGTTTCAAAGCATTGTAATCGCCTTAAACACAGTTTCAGGGCAAGAGATTGTGTTTTAGACTAAAATGTAATGCATTTTAAGAAAAATCTTTACTTTGAAACTCTGTTCTTTACCATTTTCACACTCTGAAACAGCTTGGTATTCACTTTAAACACTGTTTTAGGGCAAGAGATTGTGTTTTAGACTAAAATGTAATGCATTATAAGAAGAATCTTTACTTTGAAACTCTGTTCTTTACCTTTTTCACACTCTGAAACAGCTTGGTATTCGCCTTAAACACTGTTTCAGGGCAAGAGCTTGTACTTTGGACTAAAATGTAATGCATTATAAGGAGAATCTTTACTTTGAAACTGTTCTTTAGCTGTTTCACACTATGAAACAGCTTGGTATTCACCTTAAACACTGTTTCAGGGCAAGAGATTGTGTTTTAGACTAAAATGTAATGCATTATAAGAAGAATATTTACATTGCAACTGTTCTTTAGAGATTGTCTTTTAGACTCATTGAAACAGCGTTTCATAGCATTGTAATCGCCTTAAACACAGTTTCAGGGCAAGAGATTGTGTTTTAGACTAAAATGTAATGCATTTTAAGAAGAATCTTTACTTTGAAACTCTGTTCTTTACCTTTTTCACACTCTGAAACAGCTTTGTATTCACCTTAAACACTGTTTTAGGGCAAGAGATTGTGTTTTAGACTAAAATGTAATGCATTATAAGAAGAATCTTTACTTTGAAACTCTGTTCTTTACCTTTTTCACACTCTGAAACAGCTTGGTATTCGCCTTAAACACTGTTTCAGGGCAAGAGATTGTGATTTGGACTAAAATGTAATGCATTTTAAGGAGAATCTTTACTTTGAAACTCTGTTGACCTTTTTCACACTCTGAAACAGCTTGGTATTCACCTTAAACACTGTTTCAGGGCAAGAGATTGAGGTTTAGACTAAAATGTAATGCATTATAAGAAGAATCTTTACTTTAAAACTCTGTTCTTTACCTTTTTTACACTCTGAAACAGCTTTGTATTCACCTTAAACACTGTTTTAGGGCAAGAGATTTTGTTTTAGACTAAAATGTAATGCATTATAAAAAGAATCTTTAC
This sequence comes from Electrophorus electricus, assembly GCF_041902795.1. NCBI lineage: Eukaryota > Metazoa > Chordata > Actinopteri > Gymnotiformes > Gymnotidae > Electrophorus > Electrophorus electricus. The sequence continues at coordinate 10,231,099 of NC_137517.1, forward strand.
TTTGAAACTCTGTTCTTTACCTTTTTCACACTATGAAACAGCTTTGAATTCACCTTAAACACTGTTTTAGGGCAAGAGATTGTGTTTTAGACTAAAATGTAATGAATTATAAAAAGAATCTTTACTTTGAAACTCTGTTCTTTACCTTTTTCACACTCTGAAACAGCTTTGTATTCGCCTTAAACACTGTTTCAGGGCAAGAGATTGAGTTTTAGACTAAAATGTAATGCATTATAAGAAGAATATTTACATTGCAACTGTTCTTTAGAGATTGTCTTTTAGAATCATTGAAACAGCCTTTCAAAGCATTGTAATCGCCTTAAACACAGTTTCAGGGCAAGAGATTGTGTTTTAGACTAAAATGTAATGCATTTTAAGAAGAATCTTTACTTTGAAACTGTTCTTTAGCTTTTACACTCATTAAAACAACGTTTCAAAGCATTGTAATCGCCTTAAACACTGTTTCAGGACAAAAGATTGTGTTTTAGACTAAAATGTAATGCATTATAAGAAGAATCTTTACATTGCAACTCTGTTCTTTAGCTTTTACACTCATTGAAAAAGCGTTTCAAAGCATTGTAATCGCCTTAAACACTGTTTCAGGGCAAGAGATTGTGCTTTGGACTAAAATGTAATGCATTATAAGGAGAATCTTTACTTTGAAACTGTTCTTTAGCTGTTTCACACTATGAAACAGCTTGGTATTCACCTTAAACACTGTTTCAGGGCAAGAGATTGTGTTTTAGACTAAAATGTAATGCATTATAAGAAGAATATTTACATTGCAACTGTTCTTTAGAGATTGTCTTTTAGACTCATTGAAACAGCGTTTCAAAGCATTGTAATCGCCTTAAACACAGTTTCAGGGCAAGAGATTGTGTTTTAGACTAAAATGTAATGCATTTTAAGAAAAATCTTTACTTTGAAACTCTGTTCTTTACCTTTTTCACACTCTGAAACAGCTTTGTATTCACCTTAAACACTGTTTTAGGGCAAGAGATTGTGTTTTAGACTAAAATGTAATGCATTATAAGAAGAATCTTTACTTTGAAACTCTGTTCTTTACCTTTTTCACACTCTGAAACAGCTTGGTATTCGCCTTAAACACTGTTTCAGGGCAAGAGCTTGTACTTTGGACTAAAATGTAATGCATTATAAGGAGAATCTTTACTTTGAAACTGTTCTTTAGCTGTTTCACACTATGAAACAGCTTTGTATTCGCCTTAAACACTGTTTCAGGGCAAGAGATTGTGCTTTGGACTAAAATGTAATGCATTTTAAGGAGAATCTTTACTTTGAAACTCTGTTCTTGACCTTTTTCACACTCTGAAACAGCTTGGTATTCGCCTTAAACACTGTTTCAGGGCAAGAGATTGAGGTTTAGACTAAAATGTAATGCATTATAAGAAGAATCTTTACTTTGAAACTCTGTTTTTACCTTTTTTACACTCTGAAACAGATTTGTATTCACCTTAAACACTGTTTTAGGGCAAGAGATTTTGTTTTAGACTAAAATGTAATGCATTATAAAAAGAATCTTTACTTTGAAACTCTGTTCTTTACCTTTTTCACACTATGAAACAGCTTTGAATTCACCTTAAACACTGTTTTAGGGCAAGAGATTGTGTTTTAGACTAAAATGTAATGAATTATAAAAAGAATCTTTACTTTGAAACTCTGTTCTTTACCTTTTTCACACTCTGAAACAGCTTGGTATTCGCCTTAAAAACTGTTTCAGGGCAAGAGATTGTACTTTGGACTAAAATGTAATGCATTATAAGGAGAATCTTTACTTTGAAACTGTTCTTTAGCTGTTTCACACTATGAAACAGCTTGTTATTCACCTTAAACACTGTTTCAGGGCAAGAGATTGTGTTTTAGACTAAAATGTAATGCATTATAAGAAGAATATTTACATTGCAACTGTTCTTTAGAGATTGTCTTTTAGACTCATTGAAACAGCGTTTCAAAGCATTGTAATCGCCTTAAACACAGTTTCAGGGCAAGAGATTGTGTTTTAGACTAAAATGTAATGCATTTTAAGAAAAATCTTTACTTTGAAACTCTGTTCTTTACCTTTTTCACACTCTGAAACAGCTTTGTATTCACCTTAAGCACTGTTTTAGGGCAAGAGATTGTGTTTTAGACTAAAATGTAATGCATTATAAGAAGAATCTTTACTTTGAAACTCTGTTCTTTACCTTTTTCACACTCTGAAACAGCTTGGTATTCGCCTTAAACACTGTTTCAGGGCAAGAGCTTGTACTTTGGACTAAAATGTAATGCATTATAAGGAGAATCTTTACTTTGAAACTGTTCTTTAGCTGTTTCACACTATGAAACAGCTTTGTATTCACCTTAAACACTGTTTCAGGGCAAGAGATTGTGTTTTAGACTAAAATGTAATGCATTATAAGAAGAATATTTACATTGAAACTGTTCTTTAGCTTTTACACTCATTGAAACAACGTTTCAAAGCATTGTAATCACCTTAAACAATGTTTCAGGACAAGAGATTGTGTTTTAGACTAAAATGTAATGCATTATAAGAAGAATATTTACATTGAAACTGTTCTTTAGCTTTTACACTCATTGAAACAGCGTTTCAAAGCATTGTAATCGCCTTAAACAGTTTCAGGGCAAGAGATTGTGTTTTAGACTAAAATGTAATGCATTATAAGAAGAATACATTGCGACTCTGTTCTTAATCTTTTTCACACTATGAAACAGCTTTGTATTCACCTTAAACACTGTTTTAGGGCAAGAGATTTTGTTTTAGACTAAAATGTAATGAATTATAAAAAGAATCTTTACTTTGAAACTCTGTTCTTTACCTTTTTCAAACTATGAAACAGCTTTGTATTCACCTTAAACACTGTTTCAGGACAAGAGATTGTGTTTTAGACTAAAATGTAATGCATTATAAGAAGAATATTTACATTGCAACTGTTCTTTAGAGATTGTCTTTTAGACTCATTGAAACAGGGTTTCAAAGCATTGTAATCGCCTTAAACACAGTTTCAGGGCAAGAGATTGTGTTTTAGACTAAAATGTAATGCATTTTAAGAAGAATCTTTACTTTGAAACTCTGTTCTTGACCTTTTTCACACTCTGAAACAGCTTGGTATTCGCCTTAAACACTTTCAGGGCAAGAGATTGAGGTTTAGACTAAAATGTAATGCATTATAAGAAGAATCTTTACTTTGAAACTCTGTTCTTTACCTTTTTCACACTCTGAAACAGCTTTGTATTCACCTTAAACACTGTTTTAGGGCAAGAGATTTTGTTTTAGACTAAAATGTAATGCATTATAAAAAGAATCTTTACTTTGAAACTCTGTTCTTTACCTTTTTCACACTATGAAACAGCTTTGAATTCACCTTAAACACTGTTTTAGGGCAAGAGATTGTGTTTTAGACTAAAATGTAATGAATTATAAAAAGAATCTTTACTTTGAAACTCTGTTCTTTACCTTTTTCACACTCTGAAACAGCTTGGTATTCGCCTTAAAAACTGTTTCAGGGCAAGAGATTGTACTTTGGACTAAAATGTAATGCATTATAAGGAGAATCTTTACTTTGAAACTGTTCTTTAGCTGTTTCACACTATGAAACAGCTTGGTATTCACCTTAAACACTGTTTCAGGGCAAGAGATTGTGTTTTAGACTAAAATGTAATGCATTATAAGAAGAATATTTACATTGAAACTGTTCTTTAGCTTTTACACTCATTGAAACGTTTCAAAGCATTGTAATCACCTTAAACAATGTTTCAGGACAAGAGATTCTGTTTTAGACTAAAATGTAATGCATTATAAGAAGAATCTTTACTTTGAAACTCTGTTCTTTACCTTTTTCAAACTATGAAACAGCTTTGTATTCACCTTAAACACTGTTTCAGGACAAGAGATTGTGTTTTAGACTAAAATGTAATGCATTATAAGAAGAATCTTTACATTGCAACTCTGTTCTTTAGCTTTTACACTCATTGAAAAAGCGTTTCAAAGCATTGTAATCGCCTTAAACAGTTTCAGGGCAAGAGATTGTGCTTTGGACTAAAATGTAATGCATTTTAAGGAGAATCTTTACTTTGAAACTCTGTTCTTGACCTTTTTCACACTCTGAAACAGCTTGGTATTCGCCTTAAACACTGTTTCAGGGCAAGAGATTGAGGTTTAGACTAAAATGTAATGCATTATAAGAAGAATCTTTACTTTGAAACTCTGTTCTTTACCTTTTTCACACTCTGAAACAGCTTTGTATTCACCTTAAACACTGTTTTAGGGCAAGAGATTTTGTTTTAGACTAAAATGTAATGCATTATAAAAAGAATCTTTACTTTGAAACTCTGTTCTTTACCTTTTTCACACTATGAAACAGCTTGGTATTCGCCTTCAACACTTTCAGGGCAAGAGATTGAGGTTTAGACTAAAATGTAATGCATTATAAGAAGAATATTTACATTGCAACTGTTCTTTAGAGATTGTCTTTTAGACTCTTTGAAACAGGGTTTCAAAGCATTGTAATCGCCTTAAACACAGTTTCAGGGCAAGAGATTGTGTTTTAGACTAAAATGTAATGCATTTTAAGAAGAATCTTTACTTTGAAACTCTGTTCTTGACCTTTTTCACACTCTGAAACAGCTTGGTATTCGCCTTAAACACTTTCAGGGCAAGAGATTGAGGTTTAGACTAAAATGTAATGCATTATAAGAAGAATCTTTACTTTGAAACTCTGTTCTTTACCTTTTTCACACTCTGAAACAGCTTTGTATTCACCTTAAACACTGTTTTAGGGCAAGAGATTTTGTTTTAGACTAAAATGTAATGCATTATAAAAAGAATCTTTACTTTGAAACTCTGTTCTTTACCTTTTTCACACTATGAAACAGCTTTGAATTCACCTTAAACACTGTTTTAGGGCAAGAGATTGTGTTTTAGACTAAAATGTAATGAATTATAAAAAGAATCTTTACTTTGAAACTCTGTTCTTTACCTTTTTCACACTCTGAAACAGCTTGGTATTCGCCTTAAAAACTGTTTCAGGGCAAGAGATTGTACTTTGGACTAAAATGTAATGCATTATAAGGAGAATCTTTACTTTGAAACTGTTCTTTAGCTGTTTCACACTATGAAACAGCTTGGTATTCACCTTAAACACTGTTTCAGGGCAAGAGATTGTGTTTTAGACTAAAATGTAATGCATTATAAGAAGAATATTTACATTGAAACTGTTCTTTAGCTTTTACACTCATTGAAACGTTTCAAAGCATTGTAATCACCTTAAACAATGTTTCAGGACAAGAGATTCTGTTTTAGACTAAAATGTAATGCATTATAAGAAGAATCTTTACTTTGAAACTCTGTTCTTTACCTTTTTCAAACTATGAAACAGCTTTGTATTCACCTTAAACACTGTTTCAGGACAAGAGATTGTGTTTTAGACTAAAATGTAATGCATTATAAGAAGAATCTTTACATTGCAACTCTGTTCTTTAGCTTTTACACTCATTGAAAAAGCGTTTCAAAGCATTGTAATCGCCTTAAACAGTTTCAGGGCAAGAGATTGTGCTTTGGACTAAAATGTAATGCATTTTAAGGAGAATCTTTACTTTGAAACTCTGTTCTTGACCTTTTTCACACTCTGAAACAGCTTGGTATTCGCCTTAAACACTGTTTCAGGGCAAGAGATTGAGGTTTAGACTAAAATGTAATGCATTATAAGAAGAATCTTTACTTTGAAACTCTGTTCTTTACCTTTTTCACACTCTGAAACAGCTTTGTATTCACCTTAAACACTGTTTTAGGGCAAGAGATTTTGTTTTAGACTAAAATGTAATGCATTATAAAAAGAATCTTTACTTTGAAACTCTGTTCTTTACCTTTTTCACACTATGAAACAGCTTGGTATTCGCCTTCAACACTTTCAGGGCAAGAGATTGAGGTTTAGACTAAAATGTAATGCATTATAAGAAGAATATTTACATTGCAACTGTTCTTTAGAGATTGTCTTTTAGACTCATTGAAACAGGGTTTCAAAGCATTGTAATCGCCTTAAACACAGTTTCAGGGCAAGAGATTGTGTTTTAGACTAAAATGTAATGCATTTTAAGAAGAATCTTTACTTTGAAACTCTGTTCTTGACCTTTTTCACACTCTGAAACAGCTTGGTATTCGCCTTAAACACTTTCAGGGCAAGAGATTGAGGTTTAGACTAAAATGTAATGCATTATAAGAAGAATCTTTACTTTGAAACTCTGTTCTTTACCTTTTTCACACTCTGAAACAGCTTGGTATTCACCTTAAACACTGTTTTAGGGCAAGAGATTTTGTTTTAGACTAAAATGTAATGCATTATAAAAAGAATCTTTACTTTGAAACTCTGTTCTTTACCTTTTTCACACTATGAAACAGCTTTGAATTCACCTTAAACACTGTTTTAGGGCAAGAGATTGTGTTTTAGACTAAAATGTAATGAATTATAAAAAGAATCTTTACTTTGAAACTCTGTTCTTTACCTTTTTCACACTCTGAAACAGCTTTGTATTCGCCTTAAACACTGTTTCAGGGCAAGAGATTGAGTTTTAGACTAAAATGTAATGCATTATAAGAAGAATATTTACATTGCAACTCTGTTCTTTAGCTTTTACACTCATTGAAACAGCGTTTCAAAGCATTGTGATCACCTTAAACACAGTTTCAGGGCAAGAGATTGTGTTTTAGACTAAAATGTAATGCATTTTAAGAAGAATCTTTACTTTGAAACTCTGTTCTTGACCTTTTTCACACTCTGAAACAGCTTGGTATTCGCCTTAAACACTGTTTCAGGGCAAGAGATTGAGGTTTAGACTAAAATGTAATGCATTATAAGAAGAATCTTTACTTTGAAACTGTTCTTTAGAGATTGTGTTTTAGACTCATTGAAACAGCGTTTCAAAGCATTGTAATCGCCTTAAACACAGTTTCAGGGCAAGAGATTGTGTTTTAGACTAAAAAGTAATGCATTTTAAGAAAAATCTTTACTTTGAAACTCTGTTCTTTACCTTTTTCACACTCTGAAACAGCTTGGTATTCGCCTTAAACACTTTCAGGGCAAGAGATTGAGGTTTAGACTAAAATGTAATGCATTATAAGAAGAATATTTACATTGCAACTGTTCTTTAGAGATTGTCTTTTAGACTCATTGAAACAGCGTTTCAAAGCATTGTAATCGCCTTAAACACAGTTTCAGGGCAAGAGATTGTATTTTAGACTAAAATGTAATGCATTATAAGAAGAATCTTTACTTTGAAATTCTGTTCTTTACCTTTTTCACACTCTGAAACAGCTTTGTATTCACCTTAAACACTGTTTCAGGGCAAGAGATTGTGTTTTAGACTAAAATGTAATGCATTATAAGAAGAATATTTACATTGAAACTGTTCTTTAGCTTTTACACTCATTGAAACAACGTTTCAAAGCATTGTAATCACCTTAAACAATGTTTCAGGACAAGAGATTCTGTTTTAGACTAAAATGTAATGCATTATAAGAAGAATCTTTACTTTGAAACTCTGTTCTTTACCTTTTTCAAACTATGAAACAGCTTTGTATTCACCTTAAACACTGTTTCAGGACAAGAGATTGTGTTTTAGACTAAAATGTAATGCATTATAAGAAGAATCTTTACATAGCAACTCTGTTCTTTAGCTTTTACACTCATTGAAAAAGCGTTTCAAAGCATTGTAATCGCCTTAAACAGTTTCAGGGCAAGAGATTGTGCTTTGGACTAAAATGTAATGCATTTTAAGGAGAATCTTTACTTTGAAACTCTGTTCTTGACCTTTTTCACACTCTGAAACAGCTTGGTATTCGCCTTAAACACTGTTTCAGGGCAAGAGATTGAGGTTTAGACTAAAATGTAATGCATTATAAGAAGAATCTTTACTTTGAAACTCTGTTCTTTACCTTTTTCACACTCTGAAACAGCTTTGTATTCACCTTAAACACTGTTTTAGGGCAAGAGATTTTGTTTTAGACTAAAATGTAATGCATTATAAAAAGAATCTTTACTTTGAAACTCTGTTCTTTACCTTTTTCACACTATGAAACAGCTTGGTATTCGCCTTCAACACTTTCAGGGCAAGAGATTGAGGTTTAGACTAAAATGTAATGCATTATAAGAAGAATATTTACATTGCAACTGTTCTTTAGAGATTGTCTTTTAGACTCATTGAAACAGGGTTTCAAAGCATTGTAATCGCCTTAAACACAGTTTCAGGGCAAGAGATTGTGTTTTAGACTAAAATGTAATGCATTTTAAGAAGAATCTTTACTTTGAAACTCTGTTCTTGACCTTTTTCACACTCTGAAACAGCTTGGTATTCGCCTTAAACACTTTCAGGGCAAGAGATTGAGGTTTAGACTAAAATGTAATGCATTATAAGAAGAATCTTTACTTTGAAACTGTTCTTTGAAGATTGTGTTTTAGACTCATTGAAACAGCGTTTCAAAGTATTGTAATCGCCTTAAACACAGTTTCAGGGCAAGAGAATGTGTTTTAGACTAAAATGTTATGCATTTTAAGAAAAATCTTTACTTTGAAACTCTGTTCTTTACCTTTTTCACACTCTGAAACAGCTTGGTATTCGCCTTAAACACTTTCAGGGCAAGAGATTGAGGTTTAGACTAAAATGTAATGCATTTTAAGAAGAATCTTTACTTTGAAACTCTGTTCTTGACCTTTTTCACACTCTGAAACAGCTTTGTATTCGCCTTAAACACTGTTTCAGGGCAAGAGATTGAGGTTTAGACTAAAATGTAATGCATTATAAGAAGAATCTTTACTTTGAAACTCTTTTCTTTACCTTTTTCACACTCTGAAACAGCTTTGTATTCACCTTAAACACTGTTTTAGGGCAAGAGATTTTGTTTTAGACTAAAATGTAATGCATTATAAAAAGAATCTTTACTTTGAAACTCTGTTCTTTACCTTTTTCACACTATGAAACAGCTTTGAATTCAGCTTAAACACTGTTTTAGGGCAAGAGATTGTGTTTTAGACTAAAATGTAATAAATTATAAAAAGAATCTTTACTTTGAAACTCTGTTCTTTACCTTTTTCACACTCTGAAACAGCTTTGTATTCGCCTTAAACACTGTTTCAGGGCAAGAGATTGAGTTTTAGACTAAAATGTAATGCATTATAAGAAGAATATTTACATTGCAACTCTGTTCTTTAGCTTTTACACTCATTGAAACAGCGTTTCAAAGCATTGTGATCGCCTTAAACACAGTTTCAGGGCAAGAGATTTTGTTTTAGAATAAAATGTAATGTATTATAGGAAGAATCTTCACTTTGAAACTCTGTTCTTCACCTTTTTCACACTATATAACAGCTTGGTATTCGCCTTAAACACTGTTTCAGGGCAAGAGATTGAGTTTTAGACTAAAATGTAATGCATTATAAGAAGAATATTTACATTGCAACTGTTCTTTAGAGATTGTCTTTTAGACTCATTGAAACAGCCTTTCAAAGCATTGTAATCGCCTAAAACACAGTTTCAGGGCAAGAGATTGTGTTTTAGACTAAAATGTAATGCATTTTAAGAAGAATCTTTACTTTGAAACTGTTCTTTAGCTTTTACACTCATTAAAACAATGTTTCAAAGCATTGTAATCGCCTTAAACACTGTTTCAGGACAAAAGATTGTGTTTTAGACTAAAATGTAATGCATTATAAGAAGAATCTTTACATTGCAACTCTGTTCTTTAGCTTTTACACTCATTGAAAAAGCGTTTCAAAGCATTGTAATCGCCATAAACACTGTTTCAGGGCAAGAGATTGTGCTTTGGACTAAAATGTAATGCATTATAAGGAGCATCTTTACTTTGAAACTGTTCTTTAGCTGTTTCACACTATGAAACAGCTTGGTATTCACCTTAAACACTGTTTAAGGGCAAGAGATTGAGTTTTATACTAAAATGTAATGCATTATAATAAGAATATTTACATTGCAACTGTTCTTTAGAGATTGTCTTTTAGACTCATTGAAACAGCGTTTCAAAGCATTGTAATCGCCTTAAACACAGTTTCAGGGCAAGAGATTGTATTTTAGACTAAAATGTAATGCATTATAAGAAGAATCTTTACTTTGAAATTCTGTTCTTTACCTTTTTCACACTCTGAAACAGCTTTGTATTCACCTTAAACACTGTTTCAGGGCAAGAGATTGTGTTTTAGACTAAAATGTAATGCATTATAAGAAGAATATTTACATTGAAACTGTTCTTTAGCTTTTACACTCATTGAAACAACGTTTCAAAGCATTGTAATCACCTTAAACAATGTTTCAGGACAAGAGATTCTGTTTTAGACTAAAATGTAATGCATTATAAGAAGAATATTTACAATGCAACTCTGTTCTTTCGCTTTTACACTCATTGAAACAGCGTTTCAAAGCATTGTAATCGCCTTAAACAGTTTTAGGGCAAGAGATTGTGTTTTAGACTAAAATGTAATGCATTATAAGAAGAATACATTGCGACTCTGTTCTTAATCTTTTTCACACTATGAAACAGCTTTGTATTCACCTTAAACACTGTTTTAGGGCAAGAGATTTTGTTTTAGACTAAAATGTAATGAATTATAAAAAGAATCTTTACTTTAAAACTCTGTTCTTTACCTTTTTCACACTATGAAACAGCTTTGTATTCACCTTAAACACTGTTTCAGGACAAGAGATTGTGTTTTAGACTAAAATGTAATGCATTATAAGAAGAATCTTTACATTGCAACTCTGTTCTTTAGCTTTTACACTCATTGAAAAAGCGTTTCAAAGCATTGTAATCGCCTTAAACAGTTTCAGGGCAAGAGATTGTGCTTTGGACTAAAATGTAATGCATTTTAAGAAGAATCTTTACTTTGAAACTCTGTTCTTGACCTTTTTCACACTCTGAAACAGCTTGGTATTCGCCTTAAACACTGTTTCAGGGCAAGAGATTGAGGTTTAGACTAAAATGTAATGCATTATAAGAAGAATCTTTACTTTGAAACTCTGTTCTTTACCTTTTTCACACTCTGAAACAGCTTTGTATTCACCTTAAACACTGTTTTAGGGCAAGAGATTTTGTTTTAGACTAAAATGTAATGCATTATAAAAATAATCTTTACTTTGAAACTCTATTCTTTACCTTTTTCACACTATGAAACAGCTTGGTATTCGCCTTCAACACTTTCAGGGCAAGAGATTGAGGTTTAGACTAAAATGTAATGCATTATAAGAAGAATATTTACATTGCAACTGTTCTTTAGAGATTGTCTTTTAGACTCATTGAAACAGGGTTTCAAAGCATTGTAATCGCCTTAAACACAGTTTCAGGGCAAGAGATTGTGTTTTAGACTAAAATGTAATGCATTTTAAGAAGAATCTTTAATTTGAAACTCTGTTCTTGACCTTTTTCACACTCTGAAACAGCTTGGTATTCGCCTTAAACACTTTCAGGGCAAGAGATTGAGGTTTAGACTAAAATGTAATGCATTATAAGAAGAATCTTTACTTTGAAACTCTGTTCTTTACCTTTTTCACACTCTGAAACAGCTTTGTATTCACCTTAAACACTGTTTTAGGGCAAGAGATTTTGTTTTAGACTAAAATGTAATGCATTATAAAAAGAATCTTTACTTTGAAACTCTGTTCTTTACCTTTTTCACTCATTGAAACAGCATTTCAAAGCATTGTGATCACCTTAAACACAGTTTCAGGGCAAGAGATTTTGTTTTAGAATAAAATGTAATGTATTATAGGAAGAATCTTCACTTTGAAACTCTGTTCTTTACCTTTTTCACACTCTGAAACAGCTTGGTATTCGCCTTAAACACTGTTTCAGGGCAAGAGATTGAGGTTTAGACTAAAATGTAATGCATTATAAGAAGAATCTTTACTTTGAAATTCTGTTCTTTACCTTTTTCACACTCTGAAACAGCTTTGTATTCACCTTAAACACTGTTTCAGGGCAAGAGATTGTGTTTTAGACTAAAATGTAATGCATTATAAGAAGAATATTTACATTGAAACTGTTCTTTAGCTTTTACACTCATTGAAACAACGTTTCAAAGCATTGTAATCACCTTAAACAATGTTTCAGGACAAGAGATTCTGTTTTAGACTAAAATGTAATGCATTATAAGAAGAATATTTACAATGCAACTCTGTTCTTTCGCTTTTACACTCATTGAAACAGCGTTTCAAAGCATTGTAATCGCCTTAAACAGTTTTAGGGCAAGAGATTGTGTTTTAGACTAAAATGTAATGCATTATAAGAAGAATACATTGCGACTCTGTTCTTAATCTTTTTCACACTATGAAACAGCTTTGTATTCACCTTAAACACTGTTTTAGGGCAAGAGATTTTGTTTTAGACTAAAATGTAATGAATTATAAAAAGAATCTTTACTTTAAAACTCTGTTCTTTACCTTTTTCACACTATGAAACAGCTTTGTATTCACCTTAAACACTGTTTCAGGACAAGAGATTGTGTTTTAGACTAAAATGTAATGCATTATAAGAAGAATCTTTACATTGCAACTCTGTTCTTTAGCTTTTACACTCATTGAAAAAGCGTTTCAAAGCATTGTAATCGCCTTAAACAGTTTCAGGGCAAGAGATTGTGCTTTGGACTAAAATGTAATGCATTTTAAGAAGAATCTTTACTTTGAAACTCTGTTCTTGACCTTTTTCACACTCTGAAACAGCTTGGTATTCGCCTTAAACACTGTTTCAGGGCAAGAGATTGAGGTTTAGACTAAAATGTAATGCATTATAAGAAGAATCTTTACTTTGAAACTCTGTTCTTTACCTTTTTCACACTCTGAAACAGCTTTGTATTCACCTTAAACACTGTTTTAGGGCAAGAGATTTTGTTTTAGACTAAAATGTAATGCATTATAAAAATAATCTTTACTTTGAAACTCTATTCTTTACCTTTTTCACACTATGAAACAGCTTGGTATTCGCCTTCAACACTTTCAGGGCAAGAGATTGAGGTTTAGACTAAAATGTAATGCATTATAAGAAGAATATTTACATTGCAACTGTTCTTTAGAGATTGTCTTTTAGACTCATTGAAACAGGGTTTCAAAGCATTGTAATCGCCTTAAACACAGTTTCAGGGCAAGAGATTGTGTTTTAGACTAAAATGTAATGCATTTTAAGAAGAATCTTTAATTTGAAACTCTGTTCTTGACCTTTTTCACACTCTGAAACAGCTTGGTATTCGCCTTAAACACTTTCAGGGCAAGAGATTGAGGTTTAGACTAAAATGTAATGCATTATAAGAAGAATCTTTACTTTGAAACTCTGTTCTTTACCTTTTTCACACTCTGAAACAGCTTTGTATTCACCTTAAACACTGTTTTAGGGCAAGAGATTTTGTTTTAGACTAAAATGTAATGCATTATAAAAAGAATCTTTACTTTGAAACTCTGTTCTTTACCTTTTTCACTCATTGAAACAGCATTTCAAAGCATTGTGATCACCTTAAACACAGTTTCAGGGCAAGAGATTTTGTTTTAGAATAAAATGTAATGTATTATAGGAAGAATCTTCACTTTGAAACTCTGTTCTTTACCTTTTTCACACTCTGAAACAGCTTGGTATTCGCCTTAAACACTGTTTCAGGGCAAGAGATTGAGGTTTAGACTAAAATGTAATGCATTATAAGAAGAATCTTTACTTTGAAATTCTGTTCTTTACCTTTTTCACACTCTGAAACAGCTTTGTATTCACCTTAAACACTGTTTCAGGGCAAGAGATTGTGTTTTAGACTAAAATGTAATGCATTATAAGAAGAATATTTACATTGAAACTGTTCTTTAGCTTTTACACTCATTGAAACAACGTTTCAAAGCATTGTAATCACCTTAAACAATGTTTCAGGACAAGAGATTCTGTTTTAGACTAAAATGTAATGCATTATAAGAAGAATATTTACAATGCAACTCTGTTCTTTCGCTTTTACACTCATTGAAACAGCGTTTCAAAGCATTGTAATCGCCTTAAACAGTTTTAGGGCAAGAGATTGTGTTTTAGACTAAAATGTAATGCATTATAAGAAGAATACATTGCGACTCTGTTCTTAATCTTTTTCACACTATGAAACAGCTTTGTATTCACCTTAAACACTGTTTTAGGGCAAGAGATTTTGTTTTAGACTAAAATGTAATGAATTATAAAAAGAATCTTTACTTTAAAACTCTGTTCTTTACCTTTTTCACACTATGAAACAGCTTTGTATTCACCTTAAACACTGTTTCAGGACAAGAGATTGTGTTTTAGACTAAAATGTAATGCATTATAAGAAGAATCTTTACATTGCAACTCTGTTCTTTAGCTTTTACACTCATTGAAAAAGCGTTTCAAAGCATTGTAATCGCCTTAAACAGTTTCAGGGCAAGAGATTGTGCTTTGGACTAAAATGTAATGCATTTTAAGAAGAATCTTTACTTTGAAACTCTGTTCTTGACCTTTTTCACACTCTGAAACAGCTTGGTATTCGCCTTAAACACTGTTTCAGGGCAAGAGATTGAGGTTTAGACTAAAATGTAATGCATTATAAGAAGAATCTTTACTTTGAAACTCTGTTCTTTACCTTTTTCACACTCTGAAACAGCTTTGTATTCACCTTAAACACTGTTTTAGGGCAAGAGATTTTGTTTTAGACTAAAATGTAATGCATTATAAAAATAATCTTTACTTTGAAACTCTATTCTTTACCTTTTTCACACTATGAAACAGCTTGGTATTCGCCTTCAACACTTTCAGGGCAAGAGATTGAGGTTTAGACTAAAATGTAATGCATTATAAGAAGAATATTTACATTGCAACTGTTCTTTAGAGATTGTCTTTTAGACTCATTGAAACAGGGTTTCAAAGCATTGTAATCGCCTTAAACACAGTTTCAGGGCAAGAGATTGTGTTTTAGACTAAAATGTAATGCATTTTAAGAAGAATCTTTAATTTGAAACTCTGTTCTTGACCTTTTTCACACTCTGAAACAGCTTGGTATTCGCCTTAAACACTTTCAGGGCAAGAGATTGAGGTTTAGACTAAAATGTAATGCATTATAAGAAGAATCTTTACTTTGAAACTCTGTTCTTTACCTTTTTCACACTCTGAAACAGCTTTGTATTCACCTTAAACACTGTTTTAGGGCAAGAGATTTTGTTTTAGACTAAAATGTAATGCATTATAAAAAGAATCTTTACTTTGAAACTCTGTTCTTTACCTTTTTCACTCATTGAAACAGCATTTCAAAGCATTGTGATCACCTTAAACACAGTTTCAGGGCAAGAGATTGTGTTTTATACTAAAATGTAATGCATTTTAAGAACAATCTTTACTTTGAAACTCTGTTCTTGACCTTTTTCACACTCTGAAACAGCTTGGTATTCGCCTTAAACACTGTTTCAGGGCAAGAGATTGAGGTTTAGACTAAAATGTAATGCATTATAAAAAGAAGCTTTACTTTGAAACTCTGTTCTTTACCTTTTTCACACTATGAAACAGCTTTGAATTCACCTTAAACACTGTTTTAGGGCAAGAGATTGTGTTTTAGACTAAAATGTAATGCATTATAAAAAGAATCTTTACTTTGAAACTCTGTTCTTTACCTTTTTCACACTCTGAAACAGCTTTGTATTCGCCTTAAACACTGTTTCAAGGCAAGAGATTGAGTTTTAGACTAAAATGTAATGCATTATAAAAAGAATATTTACATTGCAACTCTGTTCTTTAGCTTTTACACTCATTGAAACAGCGTTTCAAAGCATTGTGATCGCCTTAAACACAGTTTCAGGGCAAGAGATTTTGTTTTAGAATAAAATGTAATGTATTATAGGAAGAATCTTCACTTTGAAACTCTGTTCTTTACCTTTTTCACACTCTGAAACAGCTTGGTATTCGCCTTAAACACTGTTTCAGGGCAAGAGATTGAGGTTTAGACTAAAATGTAATGCATTATAAGAAGAATATTTACATTGCAACTGTTCTTTAGAGATTGTCTTTTAGACTCATTGAAACAGGGTTTCAAAGCATTGTAATCGCCTTAAACACAGTTTCAGGGCAAGAGATTGTGTTTTAGATTAAAATGTAATGCATTTTAAGAAGAATCTTTACTTTGAAACTCTGTTCTTGACCTTTTTCACACTCTGAAACAGCTTTGTATTCGCCTTAAACACTGTTTCAGGGCAAGAGATTGAGGTTTAGAATAAAATGTAATGCATTATAAGAAGAATCTTTACTTTGAAACTCTTTTCTTTACCTTTTTCACACTCTGAAACAGCTTTGTATTCACCTTAAACACTGTTTTAGGGCAAGAGATTTTGTTTTAGACTAAAATGTAATGCATTATAAAAAGAATCTTTACTTTGAAACTCTGTTCTTTACCTTTTTCACACTATGAAACAGCTTTGAATTCACCTTAAACACTGTTTTAGGGCAAGAGATTGTGTTTTAGACTAAAATGTAATAAATTATAAAAAGAATCTTTACTTTGAAACTCTGTTCTTTACCTTTTTCACACTCTGAAACAGCTTTGTATTCACCTTAAACACTGTTTCAGGGCAAGAGATTGTGTTTTAGACTAAAATGTAATGCATTATAAGAAGAATATTTACATTGAAACTGTTCTTTAGCTTTTACACTCATTGAAACAACGTTTCAAAGCATTGTAATCACCTTAAACAATGTTTCAGGACAAGAGATTCTGTTTTAGACTAAAATGTAATGCATTATAAGAAGAATATTTACAATGCAACTCTGTTCTTTCGCTTTTACACTCATTGAAACAGCGTTTCAAAGCATTGTAATCGCCTTAAACAGTTTCAGGGCAAGAGATTGTGTTTTAGACTAAAATGTAATGCATTATAAGAAGAATACATTGCGACTCTGTTCTTAATCTTTTTCACACTATGAAACAGCTTTGTATTCACCTTAAACACTGTTTTAGGGCAAGAGATTTTGTTTTAGACTAAAATGTAATGAATTATAAAAAGAATCTTTACTTTAAAACTCTGTTCTTTACCTTTTTCACACTATGAAACAGCTTTGTATTCACCTTAAACACTGTTTCAGGACAAGAGATTGTGTTTTAGACTAAAATGTAATGCATTATAAGAAGAATCTTTACATTGCAACTCTGTTCTTTAGCTTTTACACTCATTGAAAAAGCGTTTCAAAGCATTGTAATCGCCTTAAACAGTTTCAGGGCAAGAGATTGTGCTTTGGACTAAAATGTAATGCATTTTAAGAAGAATCTTTACTTTGAAACTCTGTTCTTGACCTTTTTCACACTCTGAAACAGCTTGGTATTCGCCTTAAACACTGTTTCAGGGCAAGAGATTGAGGTTTAGACTAAAATGTAATGTATTATAAGAAGAATCTTTACTTTGAAACTCTGTTCTTTACCTTTTTCACACTCTGAAACAGCTTTGTATTCACCTTAAACACTGTTTTAGGGCAAGAGATTTTGTTTTAGACTAAAATGTAATGCATTATAAAAATAATCTTTACTTTGAAACTCTATTCTTTACCTTTTTCACACTATGAAACAGCTTGGTATTCGCCTTCAACACTTTCAGGGCAAGAGATTGAGGTTTAGACTAAAATGTAATGCATTATAAGAAGAATATTTACATTGCAACTGTTCTTTAGAGATTGTCTTTTAGACTCATTGAAACAGGGTTTCAAAGCATTGTAATCGCCTTAAACACAGTTTCAGGGCAAGAGATTGTGTTTTAGACTAAAATGTAATGCATTTTAAGAAGAATCTTTAATTTGAAACTCTGTTCTTGACCTTTTTCACACTCTGAAACAGCTTGGTATTCGCCTTAAACACTTTCAGGGCAAGAGATTGAGGTTTAGACTAAAATGTAATGCATTATAAGAAGAATCTTTACTTTGAAACTCTGTTCTTTACCTTTTTCACACTCTGAAACAGCTTTGTATTCACCTTAAACACTGTTTTAGGGCAAGAGATTTTGTTTTAGACTAAAATGTAATGCATTATAAAAAGAATCTTTACTTTGAAACTCTGTTCTTTACCTTTTTCACTCATTGAAACAGCATTTCAAAGCATTGTGATCACCTTAAACACAGTTTCAGGGCAAGAGATTGTGTTTTATACTAAAATGTAATGCATTTTAAGAACAATCTTTACTTTGAAACTCTGTTCTTGACCTTTTTCACACTCTGAAACAGCTTGGTATTCGCCTTAAACACTTTTTCAGGGCAAGAGATTGAGGTTTAGACTAAAATGTAATGCATTATAAGAAGAATCTTTACTTTGAAACTCTGTTCTTTACCTTTTTCACACTCTGAAACAGCTTTGTATTCACCTTAAACACTCTTTTAGGGCAAGAGATTTTGTTTTAGACTAAAATGTAATGCATTATAAAAAGAAGCTTTACTTTGAAACTCTGTTCTTTACCTTTTTCACACTATGAAACAGCTTTGAATTCACCTTAAACACTGTTTTAGGGCAAGAGATTGTGTTTTAGACTAAAATGTAATGCATTATAAAAAGAATCTTTACTTTGAAACTCTGTTCTTTACCTTTTTCACACTCTGAAACAGCTTGGTATTCGCCTTAAACACTGTTTCAGGGCAAGAGATTGAGGTTTAGACTAAAATGTAATGCATTATAAGAAGAATATATACATTGCAACTGTTCTTTAGAGATTGTGTTTTAGACTCATTGAAACAGCGTTTCATAGCATTGTAATCGCCTTAAACACAGTTTCAGGGCAAGAGATTGTGTTTTAGACTAAAATGTAATGCATTTTAAGAAGAATCTTTACTTTGAAACTCTGTTCTTTACCTTTTTCACACTATGAAACAGCTTTATATTCAACTTAAACACTGCTTCAGGGCAAGAGATTGTGTTTTAGACTAAAAGGGAATGCATTATAAGAAGAATCTTTACTTTGAAACTCTGTTCTTTACCTTTTTCACACTATGAAACAGCTTTGAATTCACCTTAAACACTGTTTTAGGGCAAGAGATTTTGTTTTAGACTAAAATGTAATGCATTATAAAAAGAATCTTTACTTTGAAACTCTGTTCTTTACCTTTTTCACACTATGAAACAGCTTTGAATTCACCTTAAACACTGTTTTAGGGCAAGAGATTGTGTTTTAGACTAAAATGTAATGCATTATAAAAAGAATCTTTACTTTGAAACTCTGTTCTTTACCTTTTTCACACTCTGAAACAGCTTTGTATTCGCCTTAAACACTGTTTCAGGGCAAGAGATTGAGTTTTAGACTAAAATGTAATGCATTATAAGAAGAATATTTACATTGCAACTCTGTTCTTTAGCTTTTACACTCATTGAAACAGCGTTTCAAAGCATTGTGATCGCCTTAAACACAGTTTCAGGGCAAGAGATTTTGTTTTAGAATAAAATGTAATGTATTATAGGAAGAATCTTTACTTTGAAACTCTGTTCTTTACCTTTTTCACTCATTGAAACAGCATTTCAAAGCATTGTGATCACCTTAAACACAGTTTCAGGGCAAGAGATTGTGTTTTATACTAAAATGTAATGCATTTTAAGAACAATCTTTACTTTGAAACTCTGTTCTTGACCTTTTTCACACTCTGAAACAGCTTGGTATTCGCCTTAAACACTGTTTCAGGGCAAGAGATTGAGGTTTAGACTAAAATGTAATGCATTATAAGAAGAATCTTTACTTTGAAACTCTGTTCTTTACCTTTTTCACACTCTGAAACAGCTTGGTATTCGCCTTCAACACTTTCAGGGCAAGAGATTGAGGTTTAGACTAAAATGTAATGCATTATAAGAAGAACATTTACATTGCAACTGTTCTTTAGAGATTGTCTTTTAGACTCATTGAAACAGCGTTTCAAAGCATTATAATCGCCTTGAATACAATTTCAGGGCAAGAGATTTTGTTTTAGACTAAAATGTAATGCATTATAAAAAGAATGTTTACTTTGAAACTCTGTTCTTTACCTTTTTCAAACTATGAAACAGCTTGGTATTCACCTTAAACACTGTTTTAGGGCAAGAGATTGTGTTTTAGACTAAAATGTAATGCATTATAAGAAGAATCTTTACTTTGAAACTCTGTTCTTTACCTTTTTCGCACTATGAAACAACTTGGTATTCGACTTAAACACTGTTTCAGGGCAAGAGATTGAGTTTTAGACTAAAATGTAATGCATTATAAGAAGAACATTTACATTGCAACTGTTCTTTAGAGATTGTCTTTTAGACTCATTGAAACAGCGTTTCAAAGCATTGTAATCGCCTTAAACACAGTTTCAGGGCAAGAGATGGTGTTTTAGACTAAAATGTAATGCATTTTAAGAAGAATCTTTACTTTGAAACTCTGTTCTTTACCTTTTTCACACTCTGAAACAGCTTTGTATTCACCTTAAACACTGTTTTAGGGCAAGAGATTGTGTTTTAGACTAAAATGTAATGCATTATAAGAAGAATCTTTACTTTGAAACTCTGTTCTTTTCCTTTTTCACACTCTGAAACAGCTTGGTATTCGCCTTAAACACTGTTTCAGGGCAAGAGATTGTGCTTTGGACTAAAATGTAATGCATTTTAAGGAGAATCTTTACTTTGAAACTCTGTTGACCTTTTTCACACTCTGAAACAGCTTGGTATTCGCCTTAAACACTGTTTCAGGGCAAGAGAATGTGCTTTGGACTAAAATGTAATGCATTATAAGAAGAATATTTACATTGCAACTCTGTTCTTTCGCTTTTACACTCATTGAAACAGCGTTTCAAAGCATTGTAATCGCCTTGAACACAGTTTCAGGGCAAAAGATTTTGTTTTAGACTAAAATGCAATGCATTATAAAAAGAATGTTTACTTTGAAACTCTGTTCTTTACCTTTTTCACACTGAAACAGCTTTGTATACACCTAAAACACTGTTTTAGGGCAAGAGATTGTGTTTTAGACTAAAATGTAATGAATTATAAAAAGAATATTTACTTTGAAACTCTGTTCTTTACCTTTTTCACACTTGGAAACAGCTTTGTATTCACCTTGAACACTGTTTTAGGGCAAGAGATTGTGTTTTATACTAAAATGTAATGCATTATAAGAAGAATCTTTACTTTGAAACTCTGTTCTTTACCTTTTTCACACTCTGAAACAGCTTTGTATTCACCTTAAACACTGTTTTAGGGCAAGAGATTGTGTTTTAGACTAAAATGTAATGCATTATAAGAAGAATCTTTACTTTGAAACTCTGTTCTTTACCTTTTTCACACTCTGAAACAGCTTGGTATTCGCCTTAAACACTGTTTCAGGGCAAGAGCTTGTACTTTGGACTAAAATGTAATGCATTATAAGGAGAATCTTTACTTTGAAACTGTTCTTTAGCTGTTTCACACTATGAAACAGCTTGGTATTCACCTTAAACACTGTTTCAGGGCAAGAGATTGTGTTTTAGACTAAAATGTAATGCATTATAAGAAGAATATTTACATTGCAACTGTTCTTTAGAGATTGTCTTTTAGACTCATTGAAACAGCGTTTCATAGCATTGTAATCGCCTTAAACACAGTTTCAGGGCAAGAGATTGTGTTTTAGACTAAAATGTAATGCATTTTAAGAAGAATCTTTACTTTGAAACTCTGTTCTTTACCTTTTTCACACTCTGAAACAGCTTTGTATTCACCTTAAACACTGTTTTAGGGCAAGAGATTGTGTTTTAGACTAAAATGTAATGCATTATAAGAAGAATCTTTACTTTGAAACTCTGTTCTTTTCCTTTTTCACACTCTGAAACAGCTTGGTATTCGCCTTAAACACTGTTTCAGGGCAAGAGATTGTGCTTTGGACTAAAATGTAATGCATTTTAAGGAGAATCTTTACTTTGAAACTCTGTTGACCTTTTTCACACTCTGAAACAGCTTGGTATTCGCCTTAAACACTGTTTCAGGGCAAGAGATTGAGGTTTAGACTAAAATGTAATGCATTATAAGAAGAATCTTTACTTTAAAACTCTGTTCTTTACCTTTTTTACACTCTGAAACAGCTTTGTATTCACCTTAAACACTGTTTTAGGGCAAGAGATTTTGTTTTAGACTAAAATGTAATGCATTATAAAAAGAATCTTTACTTTGAAACTCTGTTCTTTACCTTTTTCACACTATGAAACAGCTTTGAATTCACCTTAAACACTGTTTTAGGGCAAGAGATTGTGTTTTAGACTAAAATGTAATGAATTATAAAAAGAATCTTTACTTTGAAACTCTGTTCTTTACCTTTTTCACACTCTGAAACAGCTTGGTATTCGCCTTAAACACTGTTTCAGGGCAAGAGATTGAGTTTTAGACTAAAATGTAATGCATTCTAAGAAGAATATTTACATTGCAACTCTGTTCTTTAGCTTTTACACTCATTGAAACAGCGTTTCAAAGCATTGTGATCGCCTTAAACACAGTTTCAGGGCAAGAGAATTTGTTTTAGAATAAAATGTAATGTATTATAGGAAGAATCTTCACTTTGAAACTCTGTTCTTTACCTTTTTCACACTCTGAAACAGCTTGGTATTCGCCTTAAACACTGTTTCAGGGCAAGAGATTGAGGTTTAGACTAAAATGTAATGCATTATAAGAAGAATATATACATTGCAACTGTTCTTTAGAGATTGTGTTTTAGACTCATTGAAACAGCGTTTCAAAGCATTGTAATCGCCTTAAACACAGTTTCAGGGCAAGAGATTGTGTTTTAGACTAAAATGTAATGCATTATAAAATGAATCTTTACTTTGAAACTCTGTTCTTTACCTTTTTCACACTATGAAACAGCTTGGTATTCGACTTAAACACTGTTTCAGGGCAAGAGATTGAGTTTTAGACTAAAATGTAATGCATTATAAGAAGAATATTTACATTGCAACTGTTCTTTAGAGATTGTCCTTTAGACTCATTGAAACAGCGTTTCAAAGCATTGTAATCGCCTTAAACACAGTTTCAGGGCAAGAGATTGTGTTTTAGACTAAAATGTAATGCATTATAAAAAGAATCTTTACTTTGAAACTCTGTTCTTTACCTTTTTCACACTCTGAAACAGCTTTGTATTCACCTTAAACACTGTTTCAGGGCAAGAGAATGTGCTTTGGACTAAAATGTAATGCATTATAAGAAGAATATTTACATTGCAACTCTGTTCTTTCGCTTTTACACACTCTGAAACAGCTTGGTATTCGCCTTAAACACTGTTTCAGGGCAAGAGCTTGTACTTTGGACTAAAATGTAATGCATTATAAGGAGAATCTTTACTTTGAAACTGTTCTTTAGCTGTTTCACACTATGAAACAGCTTGGTATTCAACTTAAACACTGTTTCAGGGCAAGAGATTGTGTTTTAGACTAAAATGTAATGCATTATAAGAAGAATATTTACATTGCAACTGTTCTTTAGAGATTGTCTTTTAGACTCATTGAAACAGCGTTTCAAAGCATTGTAATCGCCTTGAACACAGTTTCAGGGCAAAAGATTTTGTTTTAGACTAAAATGCAATGCATTATAAAAAGAATGTTTACTTTGAAACTCTGTTCTTTACCTTTTTCACACTGAAACAGCTTTGTATACACCTTAAACACTGTTTTAGGGCAAGAGATTGTGTTTTAGACTAAAATGTAATGCATTATAAGAAGAATCTTTAATTTGAAACTCTGTTCTTTACCTTTTTCGCACTATGAAACAACTTGGTATTCGACTTAAACACTGTTTCAGGGCAAGAGATTGAGTTTTAGACTAAAATGTAATGCATTATAAGAAGAATATTTACATTGCAACTGTTCTTTAGAGATTGTCTTTTAGACTCATTGAAACAGCGTTTCAAAGCATTGTAATCGCCGTAAACACAGTTTCAGGGCAAGAGATGGTGTTTTAGACTAAAATGTAATGCATTTTAAGAAGAATCTTTACTTTGAAACTCTGTTCTTTACCTTTTTCACACTCTGAAACAGCTTGGTATTCGCCTTAAACACTGTTTCAGGGCAAGAGATTGTGTTTTAGACTAAAATGTAATGCATTTTAAGGAGAATCTTTACTTTGAAACTCTGTTCTTGACCTTTTTCACACTCTGAAACAGCTTGGTATTCGCCTTAAACACAGTTTCAGGGCAAGAGATTGTGTTTTAGACTAAAATGTAATGCATTATAAGAAAAATCTTTACTTTGAAACTCTGTTCTTTACCTTTTTCACACTCTGAAACAGCTTTGTATTCACCTTAAACACTGTTTTAGGGCAAGAGATTGTGTTTTAGACTAAAATGTAATGCATTATAAGAAGAATCTTTACTTTGAAACTCTGTTCTTTACCTTTTTCACACTCTGAAACAGCTTGGTATTCGCCTTAAACACTGTTTCAGGGCAAGAGCTTGTACTTTGGACTAAAATGTAATGCATTATAAGGAGAATCTTTACTTTGAAACTGTTCTTTAGCTGTTTCACACTATGAAACAGCTTGGTATTCACCTTAAACACTGTTTCAGGGCAAGAGATTGTGTTTTAGAATAAAATGTAATGCATTATAAGAAGAATATTTACATTGCAACTGTTCTTTAGAGATTGTCTTTTAGACTCATTGAAACAGCGTTTCATAGCATTGTAATCGCCTTAAACACAGTTTCAGGGCAAGAGATTGTGTTTTAGACTAAAATGTAATGCATTTTAAGAAGAATCTTTACTTTGAAACTCTGTTCTTTACCTTTTTCACACTCTGAAACAGCTTTGTATTCACCTTAAACACTGTTTCAGGGCAAGAGATTGAGGTTTAGACTAAAATGTAATGCATTATAAGAAGAATCTTTACTTTAAAACTCTGTTCTTTACCTTTTTTACACTCTGAAACAGCTTTGTATTCACCTTAAACACTGTTTTAGGGCAAGAGATTTTGTTTTAGACTAAAATGTAATGCATTATAAAAAGAATCTTTACTTTGAAACTCTGTTCTTTACCTTTTTCACACTATGAAACAGCTTTGAATTCACCTTAAACACTGTTTTAGGGCAAGAGATTGTGTTTTAGACTAAAATGTAATGAATTATAAAAAGAATCTTTACTTTGAAACTCTGTTCTTTACCTTTTTCACACTATGAAACAGCTTGATATTCGCCTTAAACACTGTTTCAGGGCAAGAGATTGTACTTTGGACTAAAATGTAATGCATTATAAGGAGAATCTTTACTTTGAAACTGTTCTTTAGCTGTTTCACACTATGAAACAGCTTGGTATTCACCTTAAACACTGTTTCAGGGCAAGAGATTGTGTTTTAGACTAAAATGTAATGCATTATAAGAAGAATATTTACATTGCAACTGTTCTTTAGAGATTGTCTTTTAGACTCATTGAAACAGCGTTTCAAAGCATTGTAATCGCCTTAAACACAGTTTCAGGGCAAGAGATTGTGTTTTAGACTAAAATGTAATGCATTTTAAGAAAAATCTTTACTTTGAAACTCTGTTCTTTACCTTTTTCACACTCTGAAACAGCTTGGTATTCGCCTTAAACACTTTCAGGGCAAGAGATTGAGGTTTAGACTAAAATGTAATGCATTATAAGAAGAATTTTTACATTGCAACTGTTCTTTAGAGATTGTCTTTTAGACTCATTGAAACAGGGTTTCAAAGCATTGTAATCGCCTTAAACACAGTTTCAGGGCAAGAGATTGTGTTTTAGACTAAAATGTAATGCATTATAAAAAGAAAGTTTACTTTGAAACTCTGTTCTTTACCTTTTTCACACTATGAAACAGCTTTGTATACACCTAAAACACTGTTTTAGGGCAAGAGATTGTGTTTTAGACTAAAATGTAATGAATTATAAAAAGAATATTTACTTTGAAACTCTGTTCTTTACCTTTTTCACACTTGGAAACAGCTTTGTATTCACCTTGAACACTGTTTTAGGGCAAGAGATTGTGTTTTATACTAAAATGTAATGCATTATAAGAAGAATATTTACTTTGAAACTCTGTTCTTTACCTTTTTCACACTCTGAAACAGCTTGGTTTTCGCCTTAAACACTGTTTCAGGGCAAGAGATTGTGCTTTCGACTAAAATGTAATGCATTTTAAGGAGAATCTTTACTTTGAAACTGTTATTTAGAGATTGTGTTTTATACTCATTGAAACAGCGTTTCAAAGCATTATAATCGCCTTGAACACAATTTCAGGGCAAGAGATTTTGTTTTAGACTAAAATGTAATGCATTATAAAAAGAATGTTTACTTTGAAACTCTGTTCTTTACCTTTTTCACACTATGAAACAGCTTGGTATTCACCTTAAACACTGTTTTAGGGCAAGAGATTGTGTTTTAGACTAAAATCTAATGCATTATAAGAAGAATCTTTACTTTGAAACTCTGTTCTTTACCTTTGTCGCACTATGAAACAACTTGGTATTCGACTTAAACACTGTTTCAGGGCAAGAGATTGAGTTTTAGACTAAAATGTAATGCATTATAAGAAGAATATTTACATTGCAACTGTTCTTTAGAGATTGTCTTTTAGACTCATTGAAACAGCGTTTCAAAGCATTGTAATCGCCTTAAACAGTTTCAGGGCAAGAGATGGTGTTTTAGACTAAAATGTAATGCATTTTAAGAAGAATCTTTACTTTGAAACTCTGTTCTTTACCTTTTTCACACTCTGAAACAGCTTTGTATTCACCTTAAACACTGTTTTAGGGCAAGAGATTGTGTTTTAGACTAAAATGTAATGCATTATAAGAAGAATCTTTACTTTGAAACTCTGTTCTTTACCTTTTTCGCACTATGAAACAACTTGGTATTCGACTTAAACACTGTTTCAGGGCAAGAGATTGAGTTTTAGACTAAAATGTAATGCATTATAAGAAGAATATTTACATTGCAACTGTTCTTTAGAGATTGTCTTTTAGACTCATTGAAACAGCGTTTCAAAGCATTGTAATCGCCTTAAACACAGTTTCAGGGCAAGAGATGGTGTTTTAGACTAAAATGTAATGCATTTTAAGAAGAATCTTTACTTTGAAACTCTGTTCTTTACCTTTTTCACACTCTGAAACAGCTTTGTATTCACCTTAAACACTGTTTTAGGGCAAGAGATTGTGTTTTAGACTAAAATGTAATGCATTATAAGAAGAATCTTTACTTTGAAACTCTGTTCTTTACCTTTTTCACACTCTGAAACAGCTTGGTATTCGCCTTAAACACTGTTTCAGGGCAAGAGATTGAGGTTTAGACTAAAATGTAATGCATTATAAGAAGAATATTTACATTGCAACTGTTCTTTAGAGATTGTCTTTTAGACTCATTGAAACAGGGTTTCAAAGCATTGTAATCGCCTTAAACACAGTTTCAGGGCAAGAGATGGTGTTTTAGACTAAAATGTAATGCATTTTAAGAAAAATCTTTACTTTGAAACTCTGTTCTTTACCTTTTTCACACTCTGAAACAGCTTGGTATTCGCCTTAAACACTTTCAGGGCAAGAGATTGAGGTTTAGACTAAAATGTAATGCATTATAAGAAGAATATTTACATTGCAACTCTGTTCTTTAGCTTTTACACTCATTGAAACAGCGTTTCAAAGCATTGTGATCGCCTTAAACACAGTTTCAGGGCAAGAGATTTTGTTTTAGAATAAAATGTAATGTATTATAGGAAGAATCTTCACTTTGAAACTCTGTTCTTCACCTTTTTCACACTATATAACAGCTTGGTATTCGCCTTAAACACTGTTTCAGGGCAAGAGATTGAGTTTTAGACTAAAATGTAATGCATTATAAGAAGAATATTTACATTGCAACTGTTCTTTAGAGATTGTCTTTTAGACTCATTGAAACAGCCTTTCAAAGCATTGTAATCGCCTAAAACACAGTTTCAGGGCAAGAGATTGTGTTTTAGACTAAAATGTAATGCATTTTAAGAAGAATCTTTACTTTGAAACTGTTCTTTAGCTTTTACACTCATTAAAACAACGTTTCAAAGCATTGTAATCGCCTTAAACACTGTTTCAGGACAAAAGATTGTGTTTTAGACTAAAATGTAATGCATTATAAGAAGAATCTTTACATTGCAACTCTGTTCTTTAGCTTTTACACTCATTGAAAAAGCGTTTCAAAGCATTGTAATCGCCTTAAACACTGTTTCAGGGCAAGAGATTGTGCTTTGGACTAAAATGTAATGCATTATAAGGAGAATCTTTACTTTGAAACTGTTCTTTAGCTGTTTCACACTATGAAACAGCTTGGTATTCACCTTAAACACTGTTTAAGGGCAAGAGATTGAGTTTTATACTAAAATGTAATGCATTATAATAAGAATATTTACATTGCAACTGTTCTTTAGAGATTGTCTTTTAGACTCATTGAAACAGCGTTTCAAAGCATTGTAATCGCCTTAAACACAGTTTCAGGGCAAGAGATTGTATTTTAGACTAAAATGTAATGCATTATAAGAAGAATCTTTACTTTGAAATTCTGTTCTTTACCTTTTTCACACTCTGAAACAGCTTTGTATTCACCTTAAACACTGTTTCAGGGCAAGAGATTGTGTTTTAGACTAAAATGTAATGCATTATAAGAAGAATATTTACATTGAAACTGTTCTTTAGCTTTTACACTCATTGAAACAACGTTTCAAAGCATTGTAATCACCTTAAACACTGTTTCAGGACAAGAGATTCTGTTTTAGACTGAAATGTAATGCATTATAAGAAGAATCTTTACTTTAAAACTCTGTTCTTTACCTTTTTTACACTCTGAAACAGCTTTGTATTCACCTTAAACACTGTTTTAGGGCAAGAGATTTTGTTTTAGACTAAAATGTAATGCATTATAAAAAGAATCTTTACTTTGAAACTCTGTTCTTTACCTTTTTCACACTCTGAAACAGCTTGGTATTCGCCTTAAACACTGTTTCAGGGCAAGAGATTGTACTTTGGACTAAAATGTAATGCATTATAAGGAGAATCTTTACTTTGAAACTGTTCTTTAGCTGTTTCACACTCTGAAACAGCTTTGTATTCGCCTTAAACACTGTTTCAGGGCAAGAGATTGAGTTTTAGACTAAAATGTAATGCATTATAAGAAGAATATTTACATTGCAACTGTTCTTTAGAGATTGTCTTTTAGACTCATTGAAACAGCCTTTCAAAGCATTGTAATCGCCTAAAACACAGTTTCAGGGCAAGAGATTGTGTTTTAGACTAAAATGTAATGCATTTTAAGAAGAATCTTTACTTTGAAACTGTTCTTTAGCTTTTACACTCATTAAAACAACGTTTCAAAGCATTGTAATCGCCTTAAACACTGTTTCAGGACAAAAGATTGTGTTTTAGACTAAAATGTAATGCATTATAAGAAGAATCTTTACATTGCAACTCTGTTCTTTAGCTTTTACACTCATTGAAAAAGCGTTTCAAAGCATTGTAATCGCCTTAAACACTGTTTCAGGGCAAGAGATTGTGCTTTGGACTAAAATGTAATGCATTATAAGGAGAATCTTTACTTTGAAACTGTTCTTTAGCTGTTTCACACTATGAAACAGCTTGGTATTCACCTTAAACACTGTTTAAGGGCAAGAGATTGAGTTTTATACTAAAATGTAATGCATTATAATAAGAATATTTACATTGCAACTGTTCTTTAGAGCTTGACTTTTAGACTCATTGAAACAGCGTTTCAAAGCATTGTAATCGCCTTAAACACAGTTTCAGGGCAAGAGATTGTATTTTAGACTAAAATGTAATGCATTATAAGAAGAATCTTTACTTTGAAATTCTGTTCTTTACCTTTTTCACACTCTGAAACAGCTTTGTATTCACCTTAAACACTTTTTCAGGGCAAGAGATTGTGTTTTAGACTAAAATGTAATGCATTATAAGCAGAATATTTACATTGAAACTGTTCTTTAGCTTTTACACTCATTGAAACAACGTTTCAAAGCATTGTAATCACCTTAAACACTGTTTCAGGACAAGAGATTCTGTTTTAGACTGAAATGTAATGCATTATAAGAAGAATATTTACAATGCAACTCTGTTCTTTCGCTTTTACACTCATTGAAACAGCGTTTCAAAGCATTGTAATCGCCTTAAACAGTTTCAGGGCAAGAGATTGTGTTTTAGACTAAAATGTAATGCATTATAAGAAGAATACATTGCGACTCTGTTCTTAATCTTTTTCACACTATGAAACAGCTTTGTATTCACCTTAAACACTGTTTTAGGGCAAGAGATTTTGTTTTAGACTAAAATGTAATGAATTATAAAAAGAATCTTTACTTTGAAACTCTGTTCTTTACCTTTTTCACACTATGAAACAGCTTTGTATTCACCTTAAACACTGTTTCAGGACAAGAGATTGTGTTTTAGACTGAAATGTAATGCATTATAAGAAGAATCTTTACATTGCAACTCTGTTCTTTAGCTTTTACACTCATTGAAAAAGCGTTTCAAAGCATTGTAATCGCCTTAAACACTGTTTCAGGGCAAGAGATTGTGTTTTAGACTGAAATGTAATGCATTATAAGAAGAATCTTTACTTTGAAACTCTGATCTTTACCTTTTTCACACTATGAAACAACTTGTTATTCGACTTAAACACTGTTTAAGGGCAAGAGATTGAGTTTTATACTAAAATGTAATGCATTATAAGAAGAATATTTACTTTGCAACTGTTCTTTAGAGATTGTCTTTTAGACTCATTGAAACAGCGTTTCAAAGCATTGTAATCGCCTTAAACACTGTTTCAGGGCAAGAGATTGTGTTTTAGACTAAAATGTAATGCATTTTAAGAAGAATCTTTACTTTGAAACTCTGTTCTTTACCTTTTTCACACTATGAAACAGCTTGGTATTCACCTTAAACACTGTGTCAGGGCAAGAGCTTGTGCTTTGGACTAAAATGTAATGCATTTTATGGAGAATCTTTACTTTGAAACTGTTCTTTACCTTTTTGACACTATATAACAGCTTTGTATTCACCTTAAACACTGTTTTACGGCAAGAGATTGTGTTTTAGACTAAAATGTAATGCATTATAAGAAGAATCTTTACTTTGAAACTCTGTTCTTTACCATTTTCACACTCTGAAACAGCTTGGTATAAGCCTTCAACACTGTTTCAGGGCAAGAGATTGAGGTTTAGACTAAAATGTAATGCATTATAAGAAGAATATTTACATTGCAACTCTGTTCTTTAGAGATTGTGTTTTAGATTCATTGAAACAGCGTTTAAAGCATTGTAATCGCCTTAAACACAGTTTCAGGGCAAGAGATTTTGTTTTAGAATAAAATGTAATGTATTATAGGAAGAATCTTCACTTTGAAACTCTGTTCTTCACCTTTTTCACACTATATAACAGCTTGGTATTCGCCTTAAACACCGTTTCAGGGCAAGAGATTGAGTTTTAGACTAAAATGTAATGCATTATAAGAAGAATATTTACATTGCAACTGTTCTTTAGCTTTTACACTCATTAAAACAACGTTTCAAAGCATTGTAATCGCCTTAAACACAGTTTCAGGGCAAGAGATTGTGTTTTAGATTAAAATGTAATGCATTTTAAGAAGAATCTTTACTTTGAAACTGTTCTTTAGCTTTTACACTCATTAAAACAACGTTTCAAAGCATTGTAATCGCCTTAAACACTGTTTCAGGACAAGAGATTGTGTTTTAGACTAACATGTAATGCATTATAAGAAGAATCTTTACATTGCAACTCTGTTCTTTAGCTTTTACACTCATTGAAAAAGCATTTCAAAGCATTGTAATCGCCTTAAACACTGTTTCAGGGCAAGAGATTGTGCTTTGGACTAAAATGTAATGCATTATAAGGAGAATCTTTACTTTGAAACTGTTCTTTAGCTGTTTCACACTATGAAACAGCTTGGTATTCACCTTAAACACTGTTTCAGGGCAAGAGATTGTGTTTTAGACTAAAATGTAACGCATTATAAGAAGAATCTTTACTTTGAAACTCTGATCTTTACCTTTTTCACACTCTGAAACAGCTTGGTATTCACCTTAAACACTGTTTTAGGGCAAGAGATTGTGTTTTAGATTAAAATGTAATGCATTTTAAGAAGAATCTTTACATTGAAACTGTTCTTTAGCTTTTACACTCATGGAAAAAGCATTTCAAAGCATTGTAATCGCCTTAAACACTGTTTCAGGGCAAGAGATTGTGTTTTAGACTAAAATGTAATGCATTTTAAGAAGAATCTTTACTTTGAAACTCTGTTCTTTACCTTTTTCACACTCTGAAACAGCTTTGTATTCACCTTAAACACTGTTTCAGGGCAAGAGATTGTGTTTTAGACTAAAATGTAATGCATTATAAGAAGAATATTTACATTGAAACTGTTCTTTAGCTTTTACACTCATTAAAACAACGTTTCAAAGCATTGTAATCGCCTTAAACACTGTTTCAGGACAAGAGATTGTGTTTTAGACTAAAATGTAATGCATGATAAGAAGAATCTTTACATTGCAACTCTGTTCTTTAGCTTTTACACTCATTGAAACAGCGTTTCAAAGCATTGTAATCGCCTTAAACACAGTTTCAGGGCAAGAGATTGTATTTTAGACTAAAATGTAATGCATTATAAGAAGAATCTTTACTTTGAAATTCTGTTCTTTACCTTTTTCACACTCTGAAACAGCTTTGTATTCACCTTAAACACTGTTTCAGGGCAAGAGATTGTGTTTTAGACTAAAATGTAATGCATTATAAGCAGAATATTTACATTGAGACTGTTCTTTAGCTTTTACACTCATTGAAACAACGTTTCAAAGCATTGTAATCACCTTAAACACTGTTTCAGGACAAGAGATTCTGTTTTAGACTAAAATGTAATGCATTATAAGAAGAATATTTACAATGCAACTCTGTTCTTTCGCTTTTACACTCATTGAAACAGCGTTTCAAAGCATTGTAATCGCCTTAAACAGTTTCAGGGCAAGAGATTGTGTTTTAGACTAAAATGTAATGCATTATAAGAAGAATACATTGCGACTCTCTTCTTAATCTTTTTCACACTATGAAACAGCTTTGTATTCACCTTAAACACTGTTTTAGGGCAAGAGATTTTGTTTTAGACTAAAATGTAATGAATTATAAAAAGAATCTTTACATTGCAACTCTGTTCTTTAGCTTTTACACTCATTGAAAAAGCGTTTCAAAGCATTGTAATCGCCTTAAACACTGTTTCAGGGCAAGAGATTGTGTTTTAGACTGAAATGTAATGCATTATAAGAAGAATCTTTACTTTGAAACTCTGATCTTTACCTTTTTCACACTATGAAACAACTTGTTATTCGACTTAAACACTGTTTAAGGGCAAGAGATTGAGTTTTATACTAAAATGTAATGCATTATAAGAAGAATATTTACATTGCAACTGTTCTTTAGAGATTGTCTTTTAGACTCATTGAAACAGCGTTTCAAAGCATTGTAATCGCCTTAAACACTGTTTCAGGGCAAGAGATTGTGTTTTAGACTAAAATGTAATGCATTTTAAGAAGAATCTTTACTTTGAAACTCTGTTCTTTACCTTTTTCACACTATGAAACAGCTTGGCATTCGCCTTAAACACTGTTTCAGGGCAAGAGCTTGTGCTTTGGACTAAAATGTAATGCATTTTATGGAGAATCTTTACTTTGAAACTGTTCTTTACCTTTTTGACACTATATAACAGCTTTGTATTCACCTTAAACACTGTTTTACGGCAAGAGATTGTGTTTTAGACTAAAATGTAATGCATTATAAGAAGAATCTTTACTTTGAAACTCTGTTCTTTACCATTTTCACACTCTGAAACAGCTTGGTATAAGCCTTCAACACTGTTTCAGGGCAAGAGATTGAGGTTTAGACTAAAATGTAATGCATTATAAGAAGAATATTTACATTGCAACTCTGTTCTTTAGAGATTGTGTTTTAGATTCATTGAAACAGCGTTTAAAGCATTGTAATCGCCTTAAACACAGTTTCAGGGCAAGAGATTTTGTTTTAGAATAAAATGTAATGTATTATAGGAAGAATCTTCACTTTGAAACTCTGTTCTTCACCTTTTTCACACTATATAACAGCTTGGTATTCGCCTTAAACACCGTTTCAGGGCAAGAGATTGAGTTTTAGACTAAAATGTAATGCATTATAAGAAGAATATTTACATTGCAACTGTTCTTTAGAGATTGTCTTTTAGACTCATTGAAACAGCGTTTCAAAGCATTGTAATCGCCTTAAACACAGTTTCAGGGCAAGAGATTGTGTTTTAGACTAAAATGTAATGCATTTTAAGAAGAATCTTTACTTTGAAACTGTTCTTTAGCTTTTACACTCATTAAAACAACGTTTCAAAGCATTGTAATCGCCTTAAACACTGTTTCAGGACAAGAGATTGTGTTTTAGACTAACATGTAATGCATTATAAGAAGAATCTTTACATTGCAACTCTGTTCTTTAGCTTTTACACTCATTGAAAAAGCATTTCAAAGCATTGTAATCGCCTTAAACACTTTCAGGGCAAGAGATTGTGCTTTGGACTAAAATGTAATGCATTATAAGGAGAATCTTTACTTTGAAACTGTTCTTTAGCTGTTTCACACTATGAAACAGCTTGGTATTCACCTTAAACACTGTTTCAGGGCAAGAGATTGTGTTTTAGACTAAAATGTAACGCATTATAAGAAGAATCTTTACTTTGAAACTCTGATCTTTACCTTTTTCACACTCTGAAACAGCTTTGTATTCACCTTAAACACTGTTTTAGGGCAAGAGATTGTGTTTTAGATTAAAATGTAATGCATTATAAGAAGAATCTTTACATTGAAACTGTTCTTTAGCTTTTACACTCATTGAAAAAGCATTTCAAAGCATTGTAATCGCCTTAAACACTGTTTCAGGGCAAGAGATTGTGTTTTAGACTAAAATGTAATGCATTTTAAGAAGAATCTTTACTTTGAAACTCTGTTCTTTACCTTTTTCACACTATGAAACAGCTTGGCATTCGCCTTAAACACTGTTTCAGGGCAAGAGCTTGTGCTTTGGACTAAAATGTAATGCATTTTATGGAGAATCTTTACTTTGAAACTGTTCTTTACCTTTTTGACACTATATAACAGCTTTGTATTCACCTTAAACACTGTTTTACGGCAAGAGATTGTGTTTTAGACTAAAATGTAATGCATTATAAGAAGAATCTTTACTTTGAAACTCTGTTCTTTACCATTTTCACACTCTGAAACAGCTTGGTATAAGCCTTCAACACTGTTTCAGGGCAAGAGATTGAGGTTTAGACTAAAATGTAATGCATTATAAGAAGAATATTTACATTGCAACTCTGTTCTTTAGAGATTGTGTTTTAGATTCATTGAAACAGCGTTTAAAGCATTGTAATCGCCTTAAACACAGTTTCAGGGCAAGAGATTTTGTTTTAGAATAAAATGTAATGTATTATAGGAAGAATCTTCACTTTGAAACTCTGTTCTTCACCTTTTTCACACTATATAACAGCTTGGTATTCGCCTTAAACACCGTTTCAGGGCAAGAGATTGAGTTTTAGACTAAAATGTAATGCATTATAAGAAGAATATTTACATTGCAACTGTTCTTTAGAGATTGTCTTTTAGACTCATTGAAACAGCGTTTCAAAGCATTGTAATCGCCTTAAACACAGTTTCAGGGCAAGAGATTGTGTTTTAGACTAAAATGTAATGCATTTTAAGAAGAATCTTTACTTTGAAACTGTTCTTTAGCTTTTACACTCATTAAAACAACGTTTCAAAGCATTGTAATCGCCTTAAACACTGTTTCAGGACAAGAGATTGTGTTTTAGACTAACATGTAATGCATTATAAGAAGAATCTTTACATTGCAACTCTGTTCTTTAGCTTTTACACTCATTGAAAAAGCATTTCAAAGCATTGTAATCGCCTTAAACACTTTCAGGGCAAGAGATTGTGCTTTGGACTAAAATGTAATGCATTATAAGGAGAATCTTTACTTTGAAACTGTTCTTTAGCTGTTTCACACTATGAAACAGCTTGGTATTCACCTTAAACACTGTTTCAGGGCAAGAGATTGTGTTTTAGACTAAAATGTAACGCATTATAAGAAGAATCTTTACTTTGAAACTCTGATCTTTACCTTTTTCACACTCTGAAACAGCTTTGTATTCACCTTAAACACTGTTTTAGGGCAAGAGATTGTGTTTTAGATTAAAATGTAATGCATTATAAGAAGAATCTTTACATTGAAACTGTTCTTTAGCTTTTACACTCATTGAAAAAGCATTTCAAAGCATTGTAATCGCCTTAAACACTGTTTCAGGGCAAGAGATTGTGTTTTAGACTAAAATGTAATGCATTTTAAGAAGAATCTTTACTTTGAAACTCTGTTCTTTACCTTTTTCACACTCTGAAACAGCTTTGTATTCACCTTAAACACTGTTTCAGGGCAAGAGATTGTGTTTTAGACTAAAATGTAATGCATTATAAGAAGAATATTTACATTGAAACTGTTCTTTAGCTTTTACACTCATTAAAACGTTTCAAAGCATTGTAATCGCCTTAAACACTGTTTCAGGACAAGAGATTGTGTTTTAGACTAAAATGTAATGCATTATAAGAAGAATCTTTACATTGCAACTCTGTTCTTTAGCTTTTACACTCATTGAAAAAGCGTTTCAAAGCATTGTAATCGCCTTAAACACAGTTTCAGGGCAAGAGATTGTGTTTTGGACTAAAATGTAATGCATTATAAGGAGAATCTTTACTTTGAACCTGTTCTTTAGCTGTTTCACACTATGAAACAGCTTGGTATTCACCTTAAACACTGTTTCAGGGCAAGAGATTGTGTTTTAGACTAAAATGTAATGCATTATAAGAAGAATCTTTACATTGAAACTCTGTTCTTTAGCTTTTACACTCATTGATACAGCGTTTCAAAGCATTGAAGCATTGAATGTGCTTAAACAGTGATTCAGAGCAAGATATACTGTTCGCAACCAAAATGAAATGGATAAGAAAACATGTTCTAAGATGTATTTGAAGTATTTAACAGTGTGTGCAAAGGAAAAGAAGCAGTTGTAACATCTTCATATTCCAAGCATTCTAATTGCTTAAGCAATAGTTCTGAGCAAGATATAGTGCGCGCAATCTAAATGAAATGCTAAAGAAAACCTATTCTAAGACCAATTTCAAGTTTTAAAAATTTGTGCAAGGGAAAAGAAGCTGTTGTAACATGATATTGCAAGCATTCTAATTGCTTAAACAGTGTATCTGAGCAAGATGTATAGTTCTCAACCAAAATGATGTGGATAAGAAAACACGTTCTAAAATGTATTTCAAGTTTTTACAATGTGTGCAATGGGGAAACAAGCTGTTGTAACATAAGCAAATTGCTTTAAACAGTGCTTCAGAGCAAGATACTGTTCGCAACCAAAATGAAATGTTTAAGAAAACATGTTCTAAGATATGTTTCAAGTTTTAACAGTGTGTGCAAGGGAAAAGAAGCAGTTGTAACATCTTCATATTGCAAGCATTCTAATTGCTTAAACAGGGTTTCAGAGCAAGATATAGTGCTCTTAACCAAAAGGAAATGGATAAGAAAACATCTTCTAAGACGTATTTCAAGTTTTAACAGTGTGTACAATGGAAAATTAACTGCTGTAACATCTTATTGCCAGCATTCTAATTGCTTAAACAGTATTTCAGAGCAAAATATAGTGTTCGCAATCAAACTGAAATGGACAAGAAATCACGTTCTAAGGCATATTTCAAGTTTTAACAATGTGTGCAAGGGAAAAGAAGCTGTTGTAACTTTTTCAAATTGCAAGCATCCTAATTGCTTAAAGAGTGTTGCAGAGCAAGATATACTGTTCTCAACCAAAACGAAGTAGATAAGAAAACATGTTCTAAGACGAATTTCAAGTTTTAACAGTGTGCAAGGGAAAAGAATCTGTTGTAACATCTTATTGCAGGCATTCTAACTGCTTAAGCAGTGTTTCAGAGGAAGATATATTTCTCTCAACCAAAATGAAATGGATAACAGAAGAGGTTCTAAGACGTATTTCAAGTTTTAACAGTGTGTGCAAGGGAAAAGAAGCAGTTGTAACATCTTCATATTCCAAGCATTCTAATTGCTTAAGTAGTAGTTCAGAACAAGATATAGTGTTCGCAATCTAAATGAAATGGTAAAGAAAACACGTTCTAAGGCATATTTCAAGTTTTAACCTTAAACCCTAACCCTTAACCTAACCCTAACCTTAACCCTAACCCTACACTAACCCTAATCCTTAAACACTAACCTAACCCTAACCTTAAGATTAACCCTAACCAAACCCAAGCCTTAACCCTAACAATAACCCTAACCCTCACCCAAACCCTAACCCCAACTCTATCCTTAACCCTAACCCTAAACCTAACCCTAAACCCTAATCTAACCCTAACCTAACCCTAACCCCACACTAACCCTAACCCTAAACCTTAAACCCTAACCATAAGATAAACCCTAACCCTTAACCTAATTCTAACCTAACCCTAAACCTTAAACCCTAACCCTAAACCCTAACCTAACCCTTAACCAAGCCTAACCTTAACCTAACCCTCACCCTAACCCTTAACCTAACCCTTAACCTAACCTAACCCTTAACCTGACCCTAACCTAACCCTAACTCTAACCTAAACCCTTAAGTTAACCTTAACCCTAAACCCACACTAACTGTACCCCTAAACCTTAAACCCTAATCCTAAAGTAAACCCTAGCACACAAGATAACCCTAACATTAACCTTAACCCTAAACCTTAAACCCTAACCCTTAACCAAGCCTAACCTTAACCTAACCCTCACCCTAACCCTTAACCTAACCTAACCCTAACCCTTAACCTGACCCTAACCCTAACTCTAACCTAAACCCTTAAGTTAACCTTAACCCTAAACCCACACTAACTGTACCCCTAAACCTTAAACCCTAATCCTAAAGTAAACCCTAGCCCATAAGATAACCCTAACATAACCCTAACCCTAAACCTTAAACCCAAACCCTTAACCCTAACCCTCACCCTTAACCTAATCTAACCCTAACTCTAACCCTAACTCTATCCTTAACCCTAACCCTTAACCAAGCCTAACCTTAATCCTAATCTAACCCTAACTCTAACCTAAACCCTAACCCTACGCTAACCTTAAACCTTAAACCCTAACCCAAACCCTTAACGCAACACTAACCCTAACCTCACCCAAATCCTAACCCCAACTCTATCCTTAACCCTAACTCTAACCCTTAACCTAACCCTAACCTAAACCTAAGCCTAACACTAACCCTAAACCCTAACACTAACATTAAACCTAACCCTAACCCTAAACCAAACCTTAACCCTAACTCTCAAACTAACCCTTAACCTAACCCTAAACCCTAATCTTAACCCTAATCTAACCCTAACCTAACCCTAACCAAGCCTAACCTTAACCTAACCCAAGCCCTAACTCTAACCTTAACCCTCACCCTAACCCTTAACCTAACCCAAACCCTTAACCCTAACCCTCACCCTTAACCTAATCTAACCCTAACTCTATCCTTAACCCTAACCCTAGCTGTAACCCTAACCTTAACCAAGCCTAACTTTAACCCTAATCTAACCCTAACACTAACTCTAACCTAAACCCTAACCCTACGCTAACCTTAAACCTTAACCCTAACCATAAAACCTAAACCCTAACCCTTAACCAAGCCTAACCTTAACCTTAATCTAACCCTAACACTAACTCTAACCTAAACCCTAACCCTACGCTAACCTTAAACCTTAAACCCTAACCCTCACCCTCACCCTTAACCTAATCCTAACCTAACCCTAAACCTTAAACCCTAACCCCTAACCTAACCCTCAACCTAACCTAACCCTAACTCGATCCTTAACCCTAACCCTAGCCCTAGCCTTAACCTTAAACCCTAACCCTTAACCAAGCCTAACCTTAAACCCTAACCCTTAACCAAGCCTAACCTTAACCTAACCCAAGCCCTAACTCTAACCTTAACCCTCACCCAAATCCTTAACCCTAACCTAACCCTCACTCTTAACCTAATCCTAACCCTAAACCCTTAAACCTTAACCCTACCCTAACTCTAACACTAACCCTAAACCCTAACCTAACCCTAACCACCACCCTAACCTTTAATCTAACCTAAGACAACCCTAACCCAAACCCTAACTCTTAACCTAACCTAACCCTAAAACCCTAACCTAAAGCTTAATCCCAACACAACCCTAGTCCTAACACTAACCCTAACGCTAACCCTAACCCAAACTCTATACTTAACCCTAACCTAACCCTCACCCTTAACCTCACCCAACCCTAAACCTCACCCAACCCTAACTCTATCCCTAATCCTACGCTAACCCTAACCCTTAAACCCTAACCTAACCCCAACCTTAGCCCTAACACTAACCCTAATCCAAACTTTAACGCAAACCCTAACCCTCACCCTAACCTGAACTCTATCCTTAACCCTAACCCTGAACCTAACCCTAACCTAAACTAACCCTAAACCTAACCCGAACCCTAACTCTATTCTTAACCCTAAACCTTAACCTAACCCTAAACCTTGACCTTAACCCTAATCTAACCCTACCCCTTAAACCATAACCTAACCTTAACCTTAATTTTAACCCTAACCCAATACTAGCCCTAACACTAACCCTAATCCTAACCTTAAGGCTAACCCTAACCCTAATCTGACCTCTATCCTTAACCCTAACCCCTAATCTAACCCTAACCTAAACCTAAGCCTAACTCTAACCCAAATCCTAAATCTAACTCTAAACTGACCCTTAACCTAACCCTAAACTAACCCGAACCCTAACCTTAATCCTAATCTAACCCTAAACCCTGACCTTAACCCTAATTTAACCCTAACCCTACACTAACCATAACCCTTAACCTAACCCTAACCTTAATCCCTAACCTAAACCCTAACCCTTAACCTAACCCTAACCCTCACCCTTAACCAACCATAAACCCTAACCCTAATCCTATCCCTAACCTACCCCTACCCCTCACCCTAACCCAAACCCCAACCTAAACCTAACCCTACATTAACCCTAAACCTTAAACCCTAAACCTTAAACTAACCCTAATCTAAGCCTAATGCTGAACCTAACCCTAACTCTAATCCAAACCCTAAGTCTAACCTTAACCCTAACCCTCACCCTAACCCAAACCCTCACTCTATCCTTAACCCTAACCCTTAACCTAACCCTAACCTAACCCTAAATCCTAACCCTAACCTAACTCTTAACCTGACCCTAACCTAAACCTAACCCTAAACCTAACCCCATCCCTAAACCATAAACCCTAACCTAACCCTAAACCTCACCCCAACCCAACCTAACCCTAAACCCTACGCTAACCCTAACCCAACTCTAAACCCGAAACCTAAATCCTAGCCCTAACCTAAGCCTAACCCTAAACCCTAACCTAACCCTAAACCAACCCTAACCTTAACCCTTCCCTAACACTAACACTTTGCAACTCTGTTCTTTCACTTCTGCGCACTACGAAACAGCATTTCCAAGCATTATAATCGATTTATACACTGTTTCAGTGTAAAACATAGTTTTTAACCAAACTGTATTGCATGATAAGAAAACACTTTGAAGCATGCATATCAAGTGAAACTCCTTTATGCATGTGAAAACAAGCAGGTTTGACATGTTTGAAATTTGCACATTGCAAGAAATTGCAACTCCGTTCTTTCAGTTCTGACAAGTACGAAACAGCATTTCCAAGCACTGTTATCGACTTGTACACTGTTTCAGTGCAAGACAAACTGATTTTAACCAAAATGCATTGCACAAAAAGAAAAAACGTAGGACGTTGTTCAAGTGAAAATAGATGTAAGTGAAGACAAACAGTTCTGATATCTTTGCAATTTGTACTTTGCAAGTAATTGCAACTCTGTTCTTTCACTTCTGCCCACTACGGAACAGCATTTCCAAGCATTATCGACTTATTGTTTCAGTGCAAAACATACTGTTTTTGATCAAAATGTAATGCATGATAAGAAAACACTTTCTAAGATGTATTTCAAGTGAAAATAGTTTATGTACATGAAAACAATCTGTTCTGAATATCTTTGGAATTTGCACACTGCAATTGCAACTCTGTTCTTTCACTTCTGCCCACTACGAAACAGCATTTCCAAGCATTGTTATCGACTTATACACTGTTTCAGTGCATGACAAACTGATTTAAACCAAAATATAATGCATAAAAAGAAAAAAACGTAGGACGTAGTTCAAGTGAAAATAGTTTATGTAAGTGAAGACAAACTGTTCTGATATCTTTGCAATTTGCAGAGTTGCAATTTGCAACTGTGTTCTTTCAGTTCTGACAAGTACGAAACAGCATTTCCAAGCATTGTAATCGACTTATACACTGTTTCAGTGCAAAACATACTGTTTGTAATCAAAATGTAATGCATGATAAGAAAACACTTTGCACCCTCTATTTCAAGGGAAAATAGTTTATGTACATGAAAACAAACTGTTTTAATATTTGCAATGTTCACATTGACCAGTTAATGCTGTAATGTAGGCTGTGGGAACATAACATTAATACTTGTACTGGAGATGTTGCGGCACTAAAAGAAATTGATCAAAGATTCAAACTCGAGATGCAGGATTAAATGTTACCTCTTAACTCCCTAATATCGGCTAGAATATAAAATTAAGTAGTATTCCAGTTTGTGGAGGTTCCCCATTGAAACAAGTACAATAATTTTAAAATCACAGCAAATGCGGGTTGTTAACATTCATTGCTTGAAGATGTACAGTGGTGTAAGGTGGTTATTGTACCCACATCAGTTTGTCCTGTCCAAATAATCTTTTATTAGCAAAAAAGAGAAAACATGAACAGAATTAAAAACAAAATCTGAATCAGCAGAGTAAAATATGATATGATCAAACAAAATTAAATACAAATTAAAACAAATTCAAAGGTTCTCTCTTCTTTATCTCTCATTATATATATATATATATATATATATATATATATACACACACACATATACATACATACACATACATATATATACATATACATACATACACATACATATATATACATATACATATACACACACACACACACACACACACAGAAAACTAGGATGTTTCAGACAACACCTTTTCCTATTTTGAATCTTTAATCTGCATTTGTGTCTTATTCACCATTACCCTAATTCTAGTCTTAGATCCTAATCCTGCTTTAGTC
The DNA here is from genome assembly GCF_041902795.1 of Electrophorus electricus. Classification (NCBI taxonomy): domain Eukaryota; kingdom Metazoa; phylum Chordata; class Actinopteri; order Gymnotiformes; family Gymnotidae; genus Electrophorus; species Electrophorus electricus. The sequence goes on from NC_137517.1 coordinate 10,274,392, forward strand.
AGTGTGGGTAGCTACATTTGATAATATCTATACTGATTTACACACATACAATTAAGAAAAAAGACCTGCATTCAAATTTGTTTATTGAGGAAAAGAGCTCTGCAGTCTCTGAACAAAGTGCAGGCATGTACTCAGCAAGAGGCCATTAAGGCACCGTCACCAGTGATCTTACAATAGTGAGTTTGGTGGGAGCCAATAAATGGTAATATGACTCTCATTAAGACTCCTCAGACAAAATAAAATCCTAAGGCTACAGTGGCCTTAGTCTCTAACACACAACATATTTCTTGTTCTAAAAAACAAAAAAACAAAAAACAAAAAAACAGTCCTCTGGTTTTTCATTTAATTTATATTGATATCAGTCAAGGGATGTGATATTTGACTGATGAAGTGTAACAGCTGCTTTCATTAGTCCCTGCTCATGTCACTGCTGAATCCTGACTGGAGTGGTGAAGAATAGTCAGGGAGCGCAAGTAACTGCAGAGTCAGGAACAAAATGTTCTGGTTTAATGCAAAATATTAATCTTTGCTGGTTAACATTGGACTGGCTGAAATTTATGCTGAGACTCTTAAAAAAATGCAATGACGACTATTACTATTCTATCTGCGCTATATAGCCATCCAGGTCATCTACTGAGCCATCAGTGGAGGACACACAACCACACACTCAGATTAAGTCATCAGGAACATTTGGGCTGGAAAAGATCAACATGCCACACAGAATATTTTAATCTACAACATCTCTTTGGACTGCTACAGGGATCTAAGACCACTGTTTATATAATACTCCACATCATTTAAACTCCCATTTTGAATAAAGTCTGATTTACCCAGTTAGTGTTCCATCACTAACACCAGAATATAAGAAGCAGGTTCCTTTACTTCACAGCACTCTAAATTTATGTAGTTCTTATCAAGAACCCTCTGACTGAACTGAACTGACTGCTTGATCCTTCAAAGTTTTAATTGAATTCCAGCTTTCGATGCTCTTTTCACCAAGGACAACCCCACTAACATTCACCAGTCATCACACTGATACTTTGGAATTCTTACCCCAGCTCACACCACACTCATACAACAGGAAAGCTACAAGCAGAAGTCATGGATAGCCAGCCAGCTGACTCTAGGTTAACTTGGGTTAGGGGGTAGTTGTTGGGTTAATCTCCTGAACCCAGTTTACTTCAGCCAGCCAAAGTATAAGTTCAGTTTGCCTGAGCAGGACAAAGACAGTGAAACTGTCCAAGGAAAATTGTCAGTAAACGCTTAACAATGAGTAGATAAATTTTCAGAATCAGGTTATGGTTTCAGATATCTAGACTGTAGTGGGTTGAACTTCATGTGTACAGTAGTGTGAACAGTGGATACAGCACACTTTGTGTAATGTACTTATTGTCCTGTGCACTCTGAATATAGAACTGATAGTTTGGATTTAATAGTGAAATCAAGGGTTATAGGTTGAGATAGGGGTGGGGGAAAAGAAAAAAAAAAAAAAGAAAAAAAAAAAAAAAAGACTTCCAAGGAATCCATTACTGTGTAAGAGCTAAACATGCTGATGGTGGAGTTTACCAGGTGGACAATGCAGTCTTCTAATTCTAAATCCTACATAGCTCTACAAAGTTTTTTCTGCTTCTAAAGTGGCAATGATAGAAGACTGGGAGTTTCACACCAAATTGGCTACATCATTAGTGTGGTTAATATGGGAACTGGTAGTCTCAGATATGCCAACACAGAGATAAATGCCAACACAGTACCTCGTACATGAACTTTTACCCTTCACCATTGCACTATATGGGATGTACGGCCAATCAATGGCCGGATTTTGCTGACGATCAAGTCATCCTCAGAGAAAACGTGAATGCAGATGGAGCATTAGTTTATGCCCTACACACATATACACACAAGTAGCAAATCTTCCAGGCCAGCAAAGAGCACAGTCCTTTCAAAAATCAATTTGTTCTTGGTTGGTCATTAGACAAGGGCTGTCCTTCATTGACAATAGATGGCAATAGATACCACATGGATGGAGCTAGTCAAAAGTCTCCCATCTCCTGCGCAAGTCCTCCACCTTTTTTTTAGGGGGTGTTGCTGTAACAATGGGCGTTGTTGCCATGGTAAGAAGGTCACTGAAGGGGTCACTGGTTGAATCTGCAGGGTGGGTGGGGGGCAAAGCCTGGGTTAGGGATGATGGGGCTGGGGAGTCTAATAGGCTAGACAGAGAGATACTGCTGCTGGAGGTCAGTAGGGCTCTGTTGACTGGCCACGGCCCACTGATCTGGGTTCCACCTGTAGGGGAAGGGTAACCAAACACTGAGAGTGGTGGGGAAGGGTGTGGGCTCTGAAAGTAAGCATGAATGTGGGGGGGCGTATAGTTGGAGCTGAAGGGGTTGCCTGGAGCAACAGGGCTGTATTGTCTCTGAAGGGGATAGTGGGAGGGTGGTGTGAAGGGATTGAGGGAGAGTTGGGGGTGGAATGGATGCAAGGCAGGCTGCAGGGGCAGGGGTGGTTTAGAGGGCTCTTCTGCTCTACTCAGAGGGTCCAGCAAACTGAGAAGGTCAGGATCTGTCCCCATGTTGGGTGGGTGAGGCTGTGGCAGAGGGGACATGTTAAGTGCCTGCCGGAATTCCTTCCCCCCAACACTCATGCTCACCTCCTTCTCACCCTGCCTCAGCCCTTGCAGCAGGGTCACTGCTGGCGAAAGTACTGCTCCTGGTTCTGGTGTTTTGCGGCCCTGAGGGCGAGGAATTGTAATGCTCCCCTCTGCGCTGGGTGCAGAGCTCTCTTGGCTGGGTGGCTGAGTCTCTGGAGGCTCCAGGGGTGGCACAGACAGTGGCCTATCCCAACGAGGAGACTCTGTATCTGGCCCCTTCCGCAGCTTATTGTAGCTGGAGTGTTTCAGAGCTGGGAGAGTCCAAATGCGTTCATCACCACTAAACTACAAAATACACACAAATGCACACTTAAGCTGGTTTACATATATGTGCATATATTTTAAAACACATGCAGAGCAATCCAAAAAGAATCATACACCTAGTGAATTCTATGGAGCATTCATTCCAGAGGGTAAGCTGGGCACCTGGTAGCTGACACTTGTATGCTGCTCCTCTTGCTCACAGACTAAGCGTAGCTCCTCTAGGCTTCGTGCTGTGCTGAGCGGGGTGTGTGTGTTGGTTTTGGTATGTAAGGAATGTGTGGGCTCCATCTGCTGGCTGTTGAAAGAACCTTCCAACAAACTCAGCTCAGAGAACTTGTCTTGTACAGGGCTAGGTGGGGCTGTGTTACCCTGGAAACACCTTGCCACCGCTTCTCCCTCTACAAATTCAGCCTCCTTCAGAGACCTGTATGGCTGAGGCCTGACACATACAGACATGCATACAATGAGATACAAACATACTCAACATAACTGAGCTATCCATACAAGTGGATATCTTATATAGTTACAAAAAAATCAGGCACTGGATGGAAATATTATAGTATTATAAATTAGCATTATATTTAATGATGCGAAGCTTGTGCAGTGCTGAAACAACATTGCCTCATCACACCATGACACAAGATGGAAAAAAAAAAGCTTGTGTCCAGCTGTACTAACTCCACTGAATTCAGTTCAGACCATATCTGAAGACTCTTTTGATGATTATTTTTTGTCTATTGTCAGACTAGAAATTAATCTTTTAAGAATAATTGTAAGAGTTCCAAGATTAAGTGTTCTGCAAAAAAGTTTGTTTTCCCCTCAGAGAACAGACTACACTAATGCATCTATAGAGCTCTCTAGCCACGTGATATCACGGTTTCAGAAGCACAATCATATCCAACAGATTTACTTTAGATAATAGCGAAAAAACTACAATCAATGATTGTGACATGATGGCCCTGCCACTCCTCCCCCAAATTACTGCGACTGCATTCTTGTGCTCTTCCTTGTGAAGATTATAAATCCTCTGTTGCAGACCTGGCAAAAGATGTTATGCACAACACATTTATCACTGAATAGAGGATTCCATTTTTTTCTCCAATGCATTACTGCTGCAGAGGTATTTTGTATTAAATACAACATTTAGCAGATTTTACTTCTGCTGCTGTTCTTTGATGGTCTTTAATGTGTTAAGGCGAATCTGGCAGCAGGATAATTTCTCCTTTACTCAAATTCAACTCAGGATATTCTATTTTTCATTAAGTTAAGCAAATTAATTTCCTGAAATTAACTTGAATTTTAAGTTCTTAGCAGAACCTGCTAGGTTTTGCTATGCTCATCTGCTCCTGGGCAAAAGAGAATTCTGCCTGCGCAGGCATATTACATCCCACTGTTGTTCCGCTCCCTGTAAATTTATGACGTTTACTGCCACAGTGGTGAAAATTCTGGACAATCTGCACATACTGCCCTGCCTAAGGACAACCCAAATTTCTGCCTGCCTTCAGAGCCTGTACCCAAGAGGGCTGAAAATTACAGCCTAGCTGGACATTATTGATGAATCTCCTGAATTGTCTCCACTGCAATCATTCGCTACCTACAGTGCTCAGAGCCATGCTTTGGGCACGGTCGGATGCAAAGGTCTCACCTCTCTTCATCTACAATGAAGCAGGCAGTGTGAAACACGGTGATACCTGTCTACCATCTCAGCAGCTTGGGTTTCAGAATAAATCCCACAAAGAGCTGTTTAGTGGCCTTGGATTCCAGATTGATTTTATTTTTAGGTTCACACACTTCCATACACCTGTCTGTACTCTGCAAAGAAATCTTATAGCTTCCACTTTAGCTCCCTTTTGCCTTCCTAAGAATAAAAGACCTTTGGTGATGAGTCACTGCACTGTGTCTGTGTGCCCTCTGTCACTATCAGCAAGCTATAGCAGTGATAACAGATGTCTCTGACCTGAGGATCGGGGCAGAATACGAAGGCAGCCAACAGCACTTGGTTGCCATGTCTCTGTAATGTGCACAAACCTTTCCTATAACTGTTCACCACATTTTTATCTCATACTTTTTACCCTTCATTTTCGCATGCTACATTCAACTCAAATACTGGTCTTAATGAACACAGGAGTGGATCTCCTCTCCACTGTAAACCCCTCTATACAGAGAGTAGATACTTCGCCTTCAGGTGGTCAGTCAGATTTAGGAGGAATGTAGGCTGCTGCAGATCTTTGTCTTGTGCACAAATATATATTGCCTTCTGTTTTTCTTTGTTACAGAAAGGATTGAGTAGTTGGGTGTGTATCCACTGACTCCTTTGGCTCAGTAGCCAAATGTGCTTTGTACATTTGTAGCCCTGCACCTTATATCGATGATTCTCACCAGAACAAACAAACAAACAAATCTGTCCGGATTGTCCCTCACTAGCCAAAGAGACTGTAGTTAGCAGATATAATCCAAAAGGGGCCGATATGAACCCTGACCACTCTCATTACCCAGGGAACTGTTTTTCCAAGCGCATGGGCAAAAATGTCATCTCCACCCAAATCAGCCACCAATCTTGTCTCTAAACCTTTGATCCCACCACAGGATTTGTCTGTGATACATTCTCAATCACCTTTGGAGTCTTTTAAGAATGCTTATACGAAACTTGTGTTCTTGCTACACGATCTGGTTGCCTACCAGAATTTTAGGCAAGTGTATTCTGAATTTGTCACATCCTAGACTGACTTCTCTAAACTTGCTGCCACCTGGATGATCCCGTGACATGTGAGCTCTATAGGCTAAGAAAGAAAGAGAGGGACATGCTGTGACTGGTTCAGAATTAGATTATTGAAGAGACCATTCGAAAGGGGTGGACAGCAGGAAGTGGTCAGGAAAAGTGGAGACAGACTCGTCATCCTGCGAGAGCTCATCACCAGAGGAGTCCTCACACAGAAACACAGTGTAGTGACGTGTAGGGCGCATATAGCTAGAGAGAGCGAAAGAGAAAAAGAAGCACAGTGCACATACACACTCGTGTACACATGCATACAAATAAGGAACATCGAGCATGAGCACATAGGGTGAAGCATGAATAAAATACAGACCAACCCAAGACAGAAAGACAGAAAGGCACTGTGAGACATACAATAATGCAATCATGAACAACCATAATCATTCATTATTACTATAAAATGGTGATTGGTTATTATGAATTAAAGAGCTACTATTCAAGAGTTAATATTAGTCAGCACTGACCCCAGAAGTTCTATTTAGACTGCAGTAATTTGGTTACACAATTTAAAATCACATTTGCTCATAATTATATTGAAATTATATGCATTATTAGAAACATTTCATTTGTTTTTAATAGCACCACAAAATATACCAATTTTGTTGAGTAAATGTATAAAGATTCAAGGGAAAGACAACAGCTCATTCTAGTTTTGAAACAAAATGCAAGTTTCTGTGCAAAAAGGTAGCAAAGCTTTAATAAGTTGTCTGATGTACAGCTAGTGCTATGGCTCTCTTCTAAAACTTGTGCTTCAGGGTCAAACAGCCAGTCAGAAGCTGGCAGCAGCAACTATGATGTCAGGGATGACCAGTTTTAGAAGCAATGCATGTTGCCTGCTATTAATGACAATCAAGAAAACCTGTGAAACCTGAATATAAAATAGGCAATGGTGATGTAAGAGTGTGGTGTGACAATATTCAACAGAAAGATGAAAATAGTCACCAAGCTACAAACTTAAATCTAACTGTGGAAATTTGAGAAAATAGTGAGTAACAGATCGCATTACACACAGTGCCGTGTCCGTTTGTGTGCTTTGTCTTACTGTTCAGGACTGCCCTCCAATCCCACATTGCTGCGTGGCCTCTTTGACACTAGTGGCCGAGGGGGGCGAGCCTACAGACATGCAATTGTACCAAGCACACACACACACACACACACACACACACACACACACACACACACACACACACACACACACACACACACACACACACACACACACAGTGCACACCCATCCACCCCAAAGAACAGTGTTAGGACAAACTGAGACAAAAGTGGACCTGATGCCAGCACAACACAGAAAGAATAATTTCATAACATATTAATAAAATTAAACATATTTGTGCAGTAGTTTTATAGATAAGAAAAAAAGGTAGATGTGTAAAGGGCTTCTGTACAATGAAAAATGTATACATGCCAAGAGGTGGCCAGTGGACTCTGCCAAGGTGAAAATATATTTCCCCACCCACACCAACACATTTATCCAAATACTATACTCCACACGCACACGTTTACAGTGTAAACAGAGAGTGGGGTACGTGAAAAAAGTGGGTAAATTAATCTACTCCCTAAATGTACACAGATGTGTACAAATTCTGAGACCATATACTTCAGGATGCACTCATCATTTCTCTCTGGCTGTGATTTATAAACACAAAAAATATAGTCAAATTCAATTTTTTACATGTCAGGTATAAAATTTACAAATGATAAATATGGAAAGCACTCATGTAATAGCTTATTATTAATTGGAATCATAAAAAAGTACAAAGGTGTTTCGGTACACAGCCTTCTTCAGTGTGATGATGACGTTATAATAGTTTTAAATGCAAAACCACACCCACTTATATGATATACAAGTTATTATATATAATATCATATTATAATATTATATCATATTAAATCAAAGTAAAAGATTTGTACCTCCAGCTACAGAATACAATCAAAATACAAAACGAAATACAGGTGCAAAGCATTGATAAATTACACTTCCTTTCAAACTCTTCAAATTAAAGAAAAATCGAGCTATTTAAATGCATAATTTAACCAGTGCATCTTGGGGTACATTTATTTTGCGCATCAACAGTAATTATTTTATTTTTTTTATCTTTCTAATACATGATTTCCTTTAAACCAACATATGATTTGATAAATACAAACCTATTATGGCAGACAAAAAAAATATGGTTATTTGAAATGAAGATGTCATATTAAAACCTAGTAAAACAAAAATAAAAACAAAACAAAACAAAAAATGAAAAAAAAAACCAACAACTTACTAACTGCATAAGGTATTAACAATTGGAGTGCTGAACATGTCTTAAAAAATGAAGACTGGATGTACCCTGATGTGAAGGTGAATAAACAGGTTACAATCCTGGATAAAACTATTAATGTGCTGAATTCACTGGAAATTATCAATGTTGAGAATAGACAAGCAGTACTTGTATAATACACAAACATTTAATACATTCTAGGACAATGACACAAAGGTTTTATGGATGGGAAATCTCCAGTGGTGGCAAGGCGGGACACGAAGTTAATGCTTTACACGTTATGGGGATGGAAGTAGTCCATCGGTCTCCAACAGGTGGAGAAAAAAAATCCTCTTGTAGAGCGAGACCTGGTACATTTTTAATCTCAATACAATGTCTCCATGTGATGAATGAAGATTTTTCTTTAGCATGTTTCCTGTAACTATTTCTGTAACTGTGGAAGATGGCTATAGAGGCTAACGTCAAACCAATAGCATGACTCCCCATCAAGTGCGGGATTTACCCCGTCACCGCTACTGTTTTGTCTAGGCCTGAACCCCCTCAGTGAACTCATCCTGAAGGGTGGCTATGGACAGTGGCCAAGAAATGGAGCAACCATGAGAAACCTCGTGATGTTTGCTGTGGTATACAACTTGATGACATAGCAGATGTTGAGGGCAGCTTCAAGTACCTTGGAATCCCACAGGCAAATTGATGAAGCCACAAGGAAAGCAGCCACAGCCAAATTTTTTCAAAGAGTGAGGCAAGTCCTGAGAAGTCAAATGAACAGGAAGAACATGATCCAAGCTATCAACACCTACCCTCTACCAGCCATCAGATACCCCACTGGCATAATCAGCTGGCCAAAGGAGGAGATAGAAGCCACTGACATCAAGACGAGGAAACTCCTCAATAATGTATGGAGGGTTGCGTCCCAAATTCAGCACTCTGAGACTAAACACTAAGTGGGGGGGGGAGGATTAGTGAGGAACAGTGCCACTATCTAGGGTGAAACAGCAAAGATCCAAGAGTATGACAAGAAAATGTCCCCAATTGATGAACTGAGGAGGAGCAGGAACCATCATGGGAAGAGAAACCCCTGCACGATATATACCACCAACAAATAGTGGAAAAGGGTTAATATAAAGAAATACTAGCTCTGAATACAAGATAGAGGCTGGGATCTACCACACAACAGTGTGTGTGCGTATATATATATATATTATATATATATATATATATATATGATTTAGTTATATATAACTAAATCACACACACACACAATGTATCTCCAGAAGAAAATGAGACCACTCCAATTTTTTTCTTAAATCTGCATCTCCACATGTACAGCAGCCTTTCAAGTGTTTGTTGAATTCCTTCACAGATACACCTCATGCTACTTAATGAGATGCTGAATAGGTGATCACCTTAACAAAATCCTATTCTAATGAGCAACAGTATAAAACTACTGCTGCTATCATCACTATTCTCTTGTTATAGAAGCAGCTGCCTTTTGGAGATAATTTCATCTTCAACTTGCTTAACTGTTCACAGTAACATATATTTTGACCAGGGGTGCCCAAACCTTTGCATGCCACTGCGTGTTTATACACACACACACACACACACACACACACACACACACACACACACACACACACAGTTCTACAGTTAACGAGTATATATTTTACTAGAAACTGTAGTTAAAAGGTGTTTTCTATTTTTTATTTATTCAATATATAATTAAAATCTATAAGAAATAGATCTTTACATGTTGTCATTTTATAAACTATTTATTTGTTGGATGTATAGAGAAGGTGCTATATCACAGTATGCATCGTTATTGGGATATGAAGTGACCTATATCAGGCTATGAGATCCTGCTCATATTGCACAGCCCTACTTTGAATTATGTAAAAGAGGACGAGGCAATTAACTCACTTCTGCATTTTCATTGGGATGTTCTCAGAGAACACGAAAGGATTTGTCTACAGTATATCACTACAACTGGTGTATTTCTTCCTCCCAGTTTCCTCAGACATCTACAGCAACTTTAGTCCATGCCAGCAGCTAAAATTCTTTTGTCAGAGTCCTCTGTCTCATGGTGCAGTGAAAACCACATGCAGGTAATATTAAGGCAAAGGAACTGGTTGTAGATTTCTGCCACATTAAGGAGTATCTGAGACCAGGGACATCCAGGGAGGGGATGTGGGGACAGGTATCTAGGGGACTACTGGATCTGCAGATTGGACTGATGTAACAACACTGACAAACTACACGAAAGTCCAGGACAGTCTTCTCTTCTGCATGCAAGTCTGTGTTCCTTTCTATGCTTCTATCCTATTGGTCTGTTAGAAAGGTCAAATGCTTAAATAAGATATTTAGGAAAGTTGGCTCTCTCACATGACTCACCATGAATTCATTAGATGCAGTGACTGAGAAGAGAATGCTAGCAGAACCACTTGAATATCATCTCAGGCATAAATAAACTATTAAATAAATAAACCTATTGCGCTATGAATTTGTCACTCCTGACCCCAACCCTAACTCTAGCTGTTTTGTGTCACTCAGTAAGCTGTCTTACTGTAGGCTACATTCACATAAGAAATAACGATGGCATCCACATGCAGTCAGTGATACATATTAGCAAGGACAGGAAAGAGTGAGCAAGTCTAAAACATGAGGTCAGAGTTAAAGGGGCAGACTGGGGTACTCACTGGCTGAGTGCTGCGATGTAGTTTGGAGAGAATGGGGGGAGGGGGCCGTTGGGGAGCGGTTGGCCGAGGGGGGGGACCTCGTTCCGACTGCTTCAGCACACACGTACACACACACACACACGTACACACACACACACACACACACACACACACATCTATGTGAACATATTCATATATTTGATGGAATTACTAATCGGATGGAAGAGAACAGTGAAAATGATTCAGATTCTTGAACGATTTAACAGCTCACAGGTAAGTTTGTCACTCAGAGACCACAACATAGGCAGGTACATTAACCAACCGTACAACACACTTCTTCTTCAGTGTTTTTACAGATGACCTCATTCAGAAAGTATGAGACAAGTGCAACCACCTGTCTCACAAATACATACTCTCACACAAACATACTCCCACCAAAGGAAAGATCTTCCAAATCAACAAATGTGCTATGCAAAGTATTCCACGCACCTGTCCAAAGTGCACTGTGATTGGTTGTCTCTGTTCCCAGGTTAGCATGTCCTTGCTGTGTGTAGAGGCTACATGGGCTGAGCCAGACTCATCTCTGCTACTGGGGTAACCATTCTCTGTCAACTCCTGCAGACAGCCCAGACAGCCAGACATAAGAGAGAGTGTGAGTGGTTGTGACAGTGCAACAGATGAGAGCACGAGCAAACATGGGCTGCCAAAGAAGCCTGAGTAACATTCAGTGAATATTTTCAAGCATGTAGGAAAGATTTGGAATCTGAGGGAGACACTTTAATGCTAAAGCTGACTGAGAGCATTATAGAAAAGCAATACTTTAGCATTTATTATACTGTTGATAAATATAAACAAAACAAACAAGTCAGACAAGTGGGGGAGGTGAGAGGGAACACTCTTGCATACTTGCTGCTGCTCCTCTTGATAATTTTAAATAATGAAAGTTAGTTCTAGATTAAGTTAGCATTGTAGCTATGTCGATTGTGTTTGGTGATGTTTTTTATGTTTTATCAGCAGTTTTATGCATTTAAAATGAAACACTGGCTAGGCTGCACTACAGCATGTGGAGTGTGCATTAGCTGGGTAATGCAATATACAAACTTTCTCAACTTGTATGGATTAGAATTACCAGTGTAAACTGGAGCGTGACGTGATATGTGGACTCAATCCTAACTGGGCTATGTGACTTAAACTGCAACTTTGTATTTTGCAAGAGAGATATTCATGTGCTGTGATCCAACAGACTCTATGCCAGACAGGCAATATTGTATTCCTGTTTGTACTTGAATTTGTTGTTCAAGACCTCTGCAGCATAGTATATTAGACTGTGTGCCAAATTGGCTGGTTTATACTGCTTACCAATTATAGTAATTACAGATTGTTCCAAATGCAGTGGATAAGATCATCTTGGACCACTGCTCTACACTTGGGATTTTAAAGAGGGAGAGATATTACAACCACAAAGGCTCTCAACGTGGTCTCAGAGTGTCAAAGGCACCTATAAACCTATAACTGTTTTTCTATGTGTTGAGTGCAAGAAAAAACTTCCTGCAGGATATATTGCACATCATATAAACCTACTGGTATTATAGAAAATTTCCAGAAGTCTTTTCAAAGGCAACTTCCTCAAGTGTCATTTGCAATACATTTGGTGCTTTTAAACACACAGTCCCTTAGTAATAAATCCACTCAAGTGTATGCTCATATTTTGGACAAGACACTTGATTGGACAAGTGCCTGACAAACCCGGCATCAAGATGGAGTTTACAGTGTGCTAAATTGAAGCATGTCCCTCTGTGGCAGCACACAGATCTGGTCATGGTGGTGGTTTAACCATCCTCCATTAGGCAGAGTTGGAAGTGTTGTAGTGACTCTACCCAAGTCGTCATCTTTGGAATACCTTGCACCTGAGTGCAAGAACCCATATATCTCGGCACTGCATCTCATTTATAGTCCTCCCAAATATAATGCATAATTATTTTCAGAGATCCATGAGTTTCTTCCATTTCTTTGGACTGCATTTACTATAACTATTTTAGTTTTATGATCTTGGGGTGTCCAATCACAAGGTGATATTCATGGACCTATCACTTCAGTGCTTTCCCACTAAACCCAAGCAAAAGCGTCTTATGAGCCACCATAATTTGGTAGGTACTGACCAAGTTACTGTTTTTAAATAAATAAATAAATAAATAAATAAAAATAAAACATTCTCCAAAACATCTCCTGTCATAATTTTACATCAACATCTGATCAGTGGAATCAGTGGAATTCTACAATACAACTTTGGGCTGTGTGATTAATCATTATGCCCCGGTCAAGAGTTTTTCACGTTTTGCCTCATAATTTATGCCTGAATTATGGAAAAGGAAAAATGCTGGATGCACTCTAGAGAGATGTTTCAGACACTGTGGGCTTACTGTCCATAAAATGGCCAATCAAACACCAAAAGGAATATGAAGATCTCTTAAAGAAGCATGGTCAAAATTCTATTCAGAACTCATTAATTGTCATCCTGGAAATTCAAAAAGGTTGTTCACTACTATAAATCAACTTCTCCAGCCACAGCAGTCTTCTTTTATGGAGGTAACATATGAGAAGTGTAACAACTTTATGGACTTTTTAAAGTCTAAAATCAGTAATATTCAAGGATGGATTTCCAGCTCTTCTCCTCTTTTGTCAGCTACAGAAATGCCAACTATTTTGTTTCGGTTATTATGTTACCCAGAAAAATGGAAATCATTATGGAAATGAAACTCACTACTTGTGCTCTGGATCCTATATGTACAGCACGAGTGAAATTATGCATGCTGGCTCTTAGTCCACTGATAACAGGTTATATATCAGTCCTTTCAATTTGTGAATATTCCATCTGCTCTTAAAACTGCCATTATCCAAACTTCTCAAGAAGCCTACACTGGAGCCAGATGTCTTGGCTAATTCGTGGTGGCTGCTCATCTTAAAGAACATCTCACTCAAATCATCTCTATGAAAAATTCCAATGTGGATACCACGCCTACCAAAGTACTGAAACAGCTGTTCTGAAGGTAACAAATGAACATTTGAGGGAAGCTGATTCTGGATTTCCCTCCCTATTGATCCTGCTAGACCAGAGGCCCTGCATTTGGTTCAGTGGACATAACATTCCTCTCAACAGTGCACTATTGGGCTATCTATGACTGTTTCGAGCTGGTTTCAGTCTTATCTATCTGATAGGACTGAGTATGTCTAGGAGGATTTAGGTCATGAACATGCTCTGTATCCTCTGGAGTACCAAACTCATTGGTTCTTGGCCCCATTCTTTTTTTTTTTTACTATCTATACTATATGCTTCCCCTTGGAGATATCAGATGATGTAGCCATATCCAAGTTTTTGTTTGGAGATTAGGGCTTGGATGAAGGACAACATTTTGCAGCTAAATACACTGTGTGCACAATTATTAGGCAAGTTGTATTTCTGAGGATTCATTTTATTATTGAACATCTACACTGTTCTCAGTCAGTCCAAAATGATAATAAACCTCAAACCTGAATATTTAATAAGTAAAAGTGAGGTTTTGGCTCTCTTAGGAGAATATCTAACTGTGCACAATTATTGAACAACTATTAGTTTGCAGAATAATTATGCAACTAAATGAAAAATGAAAATTTTCCCATCTCACTTATTTTAAGTGAGAATAATAAACAAACAACTCAAAATTTACAAATAAACTTTTGACATTAAAAAAAAAATAAAAAATCTGTGACCAATATAGCCACCCTTCTTTTCAACAACAGTCATATAAGCCTTCCATTAATGGAGTCTGTAATCTGTTGACGATCAACCTTTTGTGCAGCAGCAACCACAGCCTTCCAGATACTGTTCAGAGAGCTGTACTGTTTTCCTTCACCGTAATTCTTCCATTTAAGAAGGGCCTGCAAGTTCTCAATAGGGTTTAGGTCAGGTGAGGAGGGGGCCATGTCATTATTTTTTCATCTCTAAGGCTTTTACTGGCTACCCACGCAGTGGAGTACTTCAATGCATGCAATGGAGCATTGTCCCACATAAAAATCTTCTTGAAAGATGCATACTTTTCCTGTACCACTTCTTAAAGAAAGTGTCTTCTAAGAACTGACAATAGGTTTCGGAGTTGATTTTGAGTCCATCTTCAACCCGAAAAAGTCCAACTAGCTCATCTTTAATAATACCAGCCCATAGCAGTACCCCACCTCCACCTTGCTTGTGTCTGAGTCGAAGTGGAGCTCTGTGTCCGTTACTGATCCAGCCATGGGCCCATCCATCTGGTCCGTCAAGAGTCACTCTCATCACATCAGTCCATAAAACCTTTGAAAAATCTGTCTTCAGATAGTTCTTGGTCCAGTCTTGACATTTCACCTTATGCGTCTTGTTCAGTGGTGGTCGAGTTTCAGCATTCCTTACCTTGGCCACATATCTGAGTACTGAACATCTCATACTTCCGGGCACTCCAGGTAGGTTGCAGTTCTGGAATATGACAGTACTGGAGAATAATGCATTCCTGTCACTTCACATGCTTCTTCTCTAATCTTCAGTTCATTTGCATCTTTTTTCCTCTCAACACGTTTCTTGTGACCCAGTTGACTATTTCCAACTAAACGTTTGATGGTTCTGTGAACACGCCCTAATATCTTAGAAATTTTAGGAGAGTTGCATCCCTCTGAAAGGCTTTTTACAATTTTTGACTTTTCATAGTCAGTTAAATCTCTTTTTTGGTCCATTTTGCCTAATTATGTACACCATGATATAGGGTGTTGATCAACTTAGGCCACACCCTCCTTCATTACACAAACACACGTCACCTGATATGCTTAAATCCAATAAGCATTCAAGTTTATATAACTTGATTTTTGGAAAATATGCATAAAAATAATATGGTCAAAATACTCTTTTTCCTAATAATTGTGCACACAGTGTATGTCCATGAACATTTTCAAATCAGCTTTCCCAATGCATCAGTGCTCATGTACCTTCTGTTTAAGACGACTCTTCACTTCTTTGATGCCCATCTTGGCATGATCTTTGGCCTGCAAAGATATGCAGCAGTAAAGACACAATTAAAAACTGGATTAAAACCAAAGAAAGAAGGTAAATAAACTGCAGTCTTAGCCTTTAATGTTTGTGAAGAATAATTAGAGGCATTCATTTTTGGTCAGGTCCATATATGACCTGGCTTTAGGCAGCATAGTTGCATGTATGTATATTCAGTTTTTTATTTATTATATAATACAGTTGGGTTGTTTTTTTGACATTATGGAGCTGGACATACAAATTTGTAGACTGTTTTCATTGCAGGATTTGCTTTCGTCTTCACTGTATTAAAGATGGCTCCACCACCCTTCTGCAGGAAAAGTGCAAGGATGCTCATGAAAGGAATGTTGGGGGGATAAATAAATAAATAAATAATAAATAAATAAATAAATAAATAGTATTTTAGATTTTATACACACACACACAGGTAAATGAATACTCAAACACACAATCTCAGGATGCAAGAACCAACCTTTACTGTGAGAAGCCACTGATAGTACACTTTATCACTACCTGTGGAAAAAAAGCACACACACACACACACACACACACACACACACACACACACACACACACACATTTATATTTATATATAAAAATCTATAAACCAGTAGGTAAATCACATAATTCCCTTTTAAAAAGCAGTTTGTGACAAAATAGTAATATTGAGTGATTACAGACCACTGTTGAAAATGCAGTAAATACTGCGCATCATGACATCATGACTAGATGATATTTGAACTTATTTGTGAAATGCTGTGTATTTGCACAATGTAACTAACTCCATGCCTTCCACAAATGTAAACTTGTTGAAAGCAAGAATAAGCCCACTTTATAGACAATGATTTTATTTTAATTGTTTGATGAGTAAAAACTATACCCTTTCAATACCCTATTATTACCCTATATTAATACCCTAATGAAAGGGTATATCCTTTCAGGGTTTAAGGGTATACCCTTTCTATCATCTAGGTGGATTAGGTCAGGCAGCATTTAATCACTTTAGAAGTGCAGGCCTCTTATTGTGTGCTTTGTACAAGGTGTTTGAAAGTGTTATACATACACAAAATAATCAGTAATAAACAAGAATACTAAGCAATAATAATCTTTTTGTATGAAGCTCTCATTCTAGAGACATATAATGTTTTAACTGATGTTATATGTAAAGAGATGAGGAAGTTTCTGTGGGATAGTGATTGATTTTGATACAGTGGATCATACCTTGTTACTGCAGAAATGACTAGCTTTAAGTTTTAGGGAGAGAGCAGTTAAGAGGCAAAGTTAATACATCATCTTCAGACAGTGGTTGTGAATGGCGTTCACTAAAGGCAAGATTAGTAAATAGTGGAGTTTCCCAGGGAAGCATTTTGTGTTATAAAAATGAAATAAAATAAGCAATATCTCTTTAGCATATTGAAGCATATTCAGCATATTTAATAAAATGTACTGCCTGTTGAACCGGAAATTTGTGTTCATGCTTCGGCTCTGTATGTGTAACAAGGTCTCTGTTTCAAGCCTCGCAAGAGTGTATACCCTGGAATGGCCTGTCTGACCTTCAATGTGCTGTAACAGAGAAAATGCAAGGACTGACAATCCCTAAAGGAAGCAGCAACTATCTATTTGTAACTGGGTAAAAAATGTAAATGGAGCACTAGTCTCTTTTAGTGTGTATATATAGGGTCTCTTTTAGGGTTTCTTTGTTTCTGAAAGAAGAAAATACCCCTGTTAATACCTTTAAAGTTTATGTATGAAGTGCCTTTATTAGAGGTGGTTTGGGCAGAACAGACTCATGCTCCCTGGCTTTGAAGGCAAAAACTTCACTTTGTGTGTTTCTTGATCAACAATAAAAATCAATAATAACCACTACAACAGCCTAACATTTTTTTGTATAACAAAGGAACACATTCTAAGACAGATGAGTGAACTATATGTAAACTGAAAAATTGGAATTGATCTTACTAGTCAAGACCATGAACTACTATGCCCAAGATCGGTATGATCTAAAAACAAACAAACAAAAAAAAAAAAAAAAAAAAAAAATCTACCAATCTAGTATTAGCTAGGGACATAAGATTGCAACATTCATATGAACGCCCTTATGAAGTAGAATGTTGAAAAACTTGATTACATGTAGATTAATGCTGCAAACCTTTATAAATATAGTGTATACAGGGAAAACTCATCTTAAGAACTGTGTCACCATCACTCAATATTAAAAAAAGATAATCTTACTTAGAGAAGCTTAAGAGGAAGAGAATGTTTTTTTTTCCCTTTGGCAGACTGCCTAAAACAGCTAACTACAGTGAAACCCACCAGCATATTCTCCCATATTAATCTCTTCTTCAAAGACATCACTGAAGCCTTCCCCAGAATTCAGCAACTCCAGACGTCCATCTATAAACTTAAAAAAATACATGCACAGAAACAGTTCTAAACAGAAATTATTTAAAAGCCAAATATTTAGAATTATAGGTTAATAATGTAAAATCAGAATACTTGTTAAATTAAACAAACAACACATATAGAAGTGGTCTTGTACTTGTTTTCACACATATGTGTGTGTGTATCCTATATATAGGATGATTTCATCTTTGAAAAATTCCATTTGTGCTAGCATTATGTTTTGGCCATGCTTCTGATCAGATGCATGAAAGATTAATTATGTGCCATTACCAGTCATTTAAATACTTATTAGTTTTATAATAATTATTTTCAAAATGATAACTTTGTGGTATAATAATAAAACATTTGTAAATTGGTGGTTTGGTTTTCGACTGGTGGTGCTTTTCAAGCTCTGAACTTCTTAAAGTTTATCAATAATTTTGGAGATTAAGAAGGCTTCTAGGAAACTCTAACAAAACTGGCATTCTTAAAGTTACACTGTTCTTAAAGTTCTTTGTAAATCACTTTATAAGGAAATGCACCCCTGTGTTTTTGTTGTTTTGTTTTTTTTGCTAAGCAGCTAACTTTGATAGCTAACTAGCTGCTAGCTAGTGTCAGCAACACCTTCCACACACACACAGACCTCCCAGAAATAGTTATCAATGTGAATGATATATGTAGTCTTTGTGTATGCAGTCACTGACCACCCCCACCCACCCACCCCAACTCTAGAACAGATTTGTATTTTAAAACTGCTAAACTGTATCAGTAATGAAATTAATGAAAACACTCATGCTTAAAACAAACAAAAGATTTTCAATCATCAACATTCATAGTGTGTGCTAATCTGTGTGTACCTGAAAGGTGTAGCTGTATACACTGTGCATGTGTGTGTTCCTGTTTAAAACGTTGGAAAAGTTTGTCTACTTCCCAAAGCATGCCCAATTGCTGGGCCAACCTGCTTATACTTCAGCAACAGGAGAACCCTGAGGGAAAGGCTTGACTAAACAGACCCCACACACTGGATAGGCCCAGGGCTACACTGCTTACCCTCCTTGCCACCTTACACAGCCCAAGATTCAAGAATATATTATTCTGTAGAGTTTTAAAACTGCAGCTGAATTGGGTTTATCCTTCACTAGTGTGTGTAACCACAGTAAATCACTTAAATATAAGTAGCTGGTGTGTGTGTGTGTGTGTGTGTGTGTGTGTGTGCCCGTTTAATAAACTAAAACATATCACGCATGTTTATGTGCATGCATGCACCTGTTTAAAAAGCTGAAGCTGGATAGCATTCTGTAGAAACTGTCTCATAGTACTTGATCTGTGTGTGATGAATGCATCTTCATTGAATGTAATTGGCTCCTCCTAATAACAAATAAATAGGATCACATGAACATAGTTGCTGACACAGACATACACAAAGACACAATGGCACTGTTAAACACACACACACATATATATATATATATACACACACACACACACACACACACACACACACACATACATACATACATACATACGGGCATATTTTGTACTTCAATTTGGTATATTTGTATTTGGTATATCTGTGCACAAGTGAATGATTTAGGATGAACAATGTTTCTGCAGTAGTGACTTAGTATTTGGAGCACCATGTGATTCCAGCATGTATCTCAAAATCTCCTGGCTCTATTTAAGCAGGCAAGTCATGCAAAAAAAAGTCATGCATTTTTAAATGAACAATCAATCATTATCATAAATGCTGACTAATATTAGTATCCTTGGGTGCATGTACATAAGAGTGTGTTACTGGATTTATGTACAGAGAAGCCTCATATTTGTGTGTTTGTGTATGTTACTTGTTCTATGAGCAGGATGTTCCTATAGATGAGTGGGTGTGTGCGAGTTTGTGTGGAAAATAATTTTACCGGTTCTATGCATAGAGCACTCCTATAGCTGCCAAACAGAGCTGCCTGAGCTTTTAGGAAAGCTCTTGCTACCCCATCCCCTGTTGTTGTGGAAACCTTTTTCAGTCGATTCTTGAGAGATGACACCTACAACACAACAAAGAATACATACAAGCACACACAACCTCAGTACACATCACACTGGATCACACTTTTGTTCTCTCTCTCTCTCTCTCCTTGTGGTAGAACTTTGATGCCACATCTTATATGAGTGTATGCATTTGTAAGAGCTCTCACCACATCATTAGGAAGGCTCTGTAGGTCATCAAATGGTGTCTCCAGTGTGTTGGTGTCCACATTTAGAATGACAACATCATCAAGAGCCATACCCCGAACCTTCTGCAAATACACTCATACACAAATAATGTCTGCTGTTAGATGGGGGTAAATTCTAAAACTAGATTAGGAATTATGAATTGGGACTCAAGGATGGGTTAGGATTTCTTTCACTGCCATCAGATGGACCGGACTGCAATGTGAGCTAGGGATTAGGAATTATTGGCTACAGTTTAGAAAATAGTGGTTAGACATTACATTAACTATGCGTTTTATCTTCATCAGGCTAAAGGTGACTCCAGGAATTAAGGATTAGCAATTTGGGGTTGGATGTTAGGAATTAGTGGTTAAGGTGTTCAGTGGTAAGGTTTGCAAGGTTAGTGATTAGGGTGATTGTGTCTTACCTCCATCAGGCTTGAGTGGATTCCTATGAGGTACGGCATAGGAGCGCTAGCAAAATGAGAGAGAAGATTAAAAAAATATTCTCTCCCATACACACGTACACATTTGCGCATCCCCCCCCCCCCAAACACACTCATATATGTCCTCAGACACAAAGAGTAATCTATCAGGTGTTGTGTCTGTGTGTGTTCTCACCAACAGAAGTCTATCAGGTGTTGTGTGTGTGTGTTCGCGCCAGCAGTAGTCTATCGAATGCTGTGTGTGTTCTCTCACCAGCAGTAGTCTATCAGGTGTTGTGGCAGCACTGGAATGTAAACATGCTGCCAGTACATTGGATAGAGCATGGCTGCCGCACCATGGACACAAGCTGTTAACTGAGAGAGAAAGTGAGTGAGAATATGCTCTTACTGTAAACCTTTTCCTCACCTCTACGTTCCATATTAATTTATTCAAAGGAAAGAACAGCTATTACTGCAGATATAGAAGATATGGAAGACGCCCAACACCCTTCAACAGATGCGATGAACTGATTTGCTTACAGGGCAGCCTGATGTAACAGACAGTATTTTAATATTCATAATAGGTCTGTCACAATTATGACATTTTAGCCACCAACTGTCATACAAATAATTGTGATTTTGTTATTCCACTAATATAGTATGCCTGTATACCTCTAAATACTATATAAATACACACATAACCCTTGCCAACCTCTTGGGCAAAGGATTTTGAAGTTTGTGCATGCATTTAGAAGCAAAATAGCTTTGTTGCACACTTTCCTGCACACTGTGCAGGAAAGCTTCACTTATTTTAAACATCATAAATGAATGTGTAGGATTGCCTAAAGTAACTAAAATATGGTTCAAGTAAACCGATGCTGCAAAAGATGCCGAAGTTTATTTCAAGACTATTTCAAGTTTAATTCAAGGTTCTGCATAACAGCTAGTTGCCATCCAAAGCCTGGATTTTGTCAGACCTTTGGGCCATTTGTATACATATACAAGGTCATAACCCACATAAACAAACTGTTTGAGATTGCTTAATAACTTGACTATGTTTGTGACTGTCAACATTAAATCTTTTTTTCTCTTTCATTACTTGTTAGCTACATTAACTTCAAAACTGAAGCAAACATACAGACACCAAATGCTGAGCTATTTGGGGTCATGGAAAAGTACATTTAATTGTATTCCTTTATGCATACTAAAATAAAGAAGCAGATAACCTTGCGTTCAGTTAGTTTTGTCTCAACACATTTGTTGCAATAAGCAGCAACTTTGTATTCTGTTTGATGCATTTAAGAGACCCAAGTGAGAAAAACAAGGAAATAGTGCAAGGGAATTAAAATAATTTCAAATAATATTTGAATAGTTTTTTGCCAAAGCATTTGCGTCACCATATTTTTATTTGCTGCTGTTATTGGTCAAAATCCTCATCTGTAGATTCATTTAAGTACAGTTGTACAATTCTCCCTGCTTGCACCATTATATGCAGTTCTGCTTAAGCAGTGTAACATGTTGCGAGTGTAACTTTGAGCTGTCAATCAAACATGTTCATTAGAATATTGGGAGTAAGTCATTCTCACCTAGGACTGGTAATCACACATAACAGATCTGAAGTTTAGCATATTTGTGGTTATTGTCTCTGACAGCTGCTTATCAACAGATGTGTATTAGTAATGTGGTAGAAATGGGATTAATTCAAGTAACTTTTGCTAGCCCAGACCTTTCCAGTAAGTATCTTTATAAAATACTTCATTATGGCAATTACCCATAAAAATAATGTAAAGGCAGATAATGATTCTAGTGAGCAGGAAAAGGGCAGTCAGTGCAGAGTAAGGTACCGAAGGTATTGAAGTAACTGCAATAAAGCAGAATTTTAGTAACAAAATTTAGTAATAAAATTTAGTAACTTTGACCAAATCTACTCAATGTCAGAATTCACTCTCTCAAGCATTTTTTACCAGAATTCCAACTGACACAATGTAGTTCAACCTCAAAAAGCCAATTTAGACTAGACTGCATCTTTATGGTTTTAGATTTAGAGCTATTGCCCAAAATATGTGAAAGCTATTTTTTTCCTACCTAACTAATTTCTTTGCCTGAGCCTCACAATTTTGGTGCAAAAATACAAAAGCCTTATCTTCAACAATTTAAAATATAATGATATTTTTTAAACAGTAGGGCTGCTGTTTACTAATCAGTGCTTGTGGATTAGTCGACTAAAATAGCTAAAATTCATGAAGATTATCCATTTACCCTCAACATTGAGTACTTTGAGGTAGCCCGCCAGGGATCAGAAGCACTATATTACTGTAAACTGCAAGTTGGTGTTTCTCAGCATTCCCCAGTGTGATAAAGCTGAGATTTTGAATGCTGCCTCATGTAGTTTAAAAAAAGCAAATAAATAAAATATGCATAATCACCATTAGCCAATCAGCTTTCATCAGTAATATGACATGCTTAGGATTGCCTAATCATCACGAAAATGGAAGGCTATGTCAAAAATACTGCCACTTGCAGTCTTTTTTTCCCCCTTCTTCTTGCAATCTTTTTCCTGATGTCCCAGCCTCACCACACTCCAAGCTCATTTTTAAACCAAGTCACACATCTTTAAGCACTATGCCACTAGCAAACAACAAGCAAATCAGCAAGCGTACTTAGCAAACTAGCAAATCAGCAAACATACTCCAACACAACAAATCCATCTTGGCCTCCTCAGTGACTAAAGCCTATAGCATTTTACCTACATCGACAAGCAATTTCCAGTCTCACATTTCACCCCATCTACCAATATTTATAACCTGCAATCACTCCGCCGAACTTGTCCTTCTCAAACAAACTTAGCCACATTATTATTACCACTGCAACATGTTAACCTCTAAGCACTTACTAGCAAATAAACATGCTAATACACGAAGCACTTGATTGTGTCTCCATGTATATTGACCCTGTTACCAACTAACCTTCCACCCTGGTAGAACAATAATAAAAATCCCCAACACCCAAGAAAAGCCTTTTGTTTCTTCACTAGCCACTGGATAAAGCAAACAAATCCATTTTTACAACAAAATACCCTGCTACACGACTTGAACACACTATACACAATGGTGCATCAGTGTCTACTTTCAAAAATGTTACTGGATGCTACAGACTGTAGCTTGTAAATAAATTTTCATTAAAATCTGGAGGCAAGTACAATTTGAATGTATTCACAGTTGTTAGTTGTTTGAATGCATGCACAGACTGAGGCCCAAATGCTTGCTCAATGCAAATTTTGCATGCATCATAAGCATGTGTTTTTTTATATACCACTCAATGAGCTTTAGACAAATTGTTACTTAAAAGGCCTGCTCTTGGAGACTGCAAATTCAAACCAAATGTGTCATCCACCCATGTAGAATCAAACCAAATTTATCATTCATCCATGCCAACTTTTAGACAAATGATTGCTCAAAGGCCTGTTCCTGGAGATTAACAGGTGTCAGCCATAGTACATATAAAAGTGAATATATTTTTTAATAATTTGCTAAAGCTGCTCACCATGTTTCTAAAACAATACTTAAAATGATTGACAAAAAGGTCTAGCACTAACTTGGGCTTGGATTTCAAATACCTTATTAAAATGCCTCATCATACGTTATAGCACCCCCATTGTCAAAAATGCACGGCAGAGTCCCGATGTGCCGCCTGTTAAATGCTCACTGATTGTCTAATTGCAGCCATGTTTTTCAGGTATAGAGTGATCCTTATGAAGCAAAATTTTAGCTCAAGTGGAATTTTTTTTTGGCAAGCTATAGTACCAAAACTATGCCAAATTTGGTCTGCTACCTCAGATTCAATAGTGGCATAAGTGTTTAAAAGTTTGTGAAAATTGCTGAACCAGTTCAGTTGCACAGTTACAGCTGTTTAAGTAATAAAGCTCTGCCCCAGGACTGTTGATTAATATATGACAGCCATCATGTCATCGTTCTGGACAGCAGTTAAAGACCCTGCTCGGATATGTACCGGCTTGAGCCAAGGAATCAGAATCTGGAAGAATTTTTTCTCTAGTCTCAACTGATAGGAGTTACTGATTTCATCTTATTTCACTGCATGAGCTAGTTACCTGCTACTAAAGCATCCTCAGGCAAAACAGTTCATACTGTTATGCTGGGTTGTGTTTAGCCCAAAATAGGAATAGTATAGCGGAGTAATTATTGTGCAATCAAAAAAGTGTATTTTTCCATTTAGATTTGTTGGTTTGAATTTTTTTGTAAAAAAAAAGATTTTTGTGAACAAAAGACACTCATACTGCAGAAACCATTTTAACTTGCACATACATGTCACACAAATATACACAGCTACACAGTTACAAATAGCCCAGAAAAATAACTGTTCACTGCAGATGGAGAGGACACACCTACACACATATGCTGAAAGTGGAGAGAACACTCACAGTGCTCAGTTTGCTGGAGCTGATGAGGACTCTTCGCTCATATAACATGCTTGCATAAAGATGAAGCATGTTATTCACATCCACCGCTACAAAATACTCTGTCAGGTTCCTCTGCAAAAAAGAAACATGGTGAACTCACCAATGAATTACACAGAAATTAAATTACATAGCAATTGAACCTGCAATGTAATTCGTAACACACACAGCAGATTAAATAGTGATGGCAGAGTTATGCATGGCTAGAATTTAATTCCTCATTGAAATCTGCAGTAGATTAGCAGTGCAGTGTGCAGCGTACTGTGGATTAGGTTTAGCGTCACAATAAGACAGAACATTTCTGACAAATTTAAATGGAAAATTAGTCTCAGCAATTTATAAAAATTCCATTGAAATTATTATTTCTAATTACTTCTAATTAACAATGTGTGATTGAAGGAGAATATGCATAACATAACCTGTACAAAGTGATGTTTTTGTTCATTTTTTGTTGTTATTAGTTATACATCTTTTAGTGCTACGTATATACAGTTTATGAAGGGTATGATGTCATTATACCTGTAGTTATCATTTCTGCATGTTTCATAAGATTTGTATAATGTACATAAACAGTGTATATAAACAAAAATCTTTATAAATTTTAACTTAGTATGTAGAACAGTGTGCACTGAATTAGTGTGGAGTACTTGGACTACTCAGTTTATAATTTGCAAATGCAGCAGTTATTTATGTAGTATCTAATTTGGGGCTAGACTACTGTACATCACTAAAAATAACCACTAATACACAAGATTTTAGTGCAGTGATGTAGTATTGCACTAATCAACTCACATTTTCAGGAATACTCGGCAACTGCCTTAGATCAGGCACGGAGAAATAGGCATGCTAGAAATACAGACAGTGAGGGAAAATGAGAAAGAGAAAGGTAGAGAGTGAGCAGGAGAGCGTGTGAGTGTGTGCGCGTGCATGCGTACACACATGAGAAACTGATTTACAAGCTGATAAAGCTACTGGTTCAGACTGTGGTGCACTACAATGAAATGTATAAATACCATAATATAAATAAACAATATTTATGCAAAGTAAATCAACACTTAGAATGCATACAAAATCTGGTGTTCTAAACCTGAAAAGCCTTGAAAAGTGCTGCATCTTTTGAATCCACAATTATTTAGCATGCCATTTTGGGTTAAGGAATAAATATCTAAAAGACACAACCTGAAAGTTTTCAACTTGCCTTCCCAAATGCTTACTTGAGAGGTAACCAAATGTGTACAAAAAATATCAAAAGCACTTTCTCATGCAGGCTTAACCAAATACCTCAAAGTTTACACAGAAATAAGATGTGAACTTGCAATGAGAAGTTTAATATGACAATCCAATACTAGCTTCCATATAAACAACCACATTAAGACAGACATAGAAATGTGTGCATTTATGAACAGATTGCAACATTACCACACTTAGGTGTACAGGGACCCCAGGGTCAGGTATGTGTAATGCGTGGAGAGATTCTAACAACTCCCTCCACCGAGTCTCCTGTACAACATACACAACAGCAACAACATGCTTTCATTCCTAAAAGAAAATTTGCAGTAATTCAGCATTTCTATTGTTTATACCAAATGACCACATATCCATTTATACAGTAACTTAAATTTACCCACACCACTTACTGCCTCTCACTCGTGTGAAACAATGTCTCTTCTCACAATGTATCTAATGCCTCTGCTTCTAACTGACAGAGCATACGTTTCATATCACTTTTTTCATGTCACTGACTTTTGTTAGCTGTATGTATGATTACATCACTGGCTTTGACAGAAAGTTTGTGTAATGATGTCACTTTCTGATGAGCAGCTTGTGTGATAATGCTACTGATGTTACTCTGATTGGAACCACGACTGGAAGGTGGGTGAGGTCACTGGCCTGTCCTTTAATGGTGTAGTCAGCCAGCACGTTCAGCAATTTGTAGAAGACTTCAAACCAAGGTAGATAACTAAAGATACACACATGTGCACACATACGTATTTGTCAAGTTTTATGTAGGACACCTCGACCACAGTAGCTAACTGTATGCACTTATATAAATACACAGAAAAACACACTCAAAATATTTATCACTTTGTAGTATCCAGCAGCACACATACACAAATACACACCTGAGGATGCAGTAGCAACTCTGAGCTCCAGATGAGAGGCGGCAAAAGCCGAAGCGCTGCTTACTGTCAATATCAGTCAGAACAAAAGTGAAGTTCTGTCCCACCTGCCCTACTGCCAGACTGGGACACAAATAGAAAGGACTGAATCTTGTCAATCTGAACAAATACAGGAAAAGCATGACAATTTCTAGGCTATGTGTATGTGTGTGTGTGTGTGTGTGTGTGAGAGAGAGAGAGAGATACCTGTCCACACTGAAAGGAAAACAAAACTTAGGCACAGTCTGCAGAGTTTCCTGAAAGAGACCACAGTGAAAAATTAACAACAAATAAAAATACAAATATATAATGTTCTTAGTACTTTTCAGCTCAATTGAACTTGATTTACAACTACTGATTGATTTACCACTACATATAATCATTTCCAGGTTGATTTATGAGAGTTCCTATGAGTACAGGTGTGACAAGTGCAAGGTTATGCAGTTTTGCACATCTACTTTCCTTGCTAATATGTACATATGAGAGAGAGAAAAAAGCAAATATATATATATATATATATATATATATATATATATATATATATGTGTGTGTATGTATGTATGTATGTATGTGTGTGTGTGTGTGTGTGTGTGTGTGTGTGTGTGTGTGTGTGTGTGCACATTTCCCCTCTTCTACACCCACCCACACAGATTAAAAAAATTAAAAACTTCCTGCAGACCTGGTCAGCATAGCCATCAGGGAAAACTCTTCTCACCTCTGGCCCTGCTCAACACAAGCATTAAAAAAAATCATTTAATTGGGTACAATTAGCATCTCCATTAAGACTGTTAGAATTAAAATTAATAATGAGAAGAAAAAGAAAAGACACTGGCCTAGGTCTCTATAAATCAAACATGGATACAAGGTAATACTGCATTATTCATGAGATTTACCTGCACCCACTAGCCCAGAATGCACCACTTCCACATACACCTCAAAAGTTGTCTCAGGACTGTCCCTAAATTATAGAGAGGTCAAAAGTTAAATGTACTTCATAAGCAATAACTATCCCATCCTTACCTTGTACCTAATACTGGGAAAATGGTTAACATTTTGGAATTAATCCATAAGATAAAATATAGTTTGTTAACGCATTCTTGTAAATAATCCCCCCATGGACAACACAAGATTTCTGCCTGACATAAATCACTTTTTGCTTAAATAAAAAGGAATTGCCTTATTCTCAGTTCTGCCACTCAATTTCCCACCTAGGACACTACTATATTCTCAATTTTTAAAACATTAATGCATTCAGCAAATATCTGTATTTAGGAGACCTTACCTGCAACTTTTCAAACAAAAGCATTACGTTTTAGTGAGATCAGAGCCCGCCATTCTGTGTATATCTATATATAGCATATCACCTTATTAGTACAGTTTATCACATGGAAGTCCAGTAGCTTCTACAACTGCTAGAAGTAACCTTCTCATCCTTTAGACTATTTTTACCTGCACAGACACGTCAATTAGATATATTCTGACTTGTATTCTAGCCACAATGGAAAAGCCTCATATTCGTTATCACACTAATTAAAAGCAAACAGCGAACAGAATTGGCTTAGTCTGAGGACAGAGGGTTATAACAGGCGCTTGTACAACGCGGGTATTTAAAACGGCTAACGGTTGAGTGTTTTAGCCTCCTGTTATAGCTAGCTAAGTTAGGTTAGCTTGGTTATGTCCTCCACAATTCGGTTCACGTCTTGATTAAATAATACGCTTCTGCTGGGCGCATGGTATATCATTCGTGTTGATAGTGACAATATATAGGAAGAATGACACAGCAACGATAATTAGCCAACAACGGAATTTGAATTTGAATTTATTCATAATTTAGGAGCCTTAATAAGTCTTTCTACCTACATTCCAGCTACATTCCCACACTCCAACACAAAACAATAAATACATAATGAAGTTAGCTAACTAATAGCTATTCAGCCGTTAAAGCGATCAAAACACATGACTGACTCCATCAATGTGTCATTAAATGTGTGAACCAGGCAGAGTGAACAGCATATAACGCTAATGCCAGTCAACTAAGCAGCCTGTCGCAACAAGTCCAACCAGGCCCATGGTTTGTGAAGATTAACATGAGACAGTTAAGGTCACAGAGAATGGCACTTACTTGATGCGAGACCCCATTCTCATCTTCTTTTTTTACAATCAACTCTCCCGGTGTATCGGTGAGGTAATAACACACTGATCAAGTGATATTCCCCAGGTAACCCCGTCACGTAGCACACAGGAACGCCATTCTCTCTACGCGCGGATCACGGTACGCATAGCAAGCCGGAATTCTGGGGATTGTAGTTTTATAAAAGGTTATTTCTGAATCGGTTAAATGGGAGTTACAGAATGATAAACTACATTTACCAAGTAGAGTAAAAGTCGTAACCCAGAGGTCGCGTGATACAGAAACGCAGTGTGTTGACAACTGTACAATTCGATTTAGGCTATTTCTTATGAAAAGCTGTTGCACGGTGGTTTGTATCCTGCCTGAACGATGTGTTTGCAACATTTTTGCTTTGAACGATTTATCTAGCGTTAGCCCAGCTGTCAATCTCTTAGGAACTGCCAAAACTCGACTTTACTCATACTGAGTTTATTTTAGCTTACAATAGTGTGAGGAAACTCAGTGGGTTCAACGAAAATTATATTCACTAAACATTTAGGAATGCAAACATCTTTGTTAATTAATTTTTTTTTATTATTCTGTCTTAAACTGGAAGTTTCATTTTCAGATTTATAACAAAAATGTGAAAATGGATTTTATTCTTGAGGCAATATAATTAAATGTTTGAAGTGAAGCAGACATATTATCACTTTCCAAGAACCATGATAATTCTTTATGTTCACCTTCCTAGTTTCAGTTTCAAAATAACATGCAAAGGGAAAGTAATAAAAATATAAATAATTGCACATTTTTTGTTGTTGCTTGTTTGTTTGTTTGTTTGTTTTTATCTGGTTGTATGACTTTGTAAAGCACTGATACAGCAGCTAATGTATATTTCAAAATTCATATGTAAAAGCATATTTTTTTCCAAGGGGCATAGATTCTCATCATTGATGCAGTTAATAATATCAGCTCTCTTGCCAGTCAAGGTAATGATCAACTACATGCATCCGTCTGCAGCTGCCAACGACATGTGCCTTTAAGGTACTTTAGTTCAGCAACACAGAACGATATTTTTTTTAATCTCTCTCTCTCTCTGACATAGCTCTGTGATATAGTTCTGTGATATAACTGTGAGGTAGGTCCATGACATAGTCCCATGACATAGTTCTAGGGGTTTCTGCACTTGTGTTTAATGTTGTTTGATTTGCTGGTTTTGATACCAAAGCAAGATCCAATGCTATTATGATCTAAAATATATTTAAATGTTATTGTGTTACTGTCTAAAACAATATTATTGTTTAAATTATATTATCCCTAAACAGGCGCTTCTCAGGTAGCCAAGTAATCCACTCAGGAAAGCTGTAATAAATACATGTCAGCATGTCACTTTAGGTAGTGGTAGGCATCAGAGGTGTTACTAGGATGTCATGTTCCAGTGGGCATTTGAGGTGGGCAATGCCCTTGTTTACATACGCTTTTCCTAAATAGCTGGAGAGGCATTCCTCCAGAGAGGCTACACAGAGAGTGGAGGAGCATGCTGGTGGTGGAACTGAGCACACCAGGGATGTCCAGTGTTTGAGAAGTGTCCAGTGTTTGAGAAGGCTGCACAGGAATAGCTGCGGCTCTTTCTGGAATGCAATTCTGCCAGATAAGTTGAGGCAGTATACGCAGTTCATCACACTGGTTCACCACACCTTCAGTGTTAATACACCATGGCAAACAACTCAGTGCTATGTGGAGGGTCTCCATAAGAAGACAACATGTCAAGCAGTCTTTGAACAAGTAGTAGCAAAGTGACTGGTGTGCTGGTGGAGCAGGAAGAATGTTTCAGACAATGCTGCAAACCTAAGCCGGCAGGGAAAATAAAGTGGGGATGTTCAGTTACGGGCAAGCAGCTGAAAGAAAGAACAATTCTCAATGTTGATGCCACAGCTAGGAAAATTGGCTGCCGGCACTGGCTTTGGGTTGCATGTTGCATAAACAGAAAGCAACTCATTGCCCCCACTGAGATGGAAGAAGTACATCTACACCATCTACTGCTGCTGAGCCTCAACTGCAGTGGGTCCTCCCACCACCTCCTGATGCCCCCTCCTGTGGCCTACTCCTTCCACTCCAGCCACCCACTTCTCCATCACACTGGCCAGACGTTCTTATGCCAGATGGAGATGATGCCAACTTTGGACTAGACCTGCACATCAGTAACAAAACATCTAAGAAAATGTCCCGGTCCTGCATGTAGATGAAACTGATACTGCCATTCCAGAAACAGCCTGCACACCCTAAACCCACTAGAGTGACTGGTGATCCACATCTACACTGAAGTGTCTACTTGGGTTAAAAATAACATAATAAAGCATGGACCAGTTACTAGCTGGGCCGCCCAATGGATGATGGGTTCACTCGAGTCTTGGTCCTCCCAAGGTTCCTTCCTTAGCCCACCCAGGGAGTTTCCCTTGCCACTGTTGTCTTCACCTTGCTCTACAGGGATCTGCAACCATATATTTGTAAAGCTGTTTTGTGACAGCAGGTGCTGTAAAATGTAAATAATAGGTATAAATAAATTTAGCTAGAGAGGCTGTGTTCGAGCCTACTACAGCCTGTTACGTATTACTTGTGTACTGATTGGGCTGCAAATGAGTATGCAGTATGCAGTATGCAGTATGCAGTAAAAATAAAGTTTTCCAGTATGCGAAAGATACCCAGAATATGTGCTACTTAGTGTACTACTTACTACTGCCAAATATTACAGTACGTGACCACAGCAATCTTCATGGTGTACTGCATCCTGTCATGCAGCGTTGGCGGAAAATCTTTCCCAAGTGAGCGGAATCTTCATACGTACACGTAACCTCGTAGTGTGGTTTGCGTTTGTCGCATACTGGACACTACACTGTATACTACTAATGGGACCAGTATCCAGTATACAATATATACTGAGTTCATTATGCAGTATACAGTATGTAGTAGACTATTTCAAACAGAGCCAGAGAGTGAAGAGCGACGGCAAGGACTCCCCGAATCCAGAGCCTTTCCCCTCAGCCTGTAGCCTACATACTTACTTAAATTAATGTTACATTTTAGCTTTTATTGAGTTATGTATATGTATCTGGTTTATTTAGACCAGAGTTTTTAGTTAGTTTAATTCGTTATTAGAGTTTTTATGATTTTAGATTGCAAATTGGATTATCGTTACCAACTTTGGGCCCATTTCCCCAAATTATCGTAGTGAAGATCATTAAATGAGAGAGTGTGTTCTGTGTAATACTCGCTATTTAAAGATTATCTTTGTTATATGATGCTTTTGGAAAACCCAGCCCTGTTCTTTACTATGTATGTTTGTAGGTAAATTTATCTTAAGTATTACTGAGTGCAGGTTTGGGTTGGATTTTAGAAAAAAATCTCTAAAGACTTTTACAATATCCTTCGCCCCCCCCTTGTGTTGACGTCATTAATGGCGTACACACATTTACGAACCTGTAGGGAGTAATTGTGTCACTACTGGTTTTGATATGTTCTGCAGAGCGTGTGTCTGGGTATGAAAGAGTACCTTTTGCAGACTACATAAATAAATGAAACCTGCTTCCCGCATATACGTGTAGGCTCTTCTTTCTTAACCAAGTTTTTTTTTTTTTTCTTTTTTCTATGCTGCTAGCGGTAGACTAACTAGTTCAGCATTTAAACATGAGTTGCATAGTCAGTCGAATGAACACTGAAAAAAAAATGCTCTAAACAAATCATGATGAACTGGTAGGAAACTGCAACGGTTCGGTGACATTTAAGCTAATGTTGGCCACAGCGTAATTCTTTGACACGCATGTGCACCTCCCCTGTTGATGCAGCTCTGTAAAGCACTTCCGAAGTTGAATTTCTCCGCCCAGAACGAGGAAAACCAGCGACAGTTCAGGAAATTTCCCTGAAGATGAGTTGCATGGCATGTGTATAAACCTGTAGGTATTAAAGAAATAGAGAAGAAGACGAGAAGCATGAGGCACGTAGAAATATAAAAAGAGCTTAGTAGTTATGTTTTCGTCTATTTCCAACGCGTTTGAGTATAAGTTATAGATCAACGCAGAATAAGGTAGGCTATGAAAAATGGCTCGCTTTATATGTAGCGTGTCTAGTAACTTGTTTGTACAATTCTACTTGACACGTTATTCACATTTGTTATCCACTTGCATCGCTCAGTGAACATAAGTACGAAACGTTGTATTAACTGTGGTACTATGTATGTAGTTTCTGTACATGCGCACAGTAGAGCATGAGTTAAACGGAGAACTCAGCGCCCTCCAGAGAAGGCTGCAGGATTAATGAGCAGGCCCTGTTACGTAGTGTCTTAGCTTCATAACTTCCCGCTCAACTTTAGGAAGTGTGCTTGATTTTCAGGTATAAGACGCACCATCAAGTTGCTACTAGTAACATCACTGGCTAAAACGTGTTTCCTCGCAGGTTAAACTGATGACCCTGACGGTACGATAAGGAACAGCTTTCTTTCCTTTTTTAATTTAATGTATTTTAAAAAAATTAAATTAATAAAAATGGAAACATTGTTTAGGCGCGCTTTTGTTGCAGGGTGCATTTTTATCCTGAGGTTTCAATTCTAAATGGAACTTCGCTAAATTAGTGGCATAATGTTTTGCCAAACTAAAAATGCAAAAAGTAAAGTAGAAATAAATCACATCAAGCTTGACGCTGATTTTTTCACGCAGTAAAATACCTAGAGCATTTTTACGTTTTGCTTCTTGAACTAATAAAAACAGACTGTTGACGATCAATTGGAATATATCTGCACATGTTTAAATTATCGTGAAAACAATGATCTCATCACCCAGTGTTTTTAAATGTTACAATAAGGAAGACTTAATATTATTATTTTATTTTCTAAAAAATAACCTAAAACATTTAGTGTTTAATTGTTAAAATCCTGCATAGTATAGCATAGTGAGAGGGTCTACTTGTATTGTTGGAAGTTGTGTTTAATGCCTGCAGTGTGAATCACTGCAGACCAGTGAACACATCCAAGAAAACCAGAAAAAGATAAGGCAGGGTTAGAAAGAGTTTACATTAACATTGTGCAAGGTTGCCTTGACTACCATTATTTATGGAACTATTTAATATTATCAAATCATGAACATAATTAGTATAATAAATAACCCATAAGTTACTAAAGTTAATAAAGTCATTAAAATCATCAGAATTTTAAAACTCAACACCAATTTCTTCTTGTCATCATCTGCCACCTCCAAATGTTTAACTTAGTCTGTCTATGTGCAGCAATGAAACAAAAAAATTTAATAAACATGTTCATTAGTTTGTTACTGTTACTTATGGCTTTTCATGCTGAATTTCATTGTTCAGTGTTACCTAATAAATAGTAAATAGTGTTAGTGTAGGGAACCTTTAGAACAGACTGAATGATGAACATTCAGTTGTCTTTCCCTTACATACACTATGTGTGCAATCAGATAGATGTTTGTAATTGTGTGTGTAGGTCAGGAGGCTTATTTAAACTAATCAGGGATTGTGTTTAAATATGTCAAATCATGTCCGATGTCTTACACAGATAAATATTAATGTATAGCACTGCTTACAACAACACTGAAATCTGTAAAAGTTTTCTCATTCAAAGCATCAAATGCATTAATATATTATGGGCATTTATTTGATATAAATTTGACCCTTAAAACCTCTATCTGATTCTTGATCTGCATATTTGGCCATAGTAAAAATCTCACACATCACAGAAGATTTTGAAAATGCAGTGAGAGCTCCATCAGATAAATAAACAGCATATCATAAACTTTGACCTAGCATATAGTGTGTGCGTGGTGGGCACATATTTGGGTTTGTTTCTTTCTTAAAACCTTGCAGGTGAAGTGTGTGTGTGTGTGTGTGTGTGTGAGAGAGAGACAGAGCGAGAGAGAGATGCAATCTGAAACCTTTCTGTGGAATACCAAATAAAGAGTGAAACTGCACTGTGTGATACTACTCACACACACAGAGAAGATGACTCATATCTGAACTACCCAGAATACACACAGTGTACAACACTTTAATGCTGTGCTCATTTCCTTGTGCTTAATATATTTTTCCTAGAACTGTGTGTGTGTTCTTGCTTGCAGACTTTGATACCAGAGGGTAATTCTTGGTGTGATAAATTTTCCATCAGCTCAGAGGAGAATGACTGAGTCAATAATGGAAGGGTAAAAAAAGAAAGAAAATTAATAATGTGCAGTTGTGGCATCTGATTGTGGAAATGTGCCATGAATACACATTCCAGAAGACCAAATAACAAAGTTGTTTTTTTACATTGTTAGTAAAGGATTTATTCACACAGCATGATTGTGAAAGTGATGATTTCATGTATTTCTAAATTGCAGTGATATTATTTAGCCTTGTCAAATGTCATGCAAGAATGTGTTTCTGTGTGTTTAATGTTTGTTGAACTGATTTACGGCTGGGTTCACATTTGAGATTTTTTTAAATTGAGAACATACAGAAATGAAATCATGATAATGTGCATGTATTTTGATTTACATTCAGTAATAAGCTATTTCTAGACAGTGAGTATATTGTCATCGACTCCCATCTGCATGTGTTTGTGTGTGTTTCAGGTTTGACATGTCATAATGGAGGGGCAGCTCAGTCAACAGGATCAAAATAAAAACCACACACTGCCAGGGTACGAGATCCAGGTCAGACCACATACACACCTCCTGACTTACCCACACATCCATCCACATTTTATCCTTAAATATCTGTTCAAATTGCTTAAATTCATTGTTTTTTCCCTTTTCTCTTTTACAGAAGAGTTTAATTTACATTTATATTTCTGGCAATTAGTAGACACACTTATTTAGAGTTCCTTACACAAGGACATAACCTTTCAGTCTGACTAATGACAGCACTCTCAGGTTTTTGTAGGCTAATACTATGTTTTGGTAGTGGTTGTACTACAATATCAAATTATTAATCACATGCCACCCTATATTTAGTGGCAGGGCTATGAACCAGGTTACAGCAGTGCACAGTCAAATTTCCTCATTGAGAAGAAGATTGGTCGCGGTCAGTTCAGTGAGGTCTATAAGGCGACCTATCTACTAGAGAACCAACAGGTGGCGCTAAAGAAAGTACAGGTATCTTTACCACATGCACATACTAACACTGAGACTTTAGTTGTTCATGGGGAATAGCACTCTCACAGGAGTGGTATCAGATGATGGGTACTGTGTGCTAACATTATTTTTGTTTTGCTCATAGATTTTTGAGATGATGGATGCTAAAGCTCGCCAGGATTGCATGAAGGAGATTGACTTGCTCAAGGTTAGTGCTAATTTAAAAATTTGTGGCAGAAAGACAAAAAGGGGAAGAATGTGATTGTGAGTGTGAATGTTTGGCCAGCAAAAGAAAAGCTGTTACCTCACATTGAACAAAACCAAAAAGTTCAAAACCAGAAAGTAAATCAGTGAGCCAGTTAGAAAAGTTATTCTTGATTAGGGATGGAACAGTACAAACATGTTCTAATACCAGTGACCAAAGTTTATTGTAGTGTTTTAAAAAATATACTGTAACTGTTGAAAAGGCACTAATAACATTGTCATGATTTCCCTAAAGTTATTATATTGATAGTTCTTTTGCTTAACCATATGCATTTCCCTTTGATTAGGACTGCCTGGTTAAACATAGGCCTTTATCTTACCAAACTAATTTACATTTGAAACATGAGAATGCTGTGATTTATAAAAACATCCATACAATACTAACCTTCAGTATCAGATGCTAGTTACAATACCTGCAGCTATGGGCATAACTTTGCTTTGAAAAGTGCTGGGGACAAGTATGCGGGTGTTGCATTCAGTTCAGCAGCCCCTCAAATTCGAGTTCCCCTTAAGAAATCAAGTCCTCGGGCATGCACATTCACTGAAAAGAAATAAAATCTGGGAAGAACGTTTAAGGCCACGTTGTCAAACATATCTTTGGTGAACAATGAGAATTTTCAGCACTATTGTTTAAATTATACATGTAGAGCAATTGTTTTCCAGGTTTTCCTTTTCCGTGCCTTGGTTTCATTTTCTCCGCCCCCTCGTCTATTCTTCCACGCCTGTCATTACTTTTACCAGTCTGGTTTAGAGTTTATTAGTTCATATATTTAAACCCTGTCTGGGTAACTGTATCTGTGCTGTTCACTGTATGTAAGTAGGTTCATTGTTTATGCAAATCTAACCGCTGTATGTATTCCATGTATTTAAAGTCGTGTTTATTTGGCCTAGCCTTTGTGTTTCTTAGCCTTCAAGTTTATTCTAGCCTCTGTTATAGCATGCTTCCCCTTTGCTTTCTTGTGTCTCTGCTTTGTTTATCATGTATCCCCGTAATCTCCGTGTTGGTAAATTGACCCTGGACTACTCTGACGAGTACGACTTTGGATTTGCCCTTAATAAATCTCGCTCTGCCCCGCACATGCATCTGCCTCTTTACCGCTCACCATTACAGGGGCATGCTTTTTAAATTAAATTTTTTTTTATTTTTTATTTTTTTGCAGATTCAATATCATGTTGCAGTCTTCTGTGATATCTTTATTTTTAATTGATATATTGTGTTGGTGATTAATTCATAATTAACAAATGAAATATGGCCACACTGCCCTGTTTCATTCTGCATTTTTACTCTTGTCACAGCTCCAAACATACATGTGCACACACAGAACTATCTGTACGCTTGACCAATGTACATTTGTCTAATCCTGCTAAAAACTCATTTGCTCTTAGCCCAGTCTTCCTCACATTTGCAAGCATGTTGCCTTGCGCACATCTGATGAAGCGCTCCCTCAGTGCAACATGCTGGGAAACATTGTTGCTTGCAAGTATATTTAAATACTGAAACAGTATCTGTGTCATTGGGTATGTCATTAAAATCAGTAACAGTCTCATCTCTGCTTCTTATGATAGTCCTGTATATACCTTATTCCACTTCTTACAAACCACTAAAGACTTTTTAGATATAAAGAAGGTGCACAGCATTTTGACCCTGTCTTATCTGCTATATCTTTGTGTACATTTGACATTGTTCCTCTTCTTCTCTGCAGCAGCTGAACCATCCTAATGTTATAAAGTACATTGACTCCTTCATTGATGACAATGAGCTGAATATTGTGCTGGAGTTAGCTGATGCTGGAGACCTCTCCCATATGATAAAGGTCAGACACAACAGCAGGCTGTGTGTGTGTGTGTGTGTAAGAGAGAGATATAG
Source organism: Electrophorus electricus (assembly GCF_041902795.1). Classification (NCBI taxonomy): domain Eukaryota; kingdom Metazoa; phylum Chordata; class Actinopteri; order Gymnotiformes; family Gymnotidae; genus Electrophorus; species Electrophorus electricus. The sequence goes on from NC_137517.1 coordinate 10,313,074, forward strand.
GGAGAGTAGGATTCTGCACCACACATACACGAATAACTACAGTAATGCTCTGCTGCTACAAAAGAAAAAGAAATAGAGCATAACAAAATTGATGTGATTTTCCTCTGTTTCCCCCCCCCCCCATCCATGTTTCAGCATAGTGAAGTATTATTTCAGCAACGGTAGACAGCATATATAAACAATTAATTTTTTAAATGTAGAACCAATCTTCAGTTTTTATTTCATTGTAAAATGTTGTTTTGTGTATATTCTTGTAGTACTTTAAGAAGAAACGGAGGTTGATTCCTGAAAGAACAATATGGAAGTATTTTGTGCAGCTGTGTAGTGCTGTGGAACACATGCACTCCCGCAGAGTCATGCACAGAGGTAAAAACCCATGCATGCATACATCACTGTTTAGCAAAGTATAGATGCAGACTCAAACATTACCATATATGTGTGGTATTACAGTGACACACCAACAAATTAACCCTAGTTTAAATCCTTAAAAGGGGATCTTTTTTCTTTTTCTGAAACTCAGGCTTATTAGTCATACCTATCCATTAAATAATCTTTCTGTGTGTGTCTCTCAGATATAAAGCCAGCTAATGTATTCATCACAGCTACTGGAATGGTGAAACTGGGAGATCTAGGTTTGGGACGGTTTTTTAGCTCCAAAACCACAGTCGCACACTCACTAGGTAAATATGCAGATAAATATTCATACTCACACATACACGATGCACAGTTTTGAAAGCAAGGTTTTACAAGGCAGGGAGTCTATTTCCAGTTTAGGTGTGTCAGATCCCTATAAGAAAGCATATTTTTTATGTTGAAAATAAAAGTACTTAACATTATTGAAACTATGGCAGAAGTGATGGAATTTCATTTGTGTAAGATTTAATGTGCAGTTAAGAGGCCTGTTCACTGTAAAGAAACAATAACTGGGCATGGTTTTTCAGGGAAAACGTGAACATTAAATTAAACATTAAATTAAAAAAGCACATAATTAATAACATTTTAAAATAATTCAGTGAAAATGTGAACCCTAGAAGGATGCAGTATGCAATAGGAACTTTATATTATTTCTGAACAGAGTCAAAGTAAAATACTTAAAGTACTCATCATTTTAGCCAACACAGTGACTCTTGTGAAATAGCTGGCTAAAGTAGTTAAGTGCTGCTGGCTGTAGTATAATCCAAACTGTTGCCATCTTTCCCAGCCATATTGGACAGCCAGGTTTTCAGAACCTCACTGCTATGCAAAATGTCTGTGATTATCTGCTAATTATTAAGCCCTACGTGAGTTGGAAACTTGAAACTGTGGAGAGCAATAAGACTGGTGTTGGGAAAAACCCAAGTTCTGAACTTCTATTGAGAGAATCCCTATAAGTATCAGTATCTTAGACAGCTCTGTTACAGTGGGTTACAAATCCACGTATTCCTAGTTGTAACAGTGACGAGGAGGGTGCAAGAGGCATGTACAGTTTGAGTTTTTATTCTCCGTTCAAGCAACTGAGCAAAGCAGCAAGTGACAAGGGAACAAGGAAACAAACAAAACAGTTTTCCTTCATAGGGCCAAAGAAGTGATGAGTCAGGAAGCATAGTAACTGCAGTGATTCTTGTTGCGAGTGGCAGCAGTGACTCTAGTGCTTGTATAAGGGATAATTGTGCTGAACTAGAGTAGTAGAGAACCTGTGGTCTTAAATAGAGGGCAGAACAAACTAGGCACAGGTATACAGGATTAGTAAGCGGGTGATTAGGAGCAGGGCAGGAGCTGTGTGTGAGAGAGTTTGAGAGAGCGAGCATGTCCCTCCTTCTGGGTGCCGCACATACCATAACACCAATTTTAGAAAATCAATATCTAATCACACTTTTAAAGAATATAGTATAACCAATTTTCACTATGTATATTGATTAGTAAATTTTGCCATTCACTTTTTCATCTCACTGGGTTTCACAGTTGTGAAACCTTGCTGAAACTGCACTCTTTTTTATTCAGTCGGAACCCCCTATTACATGTCTCCTGAGAGGATCCATGAGAATGGCTACAACTTTAAATCAGACATCTGGTCTCTGGGCTGCCTGCTGTATGAGGTACAGTTATAGTCTAGACCCATGTCCCAGTGTTAACTGTGCTATGAATTTTCAGTTTTTTTTATATTTCAGGCCTATTCAAAGCAAGTATGATTTTTTCAGAGGAAAATATTGGACATGATTTTTAATATCATGGGAACTTCACCGTTATGACCCAATCTAGGCTCTGGACTGTAACAGGAAAAGGAGGGGTGGGGGGGAAGGATATAAAAAGAAAAGGAGATATTTATTTTGTAGACGGGGTGTGCTTCAGGAGATGACAGTGCCAAAATAATAAACATACAGTCCTAGAACAAAAACAGAGCCAATAACTTGCCTAACGGAGAAAATAACAGACATAAATGAACAATAACCTGCCCTAACTCCCTGAACCAAAACATAAGACAAAAAGAAAGCTCAAACTAAACAGCGTCACCTTCCTACTAACTATGACCAAACATCTAATGACAGAATAATTAAATAAGTATAACACACTACACAATTTACATCGGCAACCAATTTCCATACAGGGCATAAGTGATGATCACAAATGGGGTTACAAAGCCAAGGTCAGAATACCGAAGGTCTAGTGCAAAAGCACAGGCTATAAAACCAAACACTAACTCTTGCATACTCACAACCACAAAAACATATACCCACAAAGGCAGTCAATTCAAAGTAGTATTAGTAGCAAAAACTAAGAGGCAATTCCATTCTCCCTGTAAGGTGGGCTCAAAGCCAGTTCAGCTAGGTAATGACACCAACAGCCTACTGGGTGAGCAATCACACGCCAACAACGGGGGGCCCGTGTGCAGAACAGTTAGATCTTGGCTCTGGTAAAACAAAAGGAAAAAACTAAAAACCACGCCGAGCGTGAACAAAGGGAAGAAATGGCAACCCCGATGCACTGGGGAAAACCAAACAAAAACTTCCCAAACAAAACCAGAAAATGGGGAGGAACTTGAATGGCTAAGGGAAGCCTCGGAAGAGAGACAGACTCGAGAGGGAAACCTGGAGAGGGGAGGGGATGTGTAAAAACATGAGCACCCTCGCAAACAAGAAGTGAGGTGTAGCACAAGGGCTTACAGACCTCAATACCTGAAGTTACTGGCTAGGAGCTTGGCTCAGAACTTTTGCAAAGACCCAGCACTGTGTGACTGGGTCACTAGGCTTATAAAGGTCTAGCCCTGCTGTTGGATGTTAAGCCTGATTAGTGGTGTGCCTGACTCGAGGCCTCCCTCTGGTGGCCAGAGGGGGTCTCGGCCTTGCACCAACCCTTACAGGACCCCCCCTGGAAGGGGCGGCTCCTGACGTCACAAGCCGCACGATCCTGCCGAAAAGCCAGAATGAGGTCACAGTCCAGGATGTGACGGGAGGGGACCCAGGACTGCTCCTCAGGCCTGTATCCCTCCCAGTCCACCAAATACTGGCCCCTCAGAGGGGCCCACCGAGCACATGGGCCTAAGCCGAGACATGTGGAAAGTGGGGTGAACCCTCAACGACAGGGGAAGGGCAAGGCGATAAGAGATAGGGTTAATGCGGTGAAAGACCTTGAACGGCCCAATGTACCGACGAGCAGGTTTATGGGGATTCCCATGCAAAGGCAGGTCCTTGGCTGATAGCCAGACCCGCTGCCCAGGCCGATAAGTCTGCGCTGGTTGCCATCTCTTATCGGTGTAATGTTTCTGAGCAGCATCGGCAGACAAAAGCGCCCTGCTTGCCTTTCGCCAGGTGAAGCGGCAGCGCCTGACCGTCTGCTCAGCAGACCGAACACCCACGTCGGCCTCTTGGTCAGGAAACATGGGTGGAGCATACCTGTACTGGCACTCGAATGGTGTATGCCTAAGGAGGCGTGCCACAGGGTATTGTGGGCAAACTCCACCCATAATAGGTGCTCTGACCAAGAGGATGGACAGGAAGAGGCCAGACAGCAGAGGGTGTGCTCCAAGTCCTGATTAACCCTTTCGGTCTGGCCATTGAATTGGGGGTGGAAGCCGGAGGACAAGCTAGCTTCTGCCCCAACAACTGACAGAAGGCCCCCCAGAACTGGCTGGTGAATTGAGGCCCACAGTCTGACACAATGCTGCTAGGCATCCCATGCAGACAGACCACCTGAGTAAGCAATAACTTAGCTATCTCCTTTGCAGATGGCAGTTTAGGCAAATGGAAGCTTGGCATCAGGGAGTTGCAAAATAGGGGCCTTGGATCAGATGGCGTTTCAGTTCATCAAACGCCTGATGGGCTTCGGTGGACCAGCAGAACTGACCTGATTTCTTTCTGGTCAACACGATCAGTGGGGCTGCAACTGTGCTAAAGTTCTTAACGAACCTGTGATAAAAATGTGTGAAGCCCAGGAAGCGTTGGACCAGACGCACCGAGGTGGGTCTAGGCCAGTTCTCTACAGCCTGCACCTTGGCGGGGTCCATGCACAGTTTATTGTGGGAGACGACAAATCCCAAAAAGGAAATTGTACGGGCATGGAACACTGATTCTCCAGCTTGACAAAGAGGTGGTTCTCAAGCAGAAGCTGGGGGACCCACCTAACATGGGTGACGTGTTCGTCTACTGTTTGGCTGTATATTAGGATGTCGTTCAAGTAGACGAACATGTATCTGTCAAGGGCCTCCCTTAGGACCTCATTGATGTACCGCTGGAAGACGGCAGGTGCGTTCATCAACCCAAATGGCATAACCAGGTATTCGTAGTGTCCAGAGGGGGTGATGAATGCCATCTTTCATTTGTCTCCCTCTTGGATTCTCACTAGGTTGTAGGCGCTGCACAGGTCCAATTTGGTAAAAACGGAGGCCTGCTGCAGCACCTCAAATGCTGAGGTCATGAGGGATAACGGTCCTTGACAGTCACCTTGTTAAGGCCCCGGGGTCTGACATGTCAAACCAGATGACAGCAAGGTTTAGCCGGCTCAGCCAGTCTACCTGAGGATTATGTCGCTGAAGCCAGGGGTACCCCAAAATCAATTGCAAGTCGGAAACATGGATAATGAACAGTACAGTGTGTTTGGTGCGTGCTCCGAGTCACAACATGGCTGGATGGGTCTGATGACTAACAACCCCTCGCTCAAAGGACCGGCCATCAATGGCAGCAATGGGGTTCATCCAGTGGGACCAGTGGCAGGGCTAACTTGTTGGCCAACTCAGCGTCGAGAAAGTTGCCCGCTGCCCCAGAGTCCACAAATGCCTGGAGATGTGTTTCAGACGTTCCCCAAGCCATTGTGGTGCTGAGGAACAACCTCTGAGCTCAGGGAGGACTGGTTGAGTTCGTTAGACTCCCTCGCAAGCTGGGCGGAGATGACCCGAGCTTCCACGGCGCGTTCACTTCGGGAAAGGCGGGTTCAAGCTGCATTGGCTGGGATCCAGACTCCCCCTGCTTGTCATACACATGAATGGGGCTAAGGTTGCACAGAGCTCCGCGAGAGCCTTGATTCCCCATGTTCTGCGCCTCTGCCGCACACACACATGACCAGATCGATCAGGTCGTCGAGAGTCTCATGGTGGACCAGTTCATCTTTAAGCTCCTCGCCCTGGTGGAAAGCGGCCATCAGCACTGGGGTTCCCTCCACTCTCGACCACCACAGTCGCATAATCACATAATCAGCCACTTGGACATATATTCCCTCCTGTTTCGATGGTCGAAAGTCCGCTTAAGGGCAGCAGCGAATTCTGCAGCTTCCAGACCAGGGTGGCCCATGCCAAAGCCCACCCAGTTAGAAGATGTATACCACCTTTGCTCGCTCAAAAGCCAGTGAGAATGGAAGGAGGACCTCCTACCACCTCCTGCCTCACCAGCATAGCTGCTCAGGGGCAGGGAGCAAAGGTTCTGAACACAAGGTGGGCAGGATTTGGGCTGGCTCTGCTGATACCCCAGCCGCCTCCTGACCAGGGGCAGCCAGAGGCACCGGTGTTCGTGTCAGGTCTGTCAGGGCCTGCAACTGAGAGAGGATCTGTTGCAGGGCTTGTCCATGTCAACCAAAAGTCACCCCCTGATCAGTCAGAGCCACCTTTACCTGTTCCAGATCTAACTGTTGAGCTGGGTCCATGGCTGGGTCTTTCTGTAAGGTGGGCTCAAACCCAGGTCAGCTAGGTGAGTGATGACACCAACAACTGACTGGGTGAGCAACCACACTATAACAATAGTGGGCTCATGCGCAGAACAGTTAGAGCTTGGATCTGGTAAAACAAAAGGAAAAAACTAAAAACCACGCCGACCGTGAACAAAGGGAAGAAATGGCAACCCCGATGCACTGGGGAAAACCAAACTAAAATTTCCCAAACAAAACCAGAAAACAGGGAGGAATTTGAATGGCTAAGGGATGCCTCAGGAGAGAGACAGACTCGAGAGGGAAAACTGGAGAGGAGACATGTAAAAACACGAGCAACCATGCAGACAAGAAGTGAGTTGTAGCACAAGGGCTCACAGACCTTAATACCTGAAGTTGCCAGCTAGGAGCTTGGCTCAGAACTTTGGCAAAGACCCAGCACTGAATGACTGGGTCACTGGGCTTATATAAAGTCTAGCCCAGCTGTTGGGTGTTAAGCCTGATTAGTGGTGTGCCTGACTCGAGGCCTCCCTCTGGTGGCCAGAGGGGGCCTTGGCCTTACACCAACCCCTTACACTTCTCACTCGGATTGGATGTGTATAGTAGTGTGAGGTAGGACAATCAATTGGAACAAAGGGCACTGCAATCACAGAGGACCGTTAGCACCTGGCGTGGCGCACGGATGGAGACATGGATCACCACGAAACACCACCTGAAACAGAGGACGTACAAACAAAACCACCCACCTGGGGTCGTAACATTCACATCGTCTGATGCTTTTTTGTTGCAGAGATTTCAGCTAATTTTTATTTAAACAAAATAACCATTAAATTAAAAAGAATATATATAAAGACACAAACATTCTATTAAGCAAGGCTAATAGTTCACGGTTATTAGTGAGCTTGAAGAGACCAATATGTACTCAAACAAAAGCAGCTATCAACAGCAACTATGTTGTATAAAAGCACTCTATCATTTTCCCTGGCTTTCTGTGATTTTGCAAGCATTGGATACATTACAAGGTTGCTTTTCAAGATGATTTGTTCTGATACTGCGATGACCATTGGATTAACCATTTGGATTGTAACTTGCAAATGTGCTTAAAACAGTTAAAGGATTTATGCAGTATTGCAGTCTGTCAGTGTTGGACACTGAGGAAGATGGTATTAATATTCATATACTCATTTTCATAACGCTTTGTTTTTTGTCTATAATTTGTTTGTCTGTAGTTTTTAGTCATGTTTTTCCTTTTTTTGAGGACTACAAAGCACTTTGATTCTTGATCTCATGTGAGCTGCACTTTTTAGGGAAAAAAAAGTAAAACTAATAAATAATTACTTCTTACTACTTTTTATTGGTAAAAATGACTTATTGCTCCTTTAAACACTAATTAGTGTTTCTAGTGCTATCATAACTATCCATAAAAAACCTTAACAAGACTGGCATAAATAAAAGATGTACTGGCAAAAATAAAAGATGGATATGACCAGTTAAAAATGAAAGCATGGTAGAGCAGAATGTAAGGTAAGTCTAAATATATATTAATAAAACTCAAAACATTGCATTTTTTTTCTTCACAAACCTGTAAGAGGAGTTTCTACAAGATCAAAAATATACATTTTCACTCATTAGCACCTATAATTTTGAGAGCATGTAAGTTTGTCTTGCTGATAAATAATGGAAGTTTTCACAACTCATTTCAGCAAGAATGATCAACATTTATTTGTTATTTGTAATACTTATACTTATGGTATTAGGGTGTTTGAGAATAGCTAACTGTTATGAAGTATTAAAGTTATGAAGGATGCTCATCCACACTAAGCCATCTAGAAATAGCTGGCAAGCAAAATTGACATCATTATTATGATCATAATTAAATAATTATCATTATTACGCAGAATGTATGCATGCATTAAGATAAAGTGGTTTTTGGATTTGTGTATTTGTGTACTTGTTTTGATCTTTGGAAATTAAAGAATTTAATGCAGGTTTTGTTTATAGGTTTTTATAGTTGTCTTTTTGAAGAAGCTACTGATTAAAAAAACAGTTGTCATGAAATAAAGACTTCAATGAGTACTTAACATACAGATTTTTGTACAATTAACAAAATGTACACTGTCCAATATGGGTTTGTATCTGTCAGATGGCGGCCCTGCAGAGTCCTTTCTATAGTGATGAGATGACCCTCCTCTCACTTTGCCAAAAGATCGAACAGTGTGACTATCCTCCACTACCACCAGATCATTGCTCCGAGAAGGTAATCACACACACACACACACACACACACACACACCACAAAAAATAAAATTCTTTAGAATATGTGATAAATGGATGCAATTTTGAATATATGTGTGTTTTGTAGTTGAGGAATCTGGTCAGCATGTGCATCAACCCAGACCCAGACCAGCGGCCTGATATCGTGTTTGTCCTTCAGTATGCAAAACAGATGCAAATATGGACAGCTAGCCCCTGAAATGTCCTTCTGATCACCCACACAAACCCTGTGCTGAAACATTTGGAGACAGGACAGTGACAATTATAGAATATGAACTAAACAAGGCTGAACTTAATTTTGCTGTAAGACTGTACTAAAATATACATTGCTTTACTTCGCAGACCACTTACCTAAATGCTTCTTCTAGAAGATTTCTATCTAAAAGTAGTTAATGCTTGCTGGAAATCATGAGTTCTCTGTTACCTGGTTGATGTGGGATCAGTATTCACAACCTGAACTCTTCATTTTTTTGGAGATTCAGCTCTGATTAGGGGCTGAAAGATCGTATGGGTGGAGTACGAGCAGAAGGGTTTGTTTTTTTAAGTATAGGAGTGAATAGCTAAATTTAGCTTAAATATAGTTTTAGGTTAAACAAATATTTAACCCAAAATGTAAAAAAATACTAACAATGTACTCTTGAAAATAATTTGTTAAAACAGTATTCTTTTATTATTTTTTCTCTACTGCAGCCTCCATCAGCAATATGGGGACTCCTCTCATAGTGTTATTGAAATCAACTTTAAAGCATTTCTGCCAGAATCATGTGCCATCTGCATGGCACACACTGATCATTCAAGCCTGCTCATTTGCAGTGGTAAATAAAAGTCATGTACTGTTTTACAAGAAAACACCTACCAACTTCATTACCTTAAATTTAAAATATTTTTACACCCAGTGGGATTTCAAGCTTTAGATTCATAGAGTATATCACTGAACACGTATTTCACCACACTCGAACAATGACTTTGTTGTGACATATAATTATATGTTGTGACATTAATTAATGTGCATTCAACAGGCAACTCAACCAGTGGTATGCAAGCAACATTGTGATCTCATCAGTTACGTCATTGTGAGATGTGGTGTGTGTATGCTAATACTCTGAGCCAAAGTTCTGACTGGCAAAGTATCTCTCACACAAACCCCATCAAAATTTGCTCAGTTCAGTGGAGGTCCCTTCAATATCACTAAATACATGATGCCACCATGCATGTCTAAAGTATTGGTAAGAACCACAGGAGCTACTCTTCACAACATATTTTATTGTAAACATTGGAAGAAAACTGATCTCCAGCCAGAACAGGGTCAGGGTGAAAGGTTAAAGGTCAGTGTTGATGTCTTCAGGAAGTGTCCATGGTCTGCACACTCTCCTCCACCACTTCCAGCTGAAGTGGGGTCACTGCCTTTGTCAGAACACCTGTGGTGCCATGCCCGTACTTATAGTCACCACTTCTGCAGGAAGACGATCCGGAATATAAAATTAGGGGTGTGAATCTGTGCGCGCGCACACGTTTTTGTGCATGTTTTCAGTACACTGTACTTTCCTACTAGTGAACATTTGACCAGAGGAACAGAAATCAGTTTTTAATCAGTCACATTCCTGCTGAATGTCAGAAGAGCCTATGTGCATATAATTACTTGCTTTGCTGTAAATGAGGGATGAGTGTGTAGAGAGGAACATTTGATTTGGAATTAATGTTAGAAAGGGTTAAGAGGAAAAAGCAGAAATCCCAAACTTTGTATTCAATATTAAACGACTACAAACAGATGTACTCTAATCACATACAAGTGTGTTCCTACTAACACACATGCATTTAGGCACACTACAAGGGCAGCACACTCTTGAAGAACAAGTAGTAAAGATTCAGTCAGCCTTAGTACACAAACGCAGAGTAAAACAACCCCCCATACCAACATTCAGCTGCTTCTGCAGCAGTGTATTTATAAACCGCTGACATGAATCCAAACCTCAGCTGGTCCTTGCTTACCGGACACCCTTCTGGTTGGCCTGGTCATGTGGTCTCAGATAGTCCACTCTGTCTTTGGTAATCACACACAGGTCGATGTTGCTGCCTGAGCCCAAGTCATTAAAGATGCCTGCTGCTATTGCATCACGCACCAGACGCTTTGCTTCTTCCTCCTAACAGACATAACACAGAACATCTGCATATTTTCAACCAAGCTAATGGCATTAAATGTACTTCTATCCAAGGTTTTTTTAAACATTTGTTTTATTGTACATTATGTGAAAAAATGTATTGCTGATGGTACACAACCTAGGTAATGATGGGGCACAACCCGTGGACGTTATATGATATATATGCCCATTAGTTTAAAGCAAAAGGAAAATTGGAATTTCCCAATAGTGTGTGATGCATAAACAGAGCTGATGAAAGCAACCTATTTAACCCTTTTTGCAACAATGTCACAAACTTAATTCAATAAATTTAGATCAGTAAACATGAAAGCATATTTAGCTTGTGAATAGACAAAAAGAAAGAGAGAGAATTAAAGTGTGACATACCTCCATGTTAGGTCTGTATCGATCTTCAAACACAGCCATAGCAGCCAGAGAGCCAGAGCCTGACAAAACCCAGTCAGAATTAAATCAAAGTAAAGTAATTTAAACATTAATCCTCAAATCTAAATGACCTAGGAGTCAGAGAAAGAGGAGGCACTCTGTGCCACTGCAGCCTTCTGTAGGGGAATTATAACAGAACTGCAGCCAAAGCTATTGGGAAATTTAAACATCACTTTTAAAAACAAGTGCAGATGAAAAACCTTCAAGCTTTGATGTGCTTGTGTAAAGAGAGACCCACCCATGGTAACATAAGGTAGTTTGTCTGTTGAGCCATGAGGGTAGATGCTATATAGGTGGGGGCCATTGCAATCAACCCCTCCCAATACCAGTGCGGCACCAATGTATCCTTGGTACCTACACACAGACACACACACACACACAATCAATAAATTCACACAAAAATGAAGAGAAAAATGGCAAGAGGTAAAAAAAAAAAAAAAAAAAAAGCTAGCAGGTAAAAAGTAATTAAATGGTGGTTTGCTAAACCCTGTTTATGATGTAGAAGCCTTCAACAATTTTTAAAAAGAATTTATCACTATTCAAAACCTGATTCTTATTCAATTTAAGACAAACCAACAGAAAAAGGGGAAAATAGTTTAAAATGAGCACAGCATAAATATACACTCTTTTACCCTGCAACACTAAACTAATTTGGGAGGACAATTACACTAATGACTCAGTTAGCTGAAATGGCCACTGTCACAGTGGTTCAGATTGCATTAACAGCATCCTCAAACCTAAACAAGGGTTAAAACTGAGAGTATCTCTAAGATTTTTTTTTTACATTCTATGGTGGATTTTCAGATGATGTGTTAGCATGTTGTTGGCCCAAACATGATCCATATTTCCTCCTGTTTTCAATCTCTTTCATCTTAAAAAGAGACTGAAAACAGAAGGAAATATGGAATATCCATTTCCTGCAAAAAGATGATCTCTATAGCAGTGCAGAAAGAACAACATGCTAAAACATCATCTGAAAATCAACCATATAGCATAAAAAAAAAATATCTCTCTCTCTCTTTGTTGAAGAGTCAAAACCAGGGGAAAACACTTCAGGACTCTTCAGGATGTTTGGCATTTCAACACTAGTCAAATCCCTGATCTGATTTCCACTAAGAATCTGTGGCAAGTGTTAAAACCGGTGTCTATAAGCACTGGCTAAGAGACTAAAGTTAGACTAATGAGAAGTTGTTATGTTTGTTAAGAGGAATGACAGAAATATTTTTCAGAATCAGGTGATTTTTATAGTTGCTGCTTCTAGTTTTTCTCTTGGAAATATGTAGTTTAAACACCATGTTCTAAACAAATTACAACAACAACTTTGCCTCATTTGGTACTTTCACAAACTTGGCCATTATAGACATGGGCTGGACACATTGATACTTCTGTATGTATACAGACACAGTGATAAGCGAAGGGATCCCAGCCACCTGAAGAGCATCTGTTTGAGCATGCGGTTGGCAGTGGCAACCCTCGGAAGGCGGTTGGTGGAGAGAGAATGCAGCTCCAAATTAGATGAAATCAGCTGAGTGGTCATCTCAGTGTCTGCTGCTGTACCAGCTCCACAACAGCTACACATACACAAACATTATTAGGCAATAATATTATTCTACTGATCAGTAATTATGGGTTAGGCAGGTATCTGTGTTTGTCAGTGCTCACTAGATGTTTGGAGAGATGTAGTGGATTTTAGAGCAGTTCTTATCCGCTACGACCATTCCTTCAGTTGCTCTCGTATCAGCTCCCAGGACTACTCCATCCTGTGTGGGAGGGTTTTAAATAAAATTAATTAATTAAATTAGAAATAATAATTCAAAACAGTAATATAATTCAAGTTTCAATTTTCTAAAAAGTATCAAATAAATAAGCAAATAAGTTAGTTTATATACAATATTTTTTCTGTGCCTCTTCTCATTGTATAAATAAATCCTTTCCATAAAAAATTGCACTGAAAAAGCACAAATGCTTCAATACATTACTTGAGTGCAATTTTTAAAAATATCTGTAGTTATTTAGTTAATTATTTATACTTGAGTATAAACTTGGGTAATTTAAATTGACTCAATGTATAATCTTACTATGTTACAGTACATTTTCTCTATGGCCATATTTGAACAAGATGTTCAAATTTGTGAATTGCAAAGGTGCTGTACATCCTACAAAGATTTGCTAATAAATGGTACATAAGCAATAGCTATTGCATGTGATATAAAGTCTCTTAGGAAGATCAACAGAGTCTCAGAGATCAGTAGAGCTATTTAACCAGTACACAAGAGCACATAATTTGTCACGTCCTCTGTACTGGAGTACACATTTTGCTTAGCTTTTGGCAAAAGTGTATCTTGACATACATGCCAATAAAACAATTCTAAAATATGGAGGAAACACCAATGCCTGGTTCCAGCTTTATTGGTAAGATCATCACATTGACTAGAGGACAAAGCCAAAATAGAGAGACTGTCACCTTATACACAATTCCACAGATAGTTGTGCCAGTTTTGCGACCCACAGGAAGGCCATATCCAAGTTTAGTGATGTTAGCTTCTAGCAGAGTATTCCTACAGTAAGACAAAGAAACAGCAAGTAATGTACAAAACCTGAAGCAGTACATTAAATAAAATCGTGTGAAGTTCAAATAAATAAGATCAACAAAAATTAAAACCAATATGCAATGTGTATTTTTTCAAAGCTTGTGCAATAGTGAGAATGGGCAGCACATTTCAGACACTTAAAAGGAAAATACCATTATACTGTGCCTTGATTTAATTTATATCTGGGTTTTACTTTATCCCTTTAAAGATTTACCCTTAGTTCTCCATCTTCGTACTTTACTTCTACAACACATGGTTCTCAAATTTAAATGATTGTGATTTTTTTGACAGTGAATGCTCACACACTATATACACAATTTTATATATATAAATAAAAAATGTTTTAATTCCAACATAACTAGCATATGAGCAATAAAATAAGGGTTTTTTCGGAGACACTAGAGCTGTACTTCTAGAACACCGACCATGGGAAAATATAGACTTTTTCCAACATCTGAAATGTTAACGTACACTGTTAAACTAAAGTTCAGTAGTATGATGTGGATGGTTGGCTCTTGGTCCATTGTGCTGTTTTATCTTCATATTCATATTTCCCCTTTTATTTTTAAATGATTGCTTGACATCTTGTCCCTTCTTAACGATGCAACACTGAATCCATCTATCTCTCCCCCCCACGCCCGTCTCCGTAAAAACGATAGCATATGAACAAGACAATAAGGGATATGTTCGAATAAAAAATTGCATTTGTTTAAAAATCTAATACAATTAATTCGTTACATTTTAAACAGTTAAAACAAATTTTAACGGTTAGGAAAATAGTTTAAATCAAAACATTTCCAACTCTTCGCAAACGGTGGTTTAACACAAGATTAAACACTCACAATGTATCCATCAAATTTAGCCTAGCCCTTTGTCTTATACGAATGTGTTTTCAAATGATAATTTTATACAAGTCAGACAAATACGTTAACTAATTGTCTGAAAAATGCCCAAAAACAAACTGAGTGCGCATAACAGGCGCTTTCATTGTATGTCTAGCCAATTAGCTAGTTAGCTAGCTATCTTGATAGCAGAAACGTCGGATATTTTATTACTATTTAAGATAATAATTTTATTTAACACGGCAGGTTGGGTTAGTTAGGGTTAGCTAGCCAACGCTAGCGTTAAACCCGCAACTCGGGGACCGGTGAATTTAGCGAGCCAGGATGGATATCTGCACATCGTCAAAATTCTAAACTAAGAATATTAGCTACATAGTTGACAATATAATTATAGCTTTATATACACACATGTGCTGTGGCAAATATATACTTTATATTCAAAGAACAATGTTCTTTATTTCTTACTAACCAGAATAAACATACATAACTGACCAGTTTCAATGAAATCTACTGAGTCATTCAGAGTCGTGTTGGCTAGCTAGCTAACGCCAGGAGTATGCGATAACCCATCTAGGGAACGTGAAAACAAACAATCTCAACAGAAAACACAAAGGAAAATATATCAGATCTTAAAATGCAACGTTAGTAGTAATTTACCCTTTTGCTCATACCTCTTACAATTTTCGAAACTGAAACCTCCGAATTGAGGCTGACACACGGACAGAGTCGCCATTTTTTGTATTCAGGAATGGCTGTTTCCGGGAAGTGCAGTCCACTAGATCGTCCAGTGTTACACCGAATAAGGCTCGAAAGTGGTTTATTTACTACTAGCTTTGAACACTTTTCTAAGGTGAGCTCGACCTAAAGTGCATTTATTTTGTATACATTATATGTTTGAGTAGAAATACTGATTTTTTTTTCAAACAGCTGAAGCATCAATAAAGAATGTATTTAACATTGTGTGTGTGCCGAGACTGTTTAATTATAGAAACTTAATGAAAAATGTATCTTGAGGTAAGGTATCTAACCTTAAAATCAGTGTAGGGATCAGTGTAGGTCTTATGCGGTATATACTTTAGTTGAGCTACTTTACCCTGTAAGGAGGTGGTGTAATGCTTTGGAGTTTTAATACTTGTTATCACATCAGTTAGTAATTGCAATAAATATACCTTATATTTATCTAACGTGGTTTTAACCAAATAAGAATTTTCCCAAGAAGCATTACGTGAAGTGCCTAGTTTGATCAAATACATATTCTGATGATTTTTAATGGAATTACTTTCATATTTGAGTATTTTAGAGTTGCAAGTAATGAATATGTGACATATGAATGAGACACATGAATATTATGAATAAGAGGTGATAATATAATAAACCAGTGACGTCACTATATATATGAATAGGGGGATAAGCCTCCCAGGAAAATTGCAAAAAAACAAAATTGAACCATTCATTAAACACTGCATTGTTTAATGCATTTTTTAAAAATCGTTTTTCGTTTACTTTTAAATAACGTTATTCTGTTCATTTCATTTCGGATAATTTTAACAGACATTCAAATGACTCATTTTCTTTATTTTTATATTGAAGCTAAACGCAGTTAGGGAACATCCTCTGACTCACACATAGCGCGACACAGACTGGTTGAGATTTTTGGAAAGCAGTGCATAGCAACAGTAATCGTTGTCACAGATTGCCCAAATATTTAAATCATTCATACTCAAATTGTGTATCAGGTTTCAGGACTGTTGTGCGGAGCAGCAGCTCTCCCAGGCCCTCGCGCCCTTATGCAAGTCAATTTGGAGACACGACGGTACTGCTGAATTAGATAGAATGAATGAGAACTATTGACAAACTATTGACAGGGGCGGTAAAGCGTATTTTAAAAATGTCTAATGTCATGCATCTATTGATGCAAATTAATTGTGAATTTTCTTCTGTCTTAGCCGAGTTTCTGAGGTGCATCCACACTGAGCTGGTGAAATTATGCTGTTCAAGAGCATTAAAATCCTTTGAATTATTTATTTACTTATTTTTTACTCAGCCTTGTTTTTGTGTAGCTTCATACATTTTCTCAATAGTTGGAAGGTTATCTTGTTAATTGATCCATACTCAGTGATCTATTCTGTAACATCCAGTGAAACTGCAAGTCATGAGAACATTTTCATTCCTACGAAAATGGGATTTATTTATTTTATTATTGGGATTATAAGGTAGTAGACTGCTACATGACTTGCTAAACTTCTATTACTCCCACTGCTGTAAGTTACTCAAGAGGTAATTAAATAATTTTCTGTTATATAAAGTCTCTCCGAGTTTCTATTCAGATAGCATGCTACAGAGCACATGGCTTCTGTCATGCCTTTTAAATTGCCTTTACTGTAATTGGCAATTAGTCTATAATAAAACAGCCAATCATAAGAAATATTGTTTGTCATATTTGCATCTACTGTTTGCATAACAAAAGTAAAGAAATTAGTAGTTTCATTGTTTTTGCCATAAATTGAAGAGGAAATAATTTTGTTACATTTTGAGAATAAGTAATGAATATTTTTTTTAACAAATTATCTTTGTAAGTAATTTGTAAGAGCATAGAATGCTAAAGATCTCTATGGATGCAGAGAATGTGGCCAGTGATAGTGACTGGGTAAGTAATGTGTTTCTATTTCTGACCATTAGGGAGCAGCAAGAGTTTAGGATTCTGAAGAAAATTGAAACTCAAACCCATAATTCAAGAGTGAATGCAAACATACAATGATGGTGACATCCGGCAATCCAAACCACCATGGGCTTGTTTTTGTTCATACATTTTGATTAAAACAAATGATAAATTTCATATTAATACCTTTTTTTTAAAAGAAACACTTTGTAAGTACTTTCCATTAATTCAGCACAAGTGCAAGGGGAGTCTGTTAGGTTTTAATCTTTTAATTATGGCAGGTATTAATAAAAGTGAAAGTTTGTTTACTGAAAGGAGCTAAAACAAGTAAGCATCATATCTATTTTATGATCTATTTCTTGTAGTTCACCCAGTAGTGCAGGTTGAGCTCTGCTACTAATAACAAGGTTATGGGTTCAATTCCCAGGGAGCACATGCACTACCATTATTGTAAATATGCAATTATTTTTATTATGCAATTTTATTTTATTTATATATATATATATATATACATACATACATACACACACACACACACCCTGGAGTTAAATATAATAGTGTTAGAATAAAAGTAAATTAATTCAGTAATGATTACACTAGATTCATTTATACTTTAAACAAGACATAAGATGAGTGTTGTGACTGTTGACCTGTTTCATGAAATATAGAAACATTTTTTAAACGTGAACTCTGATGTGATGATATAATAGGAGTGGAGGATGGGCTTAAGGTACTCCAACTGCAGAGCAGAAAAACCTACTGAATTTCTTTATGTTTGGGGTTTGATATTATCATAAAGGGCAGGAACACTGGCTAAATAATCAAGTAGTAATGTCCAGAGACATTTTTTCTTGTCCAGTTCACCCTCAGCCTATTTAAGTATTCATACTCTTCTGTAGAATTAATAAAACAGAACACTGCCCTCAGCAAAAACACTAATATGCTTGTTCAGAGTTGAAAGTCTTTGATTATGTAATTGCTGAATACACCTGTTTATTAAATTAGCCTTTGCTAAAACATAAAACATTTCTATATATTTTAATACTTGCTATGTTTTAAAAATTAACTTGGTGTTGTGTAGGTATGCTCAATAGTATGTCTAATAGTATGTCTAATAGTATGTCTAATAGTATGTCAGTAATTTAATTTCTTTTCTCACCTGTTTCTCTCCCTATGTCACCAATTCATTTTAACTGAAAGCACCCAGTGTGAAAATTCTGTTTTGCATCTTGACATGAGTGATAGAATGTGCAGGTGTGCATGTGTGGTTCATAAAGAAATGCTTTTTGATGGTTGTCATGGAGACACTATTGAATGAGAGGTACAGCAGGCTGCACCTTGCACACACTGCACACACTGCAGTAAAATCTGTCTGCCAGGCCTCCAACATTCATTTTGAAAATGTGTATATTATATGTTGCATGTGTACTGTGGGTAGTGCATTGTGTGTGAGGGGGTTGGGGGCGGGGGGGGGGGGGGCAGCGAGTGTTTTCAAGCATTCTGATCACTTAAAACACATAAAATAATGTCTGATTCTGGTCTGTTATGAAAAGCTGCATATTCTTCACACCACTCTCACTGTTTAGACGCTGCAGTAATTTCCTTTGCTTTATCCATTGTGAGTGTAAGAGATATCCTGCAAAATCTGGGAGTGAATGTATCATCTTTCAAAAAGGAAGAGGAGTTTTCCTCTTGTCTGGGTGTGTGGGAGGGATTCGCAGGTGAGGGTAGGAAAGGAGGGGGAACTGCAGGTGTGTATGTAAACAAAGTGATTGGATCTGTTAGGAGTCAGATCAGACTGCAGCTGTGTGAGACCAATATGTTGCAGCTTGAGTCTCTGAGGATAGTCAGTGTCCTCCAGCCCTCCAGCCTGGGAGTGAGCTGGGAGTGAGCTGGGAGTGAGGCATTGGGGGTTAGAGACAGGTCAGAGCCATTTATTTTACTGCCTTCTTTCACAATACAAGACACAGAAACACACACATAATTCTTCTGTAGTTGTAGCTCACATTAGGAGATTCCAGTTTCTCATAATTATTTCTGATTTATACTAGGGAGTGAAAGAGAAAGTGTGCATTGTGAATATTGTAAGTTAAGGCGCTGGTGTTAGACATTAGGATTTAGCATTTGATTGGGCTGGGCTGGGTGGTGGTGAAGAGCAGGTGGATATCAGTTTGATTTGAGCATAGTAACTGTGCTTTTTCCCTGCATGGTTATCATACTCTTCCTTTGCCCCTGCTGAAGGACACTGGGTAATCTCATCACATGACATCATCATTACATAACTACTGTGGAGAACATGTGACCTCCATCCCCTCCAATCAACATAAACCATAAAAGAAAACAAAATGCAAAAAAGATCTACAAAGTAAAAAAGATAAAGTGAATTTGGTCCTAGCTTAATGATTTTTTAACTCAAATGTGTAGAGCATGGTGCATTTCAGCGATAAGGTCAACCTGATACTGGGCAGGTGTGTTTTGTTTTGAAATACATCCGCCTGTGTGTAGCTGTGGATTTAAATGATCTGGTATCAAATGGAATGATCAGGTACATATTCGTTGTTGTGGTAACTAGCACCAAGCAGGTGGCATGCTGTCGCGAGCATTAAGTACATAGGATCAAACCCACACAAACATGCTCAATTTGACCCCCCACCCCCTGCAGAAAGTAAATGAAAACAACATAAATGAAACATGCACAAAATAATTAGATCATAAAGACTAAAAAGCTAAGTAAACACAGCTCTACTTCTTCTTCAGTTTCCTATTGTAGCAGTGATGGTTTAATGTGAACTTAATACATTTATCCTAATACAAACATGGAAATAAGATAAATGTGTCTTATTTTGTTTAAATAATTTCAGTGTAGTCATACATTACACTTTTGTAGCCCTCTGGGGCTCCATTCTCTAGTCTCTGTGTCTATACTCATAGACAGTCACTGTACTGCTGCATCACCTATGTCTATAGACTCTACACACTGCACATAACTACTGTTTATTTTTTACTACCCTTGCCACCGTAGTTAGTAGCCAAACATAACCACAGCTTGCTATGCACTATATACTCTGTGCTTCTCTGTATTTTCTGTATATTTAATTGTATTGTATATACTTTTTGTTCTTCTCCTTCCCCCTCACCTTCTTATGTTTATATAGCATATTTTGAAATTCATATTTGGTATTTCGTAATGCACAGCAGTAAAGATCACACCCAAGTTTTAAATGGAGGATTTAAAGCATTCTTTAAAGAGGATTCATATGCATTAATATCAAAGCACAACTGTCTCTGACATTCTGTTTACATGACAAACTTGAAACTTGAACTTGACATTTCAGATGTCAACTCGACACTAGATTTTTGGAACACATTTCTTGTGGTGTACAGTAAACATATTTATTATTTAAAAAAATCAGAATGTGAGATAGATCTGGTTTTAGTTCAGTACTGATATTTCCTCCAAAGCAAGAATAAAAGCATGGGCTCTTGGCAGATGAAATGGGAGACAGAGACCACTGTCTTACATTAGCTGTCAAGAATAACAGCTCAAGAATAAATGTTATTAGAATGTTTCTCTTCAGGTGATTACAACTTCATCTTCAATCCTTTTAAGTTTTGGAAACTGATT
Organism: Electrophorus electricus; assembly: GCF_041902795.1. Classification (NCBI taxonomy): domain Eukaryota; kingdom Metazoa; phylum Chordata; class Actinopteri; order Gymnotiformes; family Gymnotidae; genus Electrophorus; species Electrophorus electricus. Next base: position 10,333,755 of record NC_137517.1, read on the forward strand.
ACTTCATATAAAATCTATTTAATAACTGTTTAATCCCTGATCAGAATGAGCTCTGCCAAACACATCAGATCACACTGTAGAGTTGTAGGCCATTTGTTTGTTAATACTGATATAGGACTGCAGCTGTATATCAGATAATAGTGATATGGGACTGCCTCTTATTATATTAGATAATAGTGATATGGGACTGCCTCTTATTATATCAGAAAGAAGTCCAGATGTAAGCTATCTTCACATTTAAACCCTTCCCTAATACAGAACACATTATAGAACACACTATTCCCATTTTTATTCTTTCTATTTTATCATGCAGAATTCCAATTATCCGAAAAGCAACTAATATAACTCCAATTCATATTGGAAGTGAGATATCAGATATAAGTAACTATAGATAAATCTCAAAACTGTCATGCTTGTCCAAAATTTTAGAATCATTAGTGAACATTAGTGAACTTTCAAACTGTCCTGTGTAGCTACAATCACTTGTTAAATTATCTTTATAACATAGACATAAATAATTATAGTGCTGCCATTTTTATTGATTTTTCAAAGCCTTTGACACAGTTGATCATTCACTACTTTTAAGACACTTTATAAAATTGTTTTTGTTGACCATGTCACGAAGCCCAGAATTACATAATTGACAACGTGTGAACTATAGACACCATAAATCAGACTTACTGCCTGAAAGTAAGAAGTTCAACAAGGTTCACTCCTAGGTCATTTAACATATTTATTAATGACATTGCTGCCTATGCTTCAGAGTGTAAAGTGTACCTGTGTACAGATGATAATATTTTATATTGTTAAATGAAAATCATGCTGCTTTCCAGAACTGAATACCACCACTAAATATAACACTCTACATTACCCTACCCTAGCATTACCCTAAAGGGATCTAATTTCAAAAGGATTGATGAATATAATCTATACCTTGCCATATAGATTGATGATAAACTTGCTTTTATATATCATATCAGTAATCTTATTAGTAAAGTGAAAACTTTGATTCCTATATTCAAAATAAAACACTTCTCAATTAATACTAGGAAAAGGAACATAGAACTTTTCTATCTATACTTTACTATACTACTATAGTTTATTGATATGCATCTGCAACCAGCCTCAAGATTGATTAGATTCAATCTATCAATTTGCTCTCAGATTATTGTATACTTTATGAAAAAGGTTGCTGGCCCTTAGTGGCTGTGCAGAAGAAAACACATTAGCTCTTATTAAGTCACTTCCTAGATACAAATAGTCATAAATAGAAACACATGAATTATTGTAAATAACAGATATAATCATACTAGCTCCAGTGATTATATCCCTGGTCTCTACAGTTTTTACTGAACTGGGAAGATCAGTTTTCAGCTATAGTGCACCAGAAAGCTGGAAGGTATTGCAGAATACTCTAAATTGCACTCACACAAGCCTGTCAGTGAAATTTTGTGAATGAAATCATATTCATTTCATTGGAATTCTTCGTGAGTGAAATTTCATGAGCAAACCTTCGCACTGAGTTCAACTTTGGTGAACTTAGACACAAATTTGCATCCTCAAACAAGGGTGCTACTATATATATATATATATATATATATATATATATATATATATATATATATATATATATATATATATATATATATATCAGTGTAGTGTTAAATCCTTGTCTGAGAGGGCCAGAGACCAGTGAGGTTTGGTGATTGACCTGCTTAAACACACCTGATTCAAAGCAATCACTAAACTTTGCTTGTCTCCAGCCCTCCAGGACTGGTCTAGTATGACCACAGCTTTACCATATACTCCAAAAGCATTGTGATATACTCCAAAGTTCAGTGATATCTCTAGACCATTTTAAACTTTTCTTCTTTCTAACCACCTCCAGTCAGCCTGCTAATGTGTCACGCCCCAGTCAATCACCTACACCTGCACACAGTGCTCATCAGTCTGTACCCTGCAATCACAATCCTCAATTAGTGCACATCTGTTTCTTGTTTTCTTTATCATGCTTATTCTTGCAGACCCCAACTCACAGTGCTTTGGATTAGTTTCTGCAATGCAATTTAAATATGAAATATTAGAATCTTAAAAACTAGCACAAAACAGGGGAATTAGTAACAAATCACCTTAATGATCCAGCATAAAAGATGCTATGGTCAGATGACATAAAAACAGAACATTTTGGATTAAGTGACCCATGGTTGGTTTGGTGCAAAATGAGCACCAAAATGAATTTTGCAGTCAGGACTGAAATTGATGATTCCAGCATTTTTCCTCTCAGCAGTAGGGACTGGAAAAACACAAAAATTGCAAAAATACTGGATAATATTACAGGAAAAAAATCACCTGCTAGAAAACTGCTTAATAATTTGTTTCTTCTAAATGTAAATGTATACATAAAAACTCATGTAATGTTCATGTAATTGATTGGCTAATTTGGAATGGAATGGATTACTCATGTAGATAAAGGTGAGTAGAATATCAAAAGTTCCTGAACTTTGAGGGCTATAATTTGAATGTTTATGTTCTATGACATAACTCCCAGAAATTCTAGTTACTAGAGTTGGGCACCCATGGTCTAAATACAGGTTTATATGGCTTGATGATAGTCACCTATTCATTTCACAGCATACTAATTTATTGCCTTTATTTAATAAAATTATTATCAAGTTTTAAAAACATACAAGACTCATACAAATCTAAAACTGTCTATGTTCAACCTATTAACTGATAGATACACATTAAACCTCAATATTGAACCTTATAATATATAGTCTTTCGATTATTATATATCAGTTGAAAGAGGAAAGAATTCTGATATTCTGTAAAGTGTTGTATTTGTGTGTGTGTGTGTGTGTGTGTGTGTGAGTGAGAGTGTCTGTGTGTGAAGGTGAAGGTTTTTGGGTCTTTTGGAGCTCACTCCATTGAAAAGGTGGGACGAGTTCTTCTATGTCAAACGACCAATTAATGGAGCTGAAGAGGCTCTTCAGGTTTCCCTGTTTACGCTCAAACTGAAAAGAGCCCCCCAATACTAACACACACACACACACACACACTCACACACACACACACACACACACACACACACACACAAACACAAACACTCAGACTGAAAAGACCAATTCTATCCATCAGCATCAGCCTCTCACACACCTGCTCCCACACACATGTAGGAACACACATGTACACTCACACAGACTTATACTGTACTGCATATAGATATCCTCAGAAACAAAGACCAGATCCACCTACACATTAATTCACACACATATTTCTCTGAATTTCTCTTGCATGCCCTTTCATTCATGTAAAGAAAGACAAATATCTAGAAAACAATAAAAATATTCATGAAATAATGTACACAGTAAATACATACTTATGGAGCCTTGTGATAATACACAGAAACTTACACCCCCTCCAACACACACACACACACACACACACACACACACACACACACACACACACAACACACACTCTATCTCTCTCTCTGCTCTGTCTTTTACCATTTGGCACCAAAAAAGACTCTCTCTCACATTAACGGTGTCCTGACGGTGTTCTCTCTTTCAGGTGCAAAACTGAAGGCCGACAAACAGAAAAACTGTTTTATTTAGTACTTTCAAAAGGACCCAGCTGTGCTCTCTCTTCCTCTCTGACTAATAGTGTATGTCTATTCAGCTTTACTTCCTAAAAGAAAGAGCTTTTATTTTGTAGGAATTGGGTATTTAAGGATTTCTGATGCTGTTTTTATACTTGTAAGTCATGACACTGTTGCTAACACACAAGCATGCACTTTTAACACCACCTTTGAAGAATGATGTTCTTTCTTGTTCTTCAAACTCCTAACTGAGACCAAAACATCAGATGAGTCCAAGAATGATTTAAGTAAAAGTGATTTTACTGAAACCCACTATTACAGTTACAGAGTGTGCCAAATCCATCAGTTGTGGACGGTATAGCTTATATGAAGAGTCATGAGCCACTAAAGTGCTGTACCATTTTTGTGTACAAAGCTGATGTGTGTAGGATATGGTGTGTGTGGTACATGTGTAGGGTGTGGTATGTAGTACTGTGTGTGAGTTGTGTGCTACTGTCTGTGGTATACTGTATAATGTGTGCGATGCTGAGCTTGTAACGCTCTTTCCATGGTGTGGAATTGTGTGTAGGTTGCAGGGTTCAGTGTGTGGTGGGAAAAAAAAAATTTTGTTTAGCAAATATTACTTGCTAAGTAAAATACCATAATGCTACTGTAATACTAGACCAGCAGTTTTAAATAACAATAATAATAATTTTATTTATTTGTAACAATACACTTCAGTACATTCATAACAAAGATTGACATAAAACATTGTTGCACAGATACAGATAAGTTGACCAATCAGATGCCCTACTTAGAAGGGAATAGAGATTGAGTGCCACAGTGAGAGAAAGAGGCATTTAGAATACAATTTACAGTATAGTGTGTTTTTTATATATATATATATATATATATATATATATATATATATATATATATATATATATATATATATACACACACACACAGATGTATGCACATGTATGTGAAGTCAAGCCTCTCTGGATTGAGACTGGATTTTCATTCACAGGATCAACAGTATTAAGGCAAATATACATTCTAGAGTCACACATGCACACAACCCCACACGCACACTCACACACACACACACATAATGTGATACATAATGTGAATATAGAAAATGAAATGTTAAAGAAATCTATTATGATCTGACAAATGGTGTGGGTGTGGGTGTGCGTGCACATATACAGGATTTCATCAGGACATAAATGCATCACTGACAGACTCATCATGCTGGTAAGAGCACCCCCTAGTCTCCCATGCTTCCTCCACACACACACACACACTAACTCTTTCTTTCTTTGATTTGAAATGGTGGTTGTGTGTTTAAAGTATTTAAAGAAAATATATTCATCCATGTATGGTTTGTGAAAGGGTCACAGAGCAGATATGCATGCATCATAGGCTTCTGGCAGTTAGAGACCTTACAGTCAGATTGTCTTATAAAAAGACTTTCACAAATTTCAGTTTAACTTCAGGGTAGCAAATTCTTATCTGCTAATCATACTGCATTTATGAATTTAGAGCCTAGCTTATCAAGATTACTTGGAATCTGGTTTTAAATGACCAGTTTAGCTTCTTACAAGTTAACATGGTTCTTAGCTGTAAGTCTAATCAAATAAACAAGAATTAAAATAAAATAGAAGGTGTTAGGGTGGATGTTCATATTAGCACTGGTGTTAAGCCTAGGACAGAGGTTAAAACAAAGGCCATCAGAGTGGAGCTTTGGCACGTTTGGTTTATGTGAATGGTAAACGTGAATAATTTGATGTTAATGAAAATAAATTCTATTACAATCTTTGTGAAATCCATTTAATTATTTGATGGGCTAAAACTATAGACAGCTACATGACAACACTACAAGCCATCACTCTTATATTCCACAGCTGTCTCTTTCTAAACTTCAGTGATGGCTCAAGTCCAATTCATTTTTAGGTGCTGCATGTTTATATAAGTCTATGAAGTTGCACATCCTCCTGTTTTGCTGATTTTCAGATCCACACAAGTTTTGTTGTTTTATGGTGTTTATGGTGTTTCTATTTGCTACATAAGTTCATGATAGCTCAACCTTTAAGTTTTTATTGCCATTATTTTTTTCTATTATAATGTTACATCCAAATTCCAGTGTATTCTATCGCCAAGATAGCCAGCCAAGTTGCATAGCCAGATAAATCTATCACCCCTGAATAAAATCAAGCATGTCTTTATACCCATTTCATAAGAAATACTCATATGAATTGCCATTTATTTCTTTTGCTAAATGCAAATGGCCCAATGCACTCAAAAAACACAAATTTGCATCTAGATACCTAATGGTGATAGATTAATGTTGCCAATCAGATACTCATTTCAGCACAAATTATTAAAGTTAAATGTCTTCTCATAAAATCTATTTCATGTCCTTCCTCCTCAGTTAATTTTATTAGTTTAAAGGCTTTACTGTGGCATGCATCTGTCAGAAAATAATAAGACAGAGGTAGCTCTGTAGTTAAGTATGTGATTAGTAATAGAAAGGTTGCCAGTTCATGTCCCACCACTGTTGGGCCCCTGAGCAAGGCTGTTAACCCTCAATTGCTCAAGTTGTACTTAGCCATGATTGTAAGTTGCTTTGGATTCTGTGTGTTAAATCCTGTAAATGTAAAGCCTGACCACTCAATTTAAGATGTAATTAAGCTATTACGACAGATAGGTTTTAATGACAGCTAATTTTAATTACATTTCCATGATATCAGTGCTGATAGCTATATGTAGTCAAATAAACAGAATGATGCTCTTGTTTTCTTCACACTCATCAGAGATGTAGGACAAATTTTGTAATTTGTACCTATCGCATTACACTATGATTTACACTCTGTAAATCATAATTTATATACATAATATATGCATTCTAAAACAATGTTGCAGTTTGTATCTGTAAATCAGTAACAGCTCATAATGTATTTTTGAAGGTACCAGTTCTGCTCTATGAACATGTAATTACCAAACAAAGTTCATGAAACAGACCAGTGCTATTAGGAGACAGTGTAGGCTTCTCTCAGAACATGCACCTGATAGTCTAACCAAACTAAAATGGCTTGTGGCATTTGTGTTTGGAGTAAGATTTGGATTAGGATCAATATTACAGCTAAGATTAGGACATAGCGATTTCCTTCTGTCCTGCATTTGTTTCCCTATTCTGTCTGAGAAGGTTTATTAATTTACTATAGGTCAGCAGTAATGTGGGTGTTTGTGTGTGAAACAGATTTTACTGTAGAAAATGAAGGCACATTAAAGCTGATACTCCTTTATATGAATCTGTAACCAACCAACTGTTTGCGTGTGTTTAGCTGTCTGCTGTATGGGATTAGAAGTGTCACAGTGGTGAGGGCTTGCTCTTATGTCTTAACCAGGTTTGAGGTGGAGAGTGTATCACTGAGATCTGCTTCATTGCTTCTACACATCTCCCAAAACACACACACACACACACACACACACACACACACACACACACACACACACACACACACACACACACACACATACACTAATGCACTAATGACAGATACATGTGAGAATTTTGAAGGGAGGCAAAGGTCTGTAGGATCATAATAGTAAGAGCATGTGTAACTGCATGTGTGTGTGCTCATAAGTATGTGTCTGTGTGAGCATGTCTGACATGTGCATGCATGTATGCTATTTCAGTATTTCAGGTATGAGTGTGTTAAAGCAAACATAAACATGTTGGTGTGTATGTGAGTGTGAAAGCATGTGTTTGTGTGGATGAGAGCAAGTGTATGTGTGTCAGACACAGGCTCTCTTGGCATGCAGCATCTCAATGAGCAGGTTGTTGCAAGGTACTTCTCCACTCAGGTGTTTGAAGCATAGGTAATCCTCAGCCTGCACGCTCAGTGCGCGTACCTCGGGCAGACGCAGCAGCAGCTGACTGAAGCGGTCCATGTGCTGCGGATACACACACAACGTGTACTCCAAGAGTGCTCCGCTCACTTGCTCGTACACACTCTCCACATAGACCTGGTTCTCCAGCAGCTTCACATCTATGAGGAGGAGCAGATAAAGGAAATGGAAATATAAGAGAAAGAGAATAGGGTGGATAGGTAAAGAATGAGAGAAAAATTAGAGATGAGAGAGACAGAGAGAGAGAGGGGGAGAGAGAGGGAGAGAAGGTATGGTGATAGAATTCTGATATTTTAAGAAAGAGCAGAAAGTGGATACTCAAGCACTCATACAAATATAACCCCCCATCCCCCCACACACACACACAGCCACACATATGTAACCCTCCCAACACACACACAACCACACATATGTAAACCCACACTGACACACACACACACACACACACACACACACACACACACACACAAACCCACACTGACACACACACACACACACACACACACACACACACACACACACAACCACACATTTAAATACTTTATTTGGATTTACAAGTAAGATAAAATCATAACAATAATCTGAATAGTTGTTCAGAATCATTATGTTACTGAAACTCCTGCAGACAGTTTATGTCATAATCAACTCTTTTCTGCATTTACTATGGCAGTTCTGATGATTCAGTTTTCCTTCTTAGCACAGATGTAATCTTGCCTACACACACACATTTATGTAGACCCACACTGACACACACACACACACACACACACATACACACACACACACACACACACACACACACACACACACAGACATGGCCATGCTGCACAGGTCCTTAAGCACTCATTACAGAAAGCAGCCTTTGTTGGCTTTAGACTGGCACTAAATTGCTCTCACTTAAGGGTATGTGAGGGATAAAGAGCCATTTTCTCTGACTGGAACTTTAAGAGCGAGATAGAGCAGCATCCACACACACCAACATGAGGTCAGTCCATTAAACCTCTATTGAACATGAATCTGGCAAAGGTGTGTGTGTTTGAGAGAGAGAGGGAGAGACAGAAAGAGAGAGAAAGACATCCTGTCTGTATGCTATTGTAAACAGGGCTGAATTAAAGACCTTTATTTTTAATTAAGCCCATTTGAAGCCCATTACAGCTTTGCTAACGACACACCAAACAGCTCAGCGCCCTGACACATTCATTTGCACACACAGGGACAAGCAGCCAATATCACCGTGTCCTCGTTAGATGCAGACGAAATCAATTCAATATGCATCTTTTGACAAATTAATTAGCCTGGGTCAAATCTCACACTAAGAGAAACACAGCAGCTCTGAATGCAGGGAAGTGTAGAGGCCGAGGATGTGCCACTCGCATGTTTGCATGTTAAAAAAGTACAAAAACACCTTAAATATCTTATTTACAAATCTGTTCACAGCTTTATCTATAAGACCTGTCAGAAAATGCCTTCTGATATATTTATTCTTAATCATTTGCATCAAAGCCTGCATAGTGACCTATAAAATCATGCTCTGACAGGTTTCTTTTTTATTGTCACTTATTCATCCATACCAAATCCATAAACTAATATTTACTTTAGCTTTAACTCCACAACTTACCATTTATTCTATTCTTAATTCAACTCTAACTAATTTCCATCAGCATTCTATCCCTGAAACAAAGCCAAAGGAAGAGTGTAATCATAAACCTAGCCATAACAAAAGAGTACCAGGGGTTGAGGTGGGGCCTTCTATAAGACTTAGGCATGACCCAACCCCAGTGAAGGAAAAAAAAAGGCTTTGTGATCTGATACTTTTCAAAAGTTTCTCTCTATTTAAATATAATTCTCAAAATGAAAATGACAAAACCCAATCCTTTACACTCAGCAAGACTGTGTGAGGTACGTTTTTAGAGCTGCATATTACCAGATATAAATGTCAGTATATTTGTACCTGGAACTGTCCCTTGATGCAAACACTGTCATATTTCTCTAAGTGAGATACAGAATGAGTGAACATAATAAATAATGGAGCCTACAAAATGCAAAATATGAAACACAAAGGTTTACCACATATATTAGACTCATTCCTTAAAATAGCATTAGTATTCAAAGTATTCATCCCCACATGAATGAATAGAATAAAATGCAAGCACTTTGAAAGTACAAAATCCTCAACTATCATATTTTCAAACCCAAACCTTATCCCAAACTTGATATAGTTCTACATTTTAACCAACCAAATGATCTAATCTTATCCATAACACAAGTCCAATTCAATTATAAGAACATTAAAATCTAACCCAGATCCCCAGTCTAACCCTAACCCAAATTTACACTCTAACCAGAACTAAAACTCTAAGTCTAACCCTAACCCAGATCCCCAGTCTAAACCTCACCCAAATCTTCAGTCTAACTGTAACCCAAATCTCCAGTTTAATGCTACCCCAAATCCTCAATCTAATACTAATGCAAATCCCCAGTTTAATACTAATCCAAATCTCCAGTATAATGCAAACCCAAATCTCCAGTCTAACCCTAACCTAATTCCCCAGTTTAACCCTAACCCAAATACCCAGTGTAACACTAACACAACTCCACAATTTAAACCTAACACAAATCTTCAGTCTAACTCTAACTCACACCCACACTTTTTTTCACATATTTTCAGTCTCCTGCTGGTACACAGCATATACATGCATTAGATAGTTTACCCTTTTTTTCAGACCTGCTGTTAACACAGTTTCAAAAATAAACTGGATGACATCATTGGCCCATCAGAAGAAGTAAGTCAGTATTGCCTAGATATCTTTTTTTTTCTTTTGTGTGTGTGTGTGTGTGTGTGTGTGTGTGTGTGTGAATGTTATCTCACCAGGGTTAAACAGAATGAGGTATTTGAAGCAGGCAATCTCTCTGTGGTCTAGCTGTAGCTCCCGCAGACGCTGTGCTAGTTCTTGTGCTCCTCGCGCCAGCTCCCCCAGAGTCACACCAGCCTGAGATAGCAGAGAGGCCAATTCCACCTAACACACACACACACACACACACACACACAAACACAAGATCACATACATGCATACACAGATATATACTCACACTCCTACACCCCCCAAAACACACAACACATACCCAAATCGCCACACAGTTAGTGTGTGTTCATCTTTATTTTATGTACATTTTTGAATGTTTATCTGTACCTCCTGCCCAGTGATGAGCAATATAGTGTCCTGTTTCCCATGATGCACCTGTCTAGAGATGTAATCAAGCACCAGTAGCTCACTCCAACAGTGGTGGAGTAATTTCATCTGATCACCCACCTGAGAGTCAGACAGTGAGTGTTAAAGAAAGAGAAAAAGAGAAAAAAGGATATGGGAGGAAGGAAGAGAGAGAAAAAGTGTAAAAGAGGAACAATATAAATGTGTGTAGAGGTTTACTGACATTGTGACACTGATTAATTCACATACATACACAAACATATTTTACTTGGCAAGACAAGACCTGGGAAATTAAAACATGGTACACTGACATCGTGCTTCTCTCTCCTTCTGTTGTGATCATATTTGTTATGTCAATGTTTGTTGTATGAATGTATTGCTGTTATGTGAGTGTTTGTTGTGTGAATATACTGCTGTTGTGTGAGTGTATGCTGTTATGTGTTTGTTGTGTGAGTGCATTGCTATTATTTGAATGTTTTGTGAGTATATTGCTGTGTGAGTATTTGAGTGTTATGAGAGTCTTTCACTGTGATTGAATTGCTGTTGAGTTAGTATTTGAGTGTTATGTGTGTTTGACTGTGTTGAGGGTATTGCTGTTACAACGGGTGAAATAAGTATTGAACACGTCACCAATTTTCTGAGTAACTATATTTCTAAAGGTGCTATTGACATGAAATTCTCACTAGATGTTGGTAACAACCCATCCAGTCTACACATGCAAAGAAATCAAACCATAGATGTCCATAAATTAAGTTATGTGTAATAATGAAAAATGACACATGGAAAAAATATTGAACACATGAAGAAAGAGAGGTGCAAAAAGCCATGGAAAGTCATGACACCAGCTGAAATCTATCAATCTATCAAGCAATCCTGCCACTTAGTGCATATTAATATCAGCTGCTTCAGCTGATGGCCTATAAAAAGGTGTCTCATTACCAAGGTGCCACACAAGACACATCTTGTGATGGGTAAAACCTGTGAGCGCTCTCAAGAACTTCACAACCTTATTGTTGCAAAACATAGTGATGCCATTTGGTTACAGAAGAATTTCTAAACTACTGAAGGTTCCAGTGAGCACTGTTGGGGCCATAAGCTGGAAATGGAAAGAACATCATTTCACCATAAACTGGCCACGACCAGGTGCTGCCCGCAAGATTTCAGACAGATGAGTGAAAAGAATTATCAGAGGAGTTGTCCAAGAGCCAAGGACCACCTGTGGAGAGCTACAGAAAGACCTGGAATCAGCAGATACAATTGTTTCAAAGAAAACAATAAGTACTGCACTCAACCTCCATCGCCTGTATGCACGCTCACCACGCAAGACTCCATTGCTGAAGAAAAAGCATGTTAAAGTGCATTTAAAGATTGCTCAACAACATTTAGACAAGCCTGTGAAATACTGGGAGAATATAGTCTGGTGAGATGAGACCAAAACCGAACTCTTTGGATGCCATAAAACACACCATGTTTGGAGGTCAAAAAGCACTGCATATCACCCCAAAAACACCATATCAACAGTAAAGTTTGAAGGTGGAAACATCCTGGTGTGGGGCTGTTTTTCAGCATACAACACTGGCATGCTTCATATAATTGAAGGAAGGATGACTGGACAAATGTACCGAGACATTCTTGATAAAAATTTGCGACCATCTACCAGGATGATGAAGATGAAATGAGGGTGGACATTTCAGCAAGACAATGATCCCAAACCCACAGCCAAGGAAACTCTCAATTGGTTTCAGAGAAAGAAAATAAAGCTGCAAGAATGGCTCAGCCAATCACCTGACCTGAATCCAATTGAAAATCTATGGAAGAAACTAAAGCTCAGAGTTCATAGAAGGAGCCCATGGAATCTTCAGGATTTGAAGTGTGTTTGTGTGGAAGAATTGGCCAAAATCACACATGAGCAACGCACGCGACTAGTTACTCCATACAGGCGGCGTCTTGAAGCTGTCATCACCAACAAAGGCTTTTGTACGAAGTATTAAATACATTTCGGTAAGTGTGTTCAATACTTTTTCCTTGTGCCATTTCTCATTATTACACACAACTTCATTTATGGACATCTATGGTTTGATTTCTTTGCATGTGTGGACTGGATGGGTTGTTACCGACAATGAGAATTTCATGTCAATAGCACCTTTAGAAATATATTTACTTAGAAATTGTTGACGTGTTAAATACTTTTTTCACCCACTGTATGTGGGTGTTGTATGTATTTGACTTTTATGTGTTTGAATGTTTTGTGAGTATTTGAGTGTATTACTGTTTGTGATTGTATTACTCTTATGTGAGTGTTTGAAAGTTGTTTATTTGATGGTTGTATGTGTATTGCTGTTGTGTGAGTATTTGACTCTTATGTGAGTGTTTGACTTGTGTGTGTGTTCCTTTCAAGTCACTCTGAAAGGAGTTAAGATGTGATGTGGTTTAGTGCCTCTGCACTCCTGAATACACATAATGGAAATACATATAATGGCAGTAGGAATGGAGCTGTGATTAGTGGTGTGTGTGCATAGAAAAGAGAGCAGTTAGAAACATCACTGTTAGACTGACAGACAATAGAATGTGCTCCTGTTGCCATGACGAAAGAAGGCTCACAGTGATAGAAGCCTGAGTCAGTCTGTTGCTGTAGATACAAAGGTGATACACACATACACAAACACACATGCACAGTCACATACACGCATACAACATTAAAATGAGCTGTGGTCTCATATGATATTACATATAGCATTACAATGAGCTACAACTGTTTTGGACTGTTTTATCTCCACTTTCATCTGGTGTTTTAACTCATTAATATGTTAACTTGTTTCATTAAATAACTTAACTAGATAAGTGCTAATTATTATTATTAACATTATTAAAAAATGTATACTATTGTTTATTTACTTTTTTAAGTACTTATTGTGTAGATTGTAAATCATTTATAATAATTCACCATATAATATTCACCATTGTGAATATTAATATGATAATCAAGGTATTATAATTCCATGTAATATAAACTGCAAACAGATGTACTGTAATTGTCTATTAGTAGTATATGTTCATATGTCTCTCACAGTGTACAGCAGAGCAGGAAAATAAGTGAACAATTGATACTGACACAAAACCTGAACCTATTGGATGCAAAAGTAAAGCATGGCTTTTCCAGGCCTTATTCAGCAATGTGGCAAAATTCTGTTTTATTAATAGTTTTGTTTTAATGTTTTAACACTGTGATTTATTGTGAAAACCCTTGCCATTAACTGTGGCATGGATCTACAGCCTGTGAAAAGCATCGTACAGGGACCTCATGGAAGTAGAAAGATGATCATGTTTTGGTGGTTCTGTCCCAAAGAGCAAGATAATGGATATAGGCAGAGAAATAAATATTTCTAAGGAGAAACTACAACTAGCTCATCTAATGACTTGGAAATGATTGTTCCAAATGGGTAATTGCCTGTCACAAAGCTGAAAAACAAAGAGAATTAAATAGTATTAAACAAAAGACTGATTATTAAGATCTTTTGACTGTAATATTTGGTAGACACATGGGTTTTAAGTGCTTCACATATACACTAGATACAACTTAGATACACATGAGAGATATCTTCTTATATTATTATGTTGGACACTTGTTCCATTTAGGATATGTTTTTATTTTCCCCTCTGGGTTCTTGTTTTTTATAGATCTTAGTGGTTTAGCATTTCATTCTAATTGTAAATGTAAAAGTGTTTACATCTTTTATTTGGAGAGCTTTTATTGGTATTATCCACATCTTTTTTTTTTTTTTTGCACAAAAAGCAAGAAAGCATTGTTAACACTAAATATGCAACAGTTATAACTATCCAGCAATAACCTGTTTTGTTGTTTTAAAAATTTTCTTTCTCTATTACCGCCATTATAAAACACTAGTACTTGTCATAGCCAGATGTGTTTTCAGGGCCTTCCAATCACAGGACAGTGACACAACTAGGAGCTGTATAGCTGACAGTCCTTTAAGAGATTTCAGATGTTTGATAAGAAATTGGAGCCACTCTGTGAGGGAGAAGGAGTCATGTGGCTTTTACATTTGATTTTGGATCCAGTTGAGATATGTGAGAATAGTTTGTTAGTAAAGGTCTAAGAGACAGTCATCTAAAGAGCCCAAAATACACTTATATATGCAGGGTAAATAAACTAATGCCTCACATCCGGAATGTCTGTATGTGTGTGAAACTTAATATCCGTGCCTTTGTGTATTAGCCCACCTGTCCAGGTGTGACAATAGAAGGTGGAAAAAGCCCATCAGCACAGTGGGAGTTATTAAGGCAGCATTCATGTCCTCAGCTTTGTGTCTGGCTACTCCTCAGTTCCACTCCCATTGCACAACATAGCTGGCACAACCAAAGAGAGCTGAACATATCTGGACTGACCGAGGCACACACTGCAGAGTGTACTGACTGCAGAGCGGATGAACACAGCCTTCCTGAACATGGATGAACTCAACACAGAGGGACTCGTGTTTTGGAGGGTGCCAAAGGGGAAGGTAAAGCACGAGAAAGGAGGGATGGAGTGATGACTCAGATGACAGAAGGAGAGGGGGCGTGTTTGGTCTATTCCAGGTGGCAGATGTGTGTCTGTGTCCCTATGTGTGTAAAACTGAGAGAGCGAAAGATAGAGGGAGAGAGAGAAAACCAAGTAACTAAATAGAATAAAAGACTGTTTGTGAATTACTGTATACTGTAGTCTAGCGAGATATTACTTTCCATGCAGGAAAAAAAGAGACATAGAGCTTGAAAAATGAATCTGACTTAAAATCAGATAATATATAAGAATTATAAGAATTTTAAATGTAGTGAAATTTCATTAAAGGTTCAGAATTATCTTGATGCATGATGAGATAAAGCCAATATGCTAGTTTAACAATTAACTGTAAAAGAAACTCTCACTGATTGAGTCACCTAACGCAGCCAAACAAAGAGCAGAAGGCAAAGAACAGAAGACAAAATGATTATGTATGAGACACCAAGGGGAGGCTTTGTGAATCATGCTTCAGACGATAAGATACTGTTTATAAAAAAGAGAAAAATATCAAATATACATGGTGAATATACATGATTCTGACCAGTGAAACTGATTAATTGGGTTGGTTTCTGGATGCATAAATTATAGTTTTTAATAGGCACAAACATGCACACACACACACTTTCCATGGTTGGGATTTGGGTTAGGGGTAAGATTATGGTAGGAATTCGTTTTAGGTTTACAGTTGGTGTTACGATTAACATCAGCATTATGAATGTTGATGAGGCCGGGATTAGAGGTAGTATCTGTTTTCCCATAACACTGTTATGTTAGAACTGAGGGCACTGCAGTTAGAACTGAGGGAATGTTATCCTGCTATGGAACCCAAATAGAGCAGATCTCTCTCTCTCTCTCTCTCTCTCTCTCTCTCTCTCTCTCTCTCTCTCTCTCTCTCTCTCTCACTCAAACACACACACACACACACACACACACACACACACACATGTTTGTAACTCACATTCCAGTCTTATCTCAGACTGGAATGCTTCATCATGCAAACACACACACACACACACAAACACACACACTTTGCTGAAATGACTGTCTCAATTATATTCCAGTTTCTACACTTTCTGTTTCTTTACAAGACTGCATTTTCCAACAGTGATTTGTCTTTTTTACCATATCAAGCATCTCTGTCACACTCACTTATTTTTACAATTACCTGTTATACTGTGTAAGGTGTGTGTGTGTGTGTGTGTGTGTGTGTGTGTGTGTGTGTGTGTGTGTTTGTGTGTGAGACTCATGAGCAGCGCGTTATTAATGTAGTATTGCTTGTATGGAAACAGTTTTACCAGAAAACAGCAATAAATATTCTGCAGAAGTAGATGTAAAACAGAAGGTGTTTCCTGTAAGACACACACAACCTGCTAACATTCCAGGAGCCCTGCTGGAGCTCACAGGTCATCATAATAATGTACACAAACATCTACATCCAAATAACATAAAAATCTATACCCAAATTACATACATATCTATACCCAATAATGTACATAAAGATCTATACCCAAATTACATAAAGATATATACCCATTTTCCATAAAGTTCTATACCCAATAATGCACATAAAGACATATACACACATTACATAAAGATCTATACCCAAATTGCAGCTGAAAAGAACACTTGAAGTAGATTAAATTTTAGATATCATTTTAAAAAAGCTTAATGAATTTTACTGGCTCACTCAGTCTGCTGGACCACTCAGAGAGTGTGATATCCTTGCATCTTTACAAAGCCATTTTGACTGTCACAAAAAAAAAAAGTTAATAATTAATTTAATTTAAAAAAAAAATCAATACTGCAGTCATTGAAATCTGATGTCATAGCCTCATGCAAGAGACCATTCTGCAATGAGAATGTCAAAACTGACCAGTGAGAATAATTTCATTTTTGGTACTGCAATATTTTATACAATGCAATATCTATGAACCAATTATTTACACATGGGACTGACTTATATAACCTACATACATGTTCACATGCATACATATGCAAGTATACACTATTTCTGTCTTCCATGCATATACACCCATAAAATAAAGTGCTGAGTGAAGCTCGAGCATTGTCTCCACATTGTTTACTTATGTCAGCGTTATTTCATCATGTCACTCTGCTCCACCACACCGCCTCATTGAGTGTGCACATTTCTGTTTGAGTGTGTATGTGTGTATTTCTGTCTAAGTGTGTGTGGGGTTGGTTGTTTATCAGGGCTGTAATCTTCACTTCACCTATGTAATCCATTGCTTCCCATTATGCTATCTATTCCACTGGGGCTAGTAGTTTTAATACTACTGTTAGTGTTGAGTTTAGTGTCGGCATTACAGTCATGTTGATGTCAGTGCTGGAAATGGTGCTGAACTAGTGTTAGCACTGGGATCTATGATGTATTGGTAGTAGAAACAGTGTTCGGGTGCTGTTAGTGTTTGGAAAGTGTCACAGCTGGGGTCAGTGTTAATGTTGGTGTGGTGTTAGCATTTTTTAAACTACCCTCTAAATACCAAATCATTTTTCTGCATTTCAACCCCTCATTTGACACAAATTCTCTCATACCTCTCTTGCGCCAATGCATCCTCATGTCCTCCCATACTCCATTCCCCATTCCCGCCTCGTATCCTACCATATCCTATTCCCCCACTTCTCCCTCACATACCCCAGTCCACCTTATACCCTTATATATCCCATGTCTAACTCACCTTGAGTTCTTTGAAGAAAATGCAGCTCCTTGCCCACTCTACAATGGAGAACAGTGTCTGGTCTGCGATGTGGCACATCAAGCCGAATGTGGAGAGTAGTTGGGGTTTGGTGCTGAGGGAGCCCTGCTCCTGCTGCAGGTGAGCCACATGAGTGCTGATCTTACTGCGCACCTGCAGCTCATCCTGTTCACAGCGCACTAACTCCAGCACCAGTGCTGGCACTGCCAGGCCTACAGGAGGTGCTGGTGAACTTACAGTCTGTGTCTGCTCAACATATGCATATCCCACAGTGGAGTCAGGTGAGCTGGCGCTGGCGTAGTGGTCCGGGAACTCAGATTTGATGGTGCGGCTGGACAAGGATGGGTAAGGGTACTGTGAGGGCAGTGGGCCATGTGAGGGTGTGGGCATGCAGCCAGCTGGGTACAGGCTCCTCTCATAGTCAGCAGGTGTGGCGGAAGAGGGCATGTTTGGGAGGGTGCTTTTCGGGGTGGACACAGGTGGCAGGTTTGGCAGTGAACTACTAAAGCTGTAGTCTGTGTGGGCAGGTGACACGATAGGGGGTGTGGCCTCCATCTTTAGCCCACTGGCCCGGATTAAAGCTTTCTTCTGCTGCTTTAGAGCCCGATCTCTTTTATACATGGGCCCAAACTTGTTTCGCCCGCCCCTCATCCGGTCAGCACGAACCGCTGAAGACAAAAAGGAACAAACACTGCTGAATATTACCCAGACCTTTCATCCCCAAATTTAATTTTTGAGCAGCACAGTTTCATTCTAATGGTGGAAAATCTTATCGGATATGGGGATAAGGTTGGACATCATAACATACCTCATTTCTCCCAATCCTCAAGATCCAGTACCCAATATGTTATTATATTTAGACTCTCACTGATTTAATAATAGTTACATATTTCTGCACTTAATCTGTTAAATCAGTTGCAAAGGCAAATACAAATTACAGGCTTCCATCAAATAAATATTTATTTAGATGAAAAGTGTCTTGTTAGCCATTTTAAGTCCATCCATTAACTCACACATTGCTAAAATGAACCTTCTTGCTTTGCTCATCTGGCACAGATTAAAATAGACTTCTCCATGAATGAATTGTTAACCTTGATCCATGAAACTCGTGGGCCAGTAACATGAAGGTGACTTGCAGTAATAACAACCTTGCAAAGGCACTGCTGATAATTTCTGTTTATTTACTTACATAGTTACTTGTTTCATCAAGGTCCGTTAAAAGAAATTAGGCCACCCAGCAAACTCAAATCTACTCTATGTAACAAAATGATTCATAGAATGAATCCGTAAGTTGTAATTTGTCAGTAATAAATTAAAATGGGTATATTATCAAATAATAATACTCATTATTATTATTATTATTATTATTATTATTATTATTATTATTATTATTATTATTATTATTATTATTATTATTATTATTATTTCTGTTTGCATTTTAAAAACGTCATTTTATAATTTAAAGAAATTAGCCGGTTTATTTATGAGCTTTGAGCAGGCAACAATAGTTACAGAAGTAAAAATCCTCTTCTCTTTCAGTAAAATGGCAACGACTGGGAAGCTATATTATTGTTATACAAAATCAAGAGTCTGAATCAGACAACGGTTTTAAGTTGATATTTTATTTTAGTACATTTTAATCTTAATGGTTGTATTAGCTTGTATAGTTTGTTAGTCTGTTTATAGTTAAACAGTTAAATTAATCTCAGTTGTCGTTGTTTACTTACATAGTTACTTGTTTCATCAAGGTCCGTTAAAAGATGGTTGTATTAATGGTTGTATTAGCTTGTATAGTTTGTTAGCCTGTTTATAGTTAAACAGTTAAATTAATCTCAGTTATCGTTATTTTATTGCGCAATTTAATTTCGCAACAATGAATATTTCCTGCTTACCTTCAAGTCGCATGCCGACGTTGAGGCATTTCTGGAAGCGGCAGAACGGGCAGCGTTTCCGCTGCGTCTTATCAATTTTACAGTCCTGACTTTCCGCGCAGGTATACCTCTTATTGTTCTGCACAGTCCTCTTAAAGAAGCCCTTTAGAAAAAACACCCAAGATCTGTCGCGTAACAAATACAAATCTAACATTTTTCTTTTTTTCTGGCAGAATATTTACAGCGCACAGAAAAAATCGAAATACTAAATCCTGGAAACTTGTTGCTTCCGCATCAGAGGCTAATGCATCAAATGAAATACTTTCTCGATTATTTACAACAGATGGTGGTTCATAAAGGAAAGAATAAGAGAGAGAGAGAGAGAGAGAGAGAGAGAGAGAGAGAGAGAGAGAGAGAGAGAGAGAGAGAGAGAGAGAGAGAGAGAGAATGCATGTTTGTACCTTGCAGCTTTCGCACGTAAGCAAGCCATAGTGGTACCCTGACACTTTGTCCCCGCACACCGGACACAACTCCTCCAAATCCACATCATAGCTGTATTCCATCCCGGTCCGCCGCGCGCCTCTTAACACGTAATTATGATCTCACATCAGAATAATGCGATCATATATAATTTTTCTGCTATCAACGTTAACAGAAACAAGTTACAATTAATAACGATAAGGTGTTGAACCTTAACATTGTTTTCCTTGGCCTATTATTTAGTTCAATCAATCTGAAAATATGCGGCCCTTTAATTATCAACAAACAAAGCGTCAAATTTGTTTTAATGAAAAGCGCAAGACATCTAATGTTTTTATTCTGATGGTATTTTGCTTGTATAGTTTTAGTGTGTTATAAGTAGTTTAATATGTCATTTAAATTGTTTCAGTTGCTATTTTAATTAACGATTCCCGAAAATAATTGTGTGATAACTCGTTAAACCTTTCTTTCGTTAAATATTTCTTCCACTTGGACTGTTTAAATAGTACACGCTATATTTCTTCATTACCCTAAATAAACTCGGTAAGCGTTTCATGTACTATGTTAAACAGTCCAGCTGTTTGCTCAAATTAGCGTTACCTGGGCTCTTCGTCGCTCTGCTCCGCTGCTGAGACCAGAGGTAGCTATCCTGGCAGTAGGAAAACGCGCTCCCGGGCAAATGTCTCACAAACCCTGTTAGGGCTGGAACACTGTACTGTAGTACCGATCCAGAACGCCTGTCCGTTATATAGTGAGAACTGTAATATTGTCTCGTGTGGACAGTGCGGGAGACAGCTCTTGGTGCTTTGGCCTCATCCGCGCACGCTGCACCCCCAGAGTACGACATCCCTTCATATTAAACACACACACACACACACACACACACACACACACACACACACACACACACACACACACACACACACACACAAAGAGTCAGTATCCGACACAGTAAATTGCTTATCTATAGCAGGTAAAGAGGATGGGGAGGGGCCATTCAGTCGCATATTAGCCCCTGAGTCCTCACTAACTTAATGAAGTAACAACAACGGTAGGTTACATTTAACAACAACAATAACAATAAATATTTTTGTAAATTCAAATTTAACTATAGTATTGCAAAAGTACAATATGCCTATAAATTTAGATAATTGTTGCTATAGTTAAATGTTCGCTGCCAAACTGTACAGGCAAATTTGAACTAGCTTACTGTCTTACTAAAGCGAATCAGAAAAAAAAACAAAGAAACAAAAAACACATTAAAATAATAAAATCTACAGACAACACGTGTACAATGGATGAATTGCAACTTTGTAGAGTCTCTACACAGCTAGAATTGATAGGTTCTGCAGTGAGATATATATGAATAAATAATATTGGTGTTTTAACCGTTTATGCAAGTATATATATCAGGCTATAGGCTATATAAAACAATAGCGGTTCCTCTACACTACTACTTTAACATATGCTTGCATAGTTTAAAAGATAAGCATAAGCACGAGCATCAAACAATGAATGAGTCTATATAGCATAGACTACTAATCAGTCCTCACTGCAGCGTGAGTGACTGTATGACATGATCTAATGAATGTTACGGGTGAGGCGCTATTCCTGTCCTAGTTACAAGCCATCAAGAAGCTCATTCGTGGCTCGTGGCCTAACAAGCAGTAGGTTACGTCCTAAAGGGGTAAGACACATTATCCGTTAGAGAAGATTACATTTACACATATACATGTATAAAGCCGATTGGCTGAAATGACTAGAATGATATAAAACCGCTTTATCTACTGAGCGAAACCAGATTGGACTGCAAACCCGTGACGCTCGACTGTACTATAAAAACATCGGCCAACCAGGAGATTTAACAAATTCCTGCGTGATAAATTACCATCACGACATCTATTTTGAGAGACACTGCTAAAACAAACCAACGAAATCCCAATCTGTTTATGAATAATAATAATGCTTATGTATAAATAATTATGGATTAATGAATACATTTTCCTTAAGAGTAAATTAATATACATACACAAACACACATGCCGTGAAAATATAAAAAAATATGTATTCAGAGTCCTCATATATATGAGGACTCTGAATATATTTTTTATTCAAGGTCAAGATAAATATAGAAGCTATGAGCAATGAGCTATGAGCTGCTTTATGTTTTAACCCTTCAAAAGGCTGCTATGGTATGCTGTTAAACAGACTTTTACTTTTTCTGCACTAACAAATCAAAGAAATGTCCTAAAACTAAGATTTAAACGAAACACTGAAATTGTTGTGCGTTCTCTGTGGTTCTCAAGATAACTTCTGAAACGACCCTGTGGATATTATTTATTCCAGCGTCAAATTCCATATTCCAGGACACCAAAAACATGTCCCTCTAATTGGAATGAAAAATATCCGTCATAGACCTGTTGCAGTTATGAGTAAATTACATGCGATCTGAGTAAATACACTTAAAATCGAGAAATTACTGTAGATTGTGCAGTAAAAGTACGCAGGTTGTAGTTACGTAATTGCATGTAATCTGAACAAGGTTAAAAATAATTTAGTTTCTAGTCTGGCATTTTAACTGATTAATGACCATCAAAACGTGGTATGTTTTACCCCTCCCCTAAAGACACATAAAGACTTTGTCATTCTTCGCTGCCCTTGTGCATAAGTGTCTCCATATGGCACATTTCCCATCATCTCTTGTGTGCGTCAGTCCATCAGCGGCATTAAAGACGTCCACGGAGGTGAGAAATGCACATGCGCACACACGCTTCCTCATTCTTCCATGCGTAGCCAATGTACTGTGGCGCAGATGTCAATTAATCGTTAGTATAGGCCGATAAATAATGAAAAAGATTTTAGGATTATTGCAAAGAGTTGCAACAAGAAAATATAAGTATGTTGAACCTGAAAAATGTACTGCTAGATAATAATTCTGACCATACGCTCTCTCCTGCTTCATTGTACTTTCTGTGAAGTTAAGATGTCTATTTTTAAGTAAATAAATTCTAGTTAGGCTTCACATGAAATCTAAATGTAAATCACTTCTTCGTGTGCTTTTCAATGTGCAATGAAACACTGGGCGTTCAGAGATACATGTTAAGGATTCTAACTATAAAAACTACACTCTGTTGTAGTTTAGATATCATCTACTCACATCCTTGGTTCTGGCTTTTCCGTGTCACCCTGGAAAACTAATGCACTACTGAGAATACTACACGATATTAATACCTGTTGTGGGCTTTTTTTCTGTCCAGATTCCGGGGTTTGTATTAACGTATGGCTGATAGAAGGGCATACAGTATGGAACCTGCACATATTCCAAACATCTCATCTCACTGTTTTAAGCATGTTCGTAGTACTTTCAAATAGCCTAACAGGTGAAAGTGGTGAAAGCTTGAGATGTCTCCGAATGTGGACGCGGTGGTCGCTTGAGTCTGTAATTCAATTAAATTTTCGCAATGTGTGTGGCGGCGCGAGGCATAAAAGCGACACGTGGAAGAGGTTACTATTGGTCGCTCGCCCTGAGGAACAGAAGAAATTAAACAGGAGTTTTCGCAACAAAGAATGAAGATCCTTCCGCGAACAGCGCTTTGTGCGCTACAACAAAAGACAGACAATCTGAGGACCTCGCAAGGTCAGCGCCTAGAACACATCTGTTGTGTCAGGCAAAATATCTGCTTCGCTTTCCCGCCCTAAAGCGTTATTACTCCAGGCATTCAACTACCAACAGTTCTATTGGTTAGCTCCTCTGGTTTCCCTATAGAGATAAACTGACAGCTTAGAAAATCCTTTTTTTCCCCCTGTTTGCCTTTGACTGCTAGAAGTCGTCGATGTATTTGATTACCAAAGTTCACATCCTGACAGACGTTAGCTCGATTAAAAAAAAAAAAGTCAAATAAAATTCAAGTTAAAATGAAAAAATTAGTTAGCCTAATTTGGGGGAGAAAGAAAAATTCCTTGAAGCATAGCCTTTTACGCTGACACTGAAAGAGCAAGCAGAGAAGCCATGAGGATCAGACAGTATTTTGTTATACTTATAGCCAGAAATATACAGTAATACAAATAGCTACGCATACACTTTAGATAAGCGTTTGAATGCGTGTAAATGTAAATGAAGGATAATATTATTTGACACTAATTGAATCCTCATTCAACCCATCATTGCAGATATTGCACAATTAAATTGATCAGGTGGCAGAAGTGCTTTTGGCAGACTGGACTCGTGTCAAATACAAAAACTAAAACCAAAAACCCTATTTTGTGTTGCGCAACAGATGGGAGGAGAGTAGGCTAAAGCAGTTGTCCACTTCTCTGTTTAAGTAGTTCACCTTTCAAGTATTAGCCGAGTGGGCCTTGAGTCATGTTATTTTCTTTTATTTTGGGACTTTCAGAGTGTAGGGCTACGATATACGGTGTTACATTTAGAAAAGACTCATTTTATTTTTGACCACTGGATTTGTCGATGGCCTTGGTCAGACTAATTTGTTGAGTTCATTAGCCTAACGTTTTCTACACCTACTGATAACATACTCTGGATTTTGTGTCAGGACGACGCATCACTTTTTACTTAGGTAAATCGTCATGGCAAATGTTGAATTCTGCTTACAGATCATAAAAAGCTCTTGGGCCGTGGTTATGCGAGCTCTGCGCATGCGTAGAACGCAATGTGGTAGACGCTACAGGATTTCCTGAGCAAGATGCGTGGATAAAGCAATTAGCCAATACATATCATATCAAGTAAAGTACACAAAGGTGCCAATTTTTCTATCTCCCAGAACATCGGAAGCACTTTGTTTGCACAACTGATGAAGGGCGTTTGTCCGAAATGTTTATGGTTGAGGGACAAAATATGTAGGAACACAAGATATTAAAGTATAGAAAATATTAAGTAGCCCCATTCGTCTATAAATTAGGATAAGAGAATTCTTTCCTATGAGTTGCAGATAAGACCACGGGCGAGTGCAACAAAAATGACAACACAAATTACAAATAGCATTTACAAATATATATTAAAGCTATAAAATCCAGCACGATCGTTCTATAGCATCCGTAAAATGCGCCGGTTTCTTCGATTTATTAAGAAAACTAAGCAAAGCACGTGAAAAGACTACAAACTAATGCTGGATGCATTGACCTTTTAATCTATAAGCAGAATGTTTTACTCTCTAAACCTCAACCAGGTATTGAAAGAAACAGTAAACTTCTAATTTTCTAACGAGTACTATTCCAATTAGGTCACAACCATGTATAATGCAGCCGTCTGTATTGTATGATATAAAAATAGCATTTACTATTTTATTAGATACATCGTTTGCATAAGGTTAGACCCACATGTCTTTTGAGGGACAAAACGTTTTTGATTCCTGGGGAAGTTACAGGGCTATGTCAGCAGACACTAGACTTACATAAGTAATAGAATATTCAATTTTTTAACAAAACAAAGTGTTTCTGTAACAAAAATAGTAGCCACAGACAGCTCTTTCAGACGCTCTTCTGAGCGTCTTTGTTTTATCTAACCTGGGGTTAATTTCGTCCATAGAAAAGCATTGCTGTAGCCTACATCATGCTCAAATGCAAAGTTTTCATACTGCGATAAGAGTAATTAGACCTATTGTAAATATATAACAATCGTATATGACACATACACATACACACACGCGCGCGCGCGCGCACACACACACACACACACACACACACGCACGCACGCACGCACATCGGGCAACGTGTTAAAACGCTTAGCGTTTGTGCCGTTCTGCGCACGCGCAGGTCAAATCTGGCCGGGTAAGCGTTTCGGGAATCCGCAGGACCAGCTTTCAGCTGTCAACTGTCAGAAATGTACCTTTCCCAGTATTCAGTTTAAATGCCCTCACCTTTGATTAGAAAACGTGCACAAACACAGACATTTTGCAGGGATGTTTAAAGATTGCCATATATTCTGGCGGAGGTTAACCCTGTCAGGTTCGTTTCAGATTTTTTCTATCTATAAAATTTGATCTATAGTTTGATAATTTTCTATATCTTCTTTACACTGTTGCAATTAATCGGTTGTAGCTAAAATGTAATTGTCCAAAAAGAACACCTTAGCTTAGCTAATTCATTATACATTCATAAGTTTATAGCCTAAAATATATTCAGTCATTAATTATGTTTATTGTTTAGGTGCAGCAAATATCAGAACCTAGCCTATACATTATCACACTGTAAAACCTAACAGCACAACTCAATGAAAAAAATCATGTTTAATACAGCTTAAGTTATTTGAGTAAGCTTTTGATTTTGTCTTTTTGAGTAAGATTAAAAATATTGTCTTATCTTTGAGTAAAGGTGAATTTTTCAAATGTACTATATTTGCTAATTATATCTAAGTTTACTAAAGGAACAATTAAAAAGCAAAACATAACATTGTTGTGATTTTCTGGATTGTCCAAGATTTAGTTTTAGATTGTGTCACATTAAACAACATAGAACACAATATTTAAAGGAGCAATAAGTCATTTTACCACTAGAAAATAGAAAACAATATTTATGAAAGTGATTAATTATTGCTAATACTTTTTTTTTTCTATAAAGTTCAGCTCACATGAATCAATATAACAGTGCACTCCCCTTTCCACTTATCATGTGGTAAATCGCACCAAGTGCAGTGGGAATTGTTTGTTGACTGTGACTACCTATTGAATGTGACCATGGCTCCCTTGTTATCACACACCTGCATCTTGTTTCACAACATTTATTTTATATAAACTCCTGTGTGTGTAGAGTTAATGTTCGTGTTAGATTTAATATTTATGATCTTGTGTCTGTTCATTGGTATCTTGTTGCTACTCATGCTTATATCTCTGTTTGATTATGCTGCACTGTTTGTTGTGAGTGACATTCATATTTATCGTGCCTCTGTGTCTTGTCTTATGTTAATAATTTACATCACAGTTGACAAAGGCTTCTGCATCCTGTTTCTTGTCCTTCAGGCCATTGCAATCGAATTGTTTTGTAGTCCTCAAATGAACCGGTTTATGCTCCACATAGCAGGTCCCTCACATGGAGGCAGCCATATTTAAAATAGATTTAGTGCAGAATCCTTGAAACATCCAGGCCACTAGGTGTCAGCATAATGGCTGTTTCATAATGGGAAGGACAATCACTGGAAAATGACTAATTTCTCCTTTAAGGTAGTTTGCTTCAAATTTTTCTTAGAAAGTAAGATTATGCCAAATGGTTATCCAGACTTTTATCTGATGCCTAGGTGTTATACTTAGTTACTGGCTGAACTGCTATTCATTCCACTCTGAGAATGATGTTGGCAATGCAGGACTACAGTGAACAATGTTGAACAGTGACATTTTGTAAGTTTTTTTTTTTTTTTCACACCTGAATTTAGGCACCCATTTATCTTTACTCCTTTGTGGTCTTCAGTTTAAATAGATTATGTAACAGGATAAAACTAAAGCACAACAATAGAGAACTAATATCAACTGTGTATTAAACTGTTATGCCTGTGAACAACTCCATTCTTAATACTGACAGTGAGTCATTATTATACAACCGTCCATACCAACATCAATCAGCCTTGCTGGAATACTATTGCCAAGCACCTGTGTTCCCTTAATTAGCTCCCTATATAAACTCTTCCTAATTGCAAAGTATTGTCTGCTTTGGTCCAGCATGCCAAGCATTTTCCTCTGCCTTCCTGTAGCCTCCTGTTCTTTACCTGGTTTATTTTCCTTCTCCTTCTGGACTTCTACTCTCTGCTCTGTTGGTTTTAGTCTGTCTACCTTGGTTTTGACCCTAGCCTGGTTACCTTGGTTTTGACCCTAGCCTGGCTACCCTGGTTTTGACCCTAGCCTAGCTACCCTGGTTTTGACCCTAGCCTGGCTACCTTGGTTTTGACCCTAGCCTGGCTACCTTGTTTTTGACCCTAGCCTGGCTACCCTGGTTTTGACCCTAGCCTGGCTACCTTGGTTTTGACCCTAGCCTGGCTACCCTGGTTTTTGCACTCATGTTGTTGTTTTTTTGTAGCAATATAGACAAAAAGGAGCAGAATAAATAGTGAAAGAGGGAAAAAAAAGCAATTAATGTCTAGTTTAGTTTTCTAGAAGTCCTACTCTGGTCCCTACTCTGCACTTGTCTGAAACCTATCCTGCACAAGAACACATCAAGGGCAATGGAGAAGTAGTTGGCTTGGGTGGAGGTGTGGTCGGCTACAGCAGGGGAAACCAGGTAGTGGTGGAAGTAGCCATGGCAGCTGAGATGGGTTGAGGCTCAGTAACATCATGATATCAGGGGTAGGTGTATATTGGCAGAAAGACAGAACAGATTATTAGGCATGTCCAGGTACGATGGTGTGTAAATTAGGAAACTATAATTTGCAAAGATGGACTTTGGCAGCTCTAGCTATGGCAGCATAGCTATAAGGATTGAGTCAGAAGGAACCACAGGCATGAGGGGACACTGGAACATCAGCACCCAGCCGATCTTAGTCAAGAAACTTGAATGACAAAATAGAGGTAAAGTGACAGCATAATAACATCCCAGTTTACCATAACTCTCAATGCCCATGGACTCCCTGATCTACACCTTTACCTAAGATGGGAAGCAGTTAATAAAATGCTGACTGTTCAGGTTTTCAGCCTAGCATTATATATTGATACTGCATCTGAGTCTCAAACATTTACAGGAAGGTTATTCCATAGTGTCGGAGCTTTATAGAAAAAGGCTTTTCCCCCTGCGGTTGATTTTCTTATTCTTGGTACTACTAAACTACTAAAGAGCTTGCACCTTTTGATCTAAGCAGACATGGTAGGTTGTAATGCACTAGGAGTTGTCTAAGGTACTGTGGGGCAAGACCATTCAGTTCTTTGTAGTTCATTATAATCAATTTTAGAATCAATACAAAATTTTACTTGAAGCCATTGCAAAGTAGCTAAGATAGGAGTGATGTGATCAAATTTTCTAGTTCTAGTTAGAACTCTACATGCTGCATTTTGAACTAGCTGGAGCTTGTTTAGGCACTTAGTGGTACAGCCAGATAGTAAGGCATTACAGTAGTCCAATCTTGAAGTGAAAAATGCATGGACTAGCTTTTCTACATCATGTGAGGAGAGTATGTTTCTAACCTTTGCAGTGTTCCTGAGGTGGAGAAAGCCAGTCCAAGAAATATTATTTACATAAGCGTTGAATGAGAGACTGGGATCCATAATTACTCCAAGATATTTAACTGTTAGAGAAGAGGTCATTGGGAGACTTTTGAGTTTCATTGAATAATCAGAAAGCGAGGACCTAGCTGTCTGTGGGCCTAATAGAAACACCTCTGTTTTGTCAGGATTAAGTGAGAGAAACTTTCTCAACATCCAGTGTCTGATGTCCTTTATGCATTCCTCAATAAACTAATCTGAAATATATCTGGTGTGGCGGAGACAAAGTATCATCATCTTAGCTGCGGAAACTAGCACAGTGTTTATGTATAATGTCACCCAGAGGTAGCATATCTAAGGGAAAAAAACTGAAATCCTAGAACAGATCCTTGTGGGACACCATAGCTAACCTTGTTGTATACAAAGAAGTCTCCATTTATGTTAACAGACTGGTAGCAACTAGCTAAATAAGATTTAAACCAGGAAAGGGCTATTCCCCTAATCCCAACAAAATTTTTATAGTGTCAAATGCTTTATTCAGATCAAGCAAAGAGACATAACCCAGGTCAGAAGCCAACAACAGGTCATTAAATACTTTAATCATTAAATACTTTAATTATATCTTTGTACATTGATGAGGCCTAAATCCCGACTGAAAGACTCCATGTATCTGCTTCTGATTCAGGTATGAGCTTAGCTGCTGAGCTACAGCTTTTTCTAGGATCTTAGAAATAATTGGAAGGTTTGAGATAGGGCTGAAGTTTGACAGCTGACATTAAATGTGGTCTAATTTGAATTATTTAGATATGTAGCCAATATAAAAGAAGGTGTTTATTAAATTTAGCAAAGGTTAAATTACTTCAGGTAGGATTTCCTTAAGAAAGTGTGTGAGCAGTGAATGTAGTAAGCAAGTGGAGGATTTTGATTTTGAGATTAAAGATGTAAGTT
This sequence comes from Electrophorus electricus, assembly GCF_041902795.1. Classification (NCBI taxonomy): domain Eukaryota; kingdom Metazoa; phylum Chordata; class Actinopteri; order Gymnotiformes; family Gymnotidae; genus Electrophorus; species Electrophorus electricus. The sequence continues at coordinate 10,364,161 of NC_137517.1, forward strand.
CTGGCTCTTGGATAGATGTAAAGGCTTCTATAGTCTTTTTTGACTGTTCTGGCCGTTTTGGTTGTTCTGAACTCTAAGTAGCTGCCCGAAGTCACGTTAATACTCGGAATGTTATCAAAGTCAAAGTCATCTTTATTGTCATTCAAACTATACAATAAGTAATGCACAGCTGAACCAAATTGCTTTTCTCCAAACTCCGATGTGCAAATATACAATATACATAAACATAAATGCACGAGACAAGACATATTAGTCATCTTAGACAAGACATAGTATAAATACAAGGAATATATAAAAAATATATACAGTAAAAGTATATATATTGCACATTTTATAGGAATAAAATATTGCACATTGTATATAGAAACTATTGACATTGTTCCAGCGATTATTGCATAGTGTAACCGGTATTGTAAACTTAGCACTGGAAAATGTTGATAAGGTGCTCACAGAAAGAACATTGAAATTACTGCACAAAAGTATGAAGATTGGGGTGTGAGTTATATATAGTGATCATAAATAGTTCTATGTTTCTAAGTAAAAAATAAAATAAAATAAAATACTGAGTTAGGGTATATATGCTTAGACATTCTGTGTTTGTTTTTGAGTTCACAGGCCTGGTGTGCTAAACAAATGTGGTGTGTATTGTTAAAGGGGGTTCAGTAGTCTAATGGCCTGTGGGAAGAAGCTCTTATTGAGTTTGGCAGTCTTGCACTGCATGCGTTTACCAGAGGGCAGAAGGCTGAACAGTCCATGGTCAGGATGGGTGGGATCCCTGACCATCCTGGAGGCTCTGCTGAGGCAGCATGACAAATATAGACCATTTATGGATGGAAGTGAGGTACTAATGATTTTCTCTGCTGTCTTCACCACTCTCTGGAGAGATTTCTGGTCCAAGGCGGTGCAGCTGCCATACCAGACTGGGAGACTGCTGGTCAGAATGCTCTCTATTGTGCCACTATAGAACATCATGAGGATAGGAGAGGGAAGGTCTGCTCTCCTCATCCTTCGCAGGAAGTGAAGGCACTGCTGTGCCTTTTTGATGAGGGAAGTGGTGTGTGTAGTCCATGTCAGACCATCTGTAATGTGCACCCTTAGAAACTTGATGCTTCTCACTAACTCTATGGCAGTATCATGGATTGTGAGTGGAGTATGTACTGTGTGCTTCCTCCTGAAATCGACAATGATTTCCTTTGTCTTATTGACATTCAGTGATAGGTTGTTATTGTTGCACCAGACGACAAGTTGGTTCACTTCCTTTCTGTATGCTGAGTCATCATCATTGCTGATGAGGTCCACTACTGTGGTATCATCTGCAAACTTGATGATGTGAGTCAAGTTGTACTTGGCACAACAATCATGAGGGTGAACAACACACAACAACACACAGCCCTGGGGAACTCCTGTGTTCATGATGATGGTTTCAGAGGTGTTTACTCCAACTCATACTGTCTGTGGTCTGTCTAAGAGGAAGTCCAATAAGCAGTTGCACAATGTGGAGTCAATGCCTATTGGGCTGAGTTTCTTTGCCAACTGTTGGGGTATGACTGTGCTGAAGGCGGAGCTGAAGTCAATGAAAAGCATCCGCACATAACTGCTCTTATTCTCCAGATGGGTCAGGCTTTGTTGAAGCTCTGCTGATATGGCATCATCAGTGGAGCGGTTAGGGCGGTATGCAAACTGGAGAGGGTCAAGCGTTGCAGGAAGTCTTGACATTATGTGGTCTTTCGCCAGTCTTTCAAAGCACTGCATCATGATGGGTGTGAGTGCTATGGGGCGGTAGTCATTGAGCGTTATTGCTGGTGACTTCTTAGGCAGTGGTACAGTAGTAGTTGCCTTGAAGCACTGAGGAACAATGGCTTGGCTCAGGGAGGTGTTATAGATGTCTGTGAGGATGTGTGCCAGTTGGTTAGCACACTCCCTGAACATATACCCTGGTATGTTGTCAGGACCTGCAGCTTTCCTAGGGTTGACCCTGCATAGGGTCCTCCAGATGACAACTAAGTCAAGACAGAGTACTTCATCATCCTTGCTGAGGGGTGCTTTTGTTATTGACGTAGTATTTGCCTTCTCAAATCGGCTGAAGTAGGTGTTAACTATGTTGAGGAAGTCAGTGTCGTCATCGCTGGGTACTAGGCATGGTTTATAGTCCGTGATCGATTGGATGCCTTGTCACAAGTGCCTGGGGTCTTTTAAGTCAGTGAAGTGACTCTGGATTTTCTGTCCATATGCACGCTTTGCTGCTCTCACGCTCTGGTTCAAATTGGCTCTAGCAGATCTTAGAGCATCTTTGTCCCCAGACCTGAATTCAGCATTAGGTGCTCTTAGAAGAATATGCACCTCTTTGGTGAGCCAGGGTTTTTGGTTGTCACGTGTGGTGATATTAGCTCTAATGTACTTAATTTTCTCATTGAAGAAATTCATGAACTCATTACTACTATGTGATGTTGTAATCTGAGCACCAATGTGCTTAATTTTCTCATTGAAGAAATTCATGAACTCATTACTACTATGTGATGATGTAATCTGAGAATTGGTGTCAGTTTTATTCCTAGTTAGGTTGTAGTACAATTGTACTACAATCTAGGATTATTTTTGTTATTTCTATAAGGGTCGAAAGATAAGATGTTTGAGCAGTAATAAGTGCCTGTCTGTATTTGAGAAGGCTTTTCTTCCAAGCTGAAAGACTACAAGTTTAGTGTGCTATTTACGTTCTATTTTTCAAGTATTTTAAATTGTGAATGTGATCATTATACCAAGGTAATAATTTTTTGCCCCTAATTTTTTTTATTCTTAAGTAGAGCAACATCATTGAGTGTGCAGAGGAATACTGATTCTAAGACTTCCGTGGAGTTTGAGGGTATCCTAATCTCAAATGATAAGTCTGGGAGATTCGCAATAAATCTAGATGCAGTGGCTGACATGATAATGCATATGGTGTGGTAGCAAGGTGAGGTTACTATATTGTGGCTTATATGTAGTTCAAATGAAATGAGGGAATTGTCTGAGATGGCACCAGACTGGGGTAGTATAACTATGTTCTCTATGTCATCGTATGTCAGCGTATGTCCACCAGTGTCTGGGTTCTCTTATATATTGGTGAAACCAGTTTATTCTAATATAGAACTAAAGGCTAGTCTCAGAGGGTCTTGGGCACTATCAAAGTGAATGTTGAAATCACCAACAATAATGGCTCTTCCTACTAGAGTGACTAGATTAGAGAGGAAATCTGCAAACTTGTTAATAAATTCTGAATAGGGTTCTGGTTGCCTATAAATGCTGATTAGTGGAAGAGGCTGGGTGGGCATCTTATTGCTGGCTACATCATTTATGCTAGTAAAGATAATTTCAAAGGACTTGAAATCATAACTAGCTATCTGGTTTATGGCTGATGTGTCAGTATAAATAACTGCAATGCCACCTCCATGGCCAGTTAGATGAGGGCGGTGTAGCATGGAGGACACACTTTGTTTAAAGCTATATCCTCATTTGGTTTGATATTAATGCTACAGCATACAAAAGCATGTTAGACAGTTATATGCTTCCAACATGGTGGCCACATGGCAAACGCCTTTCTTGTTCCAGCATGACTGTGTCCTTGTGTATAAAGGTCCACAAAGATGTGGTCTGATGAGTTTAGTATGGTGGAGCTCTAGTGGTCTGCCCAGTACCCTTACTCAGCACTTTTAGGATGAACTACATTTACAGCTTTTAGTAGACACTTTTATCCAAAGCAACTTACAATTATGACAGTAATATTACAGTTTGAGCAATTGAGGGTTAAGGGCCTTGCTCAGGGGCCCAACAGTGGCAACTTGGCTGCAGTGTGGCTTGAACTGGCAACCTTCTGATTATTAGTCGAATACCTGACTACCACTAGTCAATTACTGAGCTACCACTGTCCACTGCCCACATCTAGTGGTACCACTACCATTAGAATGTTGATTGTGAACCTTCTCATTCAACATCAGTGCCTCTTATTAATGTCCTTGGTTTTGAAACAGGATGTACAGGATGCTCAGATAGGTTTGATGGTTTCTACATACATTTGGCCTTATGGAATATCTTTCCAATTACTGCTAAACAAATTTTAATGATACATAAATGAGAGTTACTCTCAATGACAGATAAGCTGAGGAATTGCTTTATCGATATGGGCATTATGTTTCAGTGGGAAGATATTTATACTAGTTAAAGTGGCCAGGTTTGTCTAAAGACAGCATTAAGCTCAAGTTAAGCTTAAGTTCAGCATAATGAAAGGGAATCTTTGTTGGGTATGACAAGAACAGCCCCTCATACCTAGTCTTCTACCAAGAAAATCCTTCAACAGTCCTTTGAAATTTGTTACAAAGTGTGTTGCAGAATACCAAACTCAAACTGACTTATCAATGACCAGTGATGATTTCCATGGTATGTATCTCCTATGCAGAAAGATGAGAGTTCTAGTCAGGCTTCAAATGAGGCTCTAAGTGATGCACAGGATACTGCTGAGACAGAAGGTGACAGCCATAGTGCAAAATGCCATCTAAAGAGGGACAGGAAAGCACCTCACTACCTGACTATGTGTCTGATGTTGAATATAATGACCAAATATTGGCCCATACTGACTACTGTTATAGAGTCTGTAGTACACCTCAAAGCTTTAAAGAGGCAGTGAGCTCAACAAGGTTAGAGTTTTGGGTTGATACTATGAAAGATGAGATGGATTCTCTAGCTGAAAAAGACACATTCACACTGACCCCTTTACATGAAGGCAGACATGCTGTGGGGGTAGGTGGGACTGTGCACTTAAAGACAAAGCAGATGGGTCTGAAACATACAAAGCCAGATATGTTGCTAAAGGTTATAGTCAAGTAATGGGAGTGTTTTACAAGAAGATTTTCTCTCCAACTGCAAATGTTGCATCAATACACACTTTGATGCAGATGCATGCACAGTATGACCTTGAGCTCCATCAGATGGATGTTAAAACAGCCTACTTATGTTGTCCAATCAACTGTGAGGTCTATATGGGACAACCAGAGGGATTTGAAGTGAAATGAAACTGAATAAATTGAAACCATCATTGTAAGGTTTAAAACAGCTCAGCAGAAATTGGAACAAAATGTTACATAATGACCTAAATGAAAATGGCTTTATGCAAAATCCAGCCAACTATTGTGTCTACAATGAACAAACTCAAAGCAGGAGAGCAATATTGATACTTACTCAAGGATATGAAGAAAATGTTGACAGCAAAATTTAAGATGAAGGATCTTGAGAAACTTAAACATTTTCTCGATATTGATGTTGATCACAATCAAGGAGCAGTAAAAATGATTCAAAATAAGCAATTTGGTGGACTGCAAGAAAAGGCCAATCCCATGTGAACAAAAGCTACACTGCAACACTATGGGTGATCCTGTTCCAGCATGGTATGGTGAGGTAGATGACATACATAAGACCTGATCTAAGCTGTCAGCAAGCTGTCACAATACTTATCAGAACTACATAAACAACAAGCGACTGTAACTGAATATCTGATGAGGTATTTAAAAGGTACAATTGACCACAAACATGAAAAATGAGACACTGATGCTGATGGGCATCAGATGCAAATGGCAAGTGTTTTAGTTTAAGTGGTGTCTCATTTCTTAGAAGTGGTGTACTGTTGCTTTGTGAAGCAGTGTACATGGCACTGTAGCGTTATGTTGATATGATGAAAGGTGAAAATAAAAACTCCTTAGATCAAGTTCAGTGGCAACCCATGGCTTGCATGTTGTTTTTCTGTCCATACATTGTTTCATTATATGTAATTTACTGGATATACTTCCTTAAAAATGGGGGGAGCAGCAATTTGAGATAATAAAAATTGTGAAGCAATTTCTTCATTCCTTACTAGTAAATTTCACAATACTCAGTATTTCTCCTAGTCATTGAAGTAGCCTGTATTATTCACATTTAATAGTTAACTGATTTTCCATTGAAAAGTAACCAATTGACTCCTATCCATGTTTCACATTATGGCTGTTCTTTTAAATGTGCCTTTGTGAGATGTAATCATGAGTTTAATGGTTTAACATATTTCATAAATCAGGCCCATGCTAACCCTAGTACACATTTTTTGGGTCGCTGTTGTGTGTCTTTCAAATGTCTTTGAAAGACTTGTTGCTGTTGAATGTTAAAAATCCTGTGAGACATAGTGAGTCATTATTGGGTCTTTAAATTAGATTTTTACTCACACTATTTAGCCATCCAACCTTATGTTTAATAATACATCACATAAATAATGATTTCATATTTGATATTTGCTTTTATTTTATATTCTTAATTCCATTTTAATGCTAGTATTTTAATATGTCCAGTGGTTTTTGGATGCTGGACATATACTTTTGTCTGTCAGATATGTCACATTATATTTTACTCAAGGACTTTTTTCTCTACTGATCTGCATAATCTGTGTTTGTAACATGCATTATATATTTTTAAGTTTATGTATCTTGTGTATGTATTGCCCTATGTTCTGTTGCAGAACAGACTCTCAGTATTCCTCAAGTGATGTGGAGCATCTCATCTGTGCAGCAAGATCGCATTTAAATTGTGTATGTAGCTAGGCAACAGTTATCATTAAAGACTTCCTCAGAGGCTATACACCCCCTAACCCGTAACTCAGCCACTCCTACAACCACACTGCTCTAAGACACAGAGAGTCAACAGTTCAAGTCCTGGCTAGTGCAGGGTGTTACAGTTGGTTGCTTTGTGCCATACTGCTCACAAATGTTCTTTCCTCATGCATGACTTTGCTTCTTTATGTGGTGTTACAGGTGCATGCTTAAGATGATCATCTGTATTTAAGACTAATGATTTAATTTTAAACCAACATTCCTGTTCATTAATATAAGGAGGTTTTAGTCACGTAGCTTCTAAAATATATATATATATATATATATATATATAGTCACGTAGCTCAATATATTTTCTGTCCAGGCTCCAAGATGGTGGAATGAACTTCCACTTGCTGTCCAGACAGCAGAATCCCTTGAAGTCCTCAGTCTGAAGACCCATTTATTTGCAGAATATTTAAAGGACAACTGATACTGCTCCCATATTGACTGATGAATTTAGTACTTATTGTAGGGTATTGTTTATGTTGTTTAACAAACTCTAGCTCTTATTGTTTATTGCACTTATCATTGTTTAAGATAGACCTTATATATTTTGTACTTCTAGGTATCAGCATTCATCCCTGTATTCTACAGTATTCTAGTTCATTGTTATGTTGGACTCTAACCTACTGTATTGTATTAGGATATTCTATGAGTAAATGACAAAGCACTTTTTAAGTCGCTCTGGATAACAGCATCTGCTAAATGCCATAAATGTAAATGTGTGTATTATATATATATATATATATATATATATATATATATATATATATATATATATATATATATATATATATATATATATATATAAAATGTCTGAAGGGTGTGCGCACGTGCATGCACTGACTTTGAATTTGTTGTGAATATGTGTGTGTGCAGTCATTAGTAAGTCTAATACAACAGTTTCCACTAGAGCGTCTTTAAACTGAAAGAGAGAAGAACTGAGACCAACACTTATGTTAACTTGTTGCATTACAGTAATATTCTGCGGGGAATGAATTTGCTGCTAACCCTCTCTCCCACTTCCCGTCCCTCCCTCTCTCTCTGATTCTGTCAGGGTGTCCTTGGAGAGCTGCCTGAGCGATTGTGAGTATGATTGTGCACATGTGTGAATATGTGTATGTGTAGAACCATGATAATGGATTGTTTGTCTAAGCTACTCCTTTGCACTCCAACCCCAGCAGGGATATATGAGCCTATAGAATTTGACTTTGAAGCATCCCATAGCCCATTTCATGGAAGGCTTATAAACTGAGTGGTACTGTTAGAAAATATTTTAGATTTTGACTTTTTAACAGTATTTTTTCCTCCAAAAAATACTGTGCTTTGACATCAAGAAATCCAATTAATGAAACAAACAACTAATACCGTTCTCTCCAGAAAAGCACCTGTTCTAACTCTTCTTCTCTGTCTCTAGCTGATAAGAGCTTTATTAAAAATCCTACACTCATACCCCCGACTCCCCAGTACTTACTTACTTACACACACACACACACACACACACACACACACACACACACACACACACACACACACACACACACACAAACACAGCATGCATACACACATCCACAAACACACATAACTGCACGTGATTATCAGTGAGCTCAGATGTTTAGAAATTAGGTGAAAAGGAACTTTTGCATTTGCTGCAGGGAGGGTTGGCTGTCCTTTCCAGTTACGGTTAGGGTGTGTTTGTGCATTTGTGTATGTCTAAATTTGTGCATGTGAGTGGCATTGACTGGTTTTCAGACCCTGTGAAATTTGCCATGACAATGTCAGCTAGTTTCACCCTAAATCCCTCAAAACCTTGAGCCAGTTACACACACGCATGTGTGCATATGATAGATTTGAGTGCATCAGTCATCATATTTAATTAATTGTTAGTATAAAAAAAATACATATACCATATACTCCATACTACAGTCTCCTGCCCATAACCATACACATGAATATCACATTACTTCTCCACATTTACTACATTTTAGTTTTAGTATTGATTTTATGTGCATAAGAGACAAAAAAGGTTTTTTTCTCTCTCTCTCTCTCTCTCTCTCTCTCTCTCTCTCTCTCTCTCTCTCTCTCTCTCTCTCTCTGTGTGTGTGTGTGTGTGTGTGTGAAGGTCATTTTCTGTTTTACTTTCTTATCTTATTCATCTGTTTAAGAAGATTTTGGACATCCAGTACAGATAAGATAACATGTCACTGTGTGTGTTTGTGTTTGTGTGTGTGTGTGTGTGTGTGTGTGTGTGTGTGTGTGTGTGTGTGTTTGTCTGTGCTAGAGATAGAAAGATATTCCTTAACTAGTTGGTATTAAACACCAAGGGGAAAAGGAGATTAAATATATTTTATTGTTTATATTTTGTTAAAACTACTAACACTACACTTACCTACCTCTGTAACGTAAATGAAAATGTAAGTCACTCTGAAAAAGAGCATCTGCCAAAAATTGTAAATGTGTTACAATATATCTATGAGAATTAGTGCTATAATTTGAAGACTGCTTTTTGTTCATATTCAAGCTTTCCTTCCCTTCTCCTGAAGATCTAACTTCTGGATCTCAGTAGAACTAAACTCCACAAGGGAAAAGATTAGACACAGTACAAGTGTGATGACAGAGTTGTGATGATTGGGATGCAGAAGTACATGATCAAAGATCTGGGGCTTCTCAGGCCAGAAGCAACAGGGACATCAGGTATAAGGCACAGCTGTAGGAAGCCATTATTCTCTCCAGAGGAGAAGATGAAAGGAGAGTGGGGGAGGAGGAGAGGGCTGAAAAATAAAGAGAGGAAGGGAGACACAGGGACACTAAAAACAGCTCCTATGCCTGTCCTTCATATAGGAAGGGGAGGGCTTTAAAGAGGAAACAACTGCTGGAAATCTTTAAGTTATGATACAATGATTCAGCATCTGACTAATGCCCTCTTTTTGTGTGGTGTATTTTTATACTGACTTCTAATGCTCTATGAAGATAGAGACAGACAAAGATAGAGCAAGAGAAACAGAGAGTGAGAAAGAGAGAGAGAATACATAGGTTGATGGATAATGGGGAAATATAACAGGTCATGGTCACATACAACTCCATAAGTGGACACTTAGAAATCTGCTGAGCTGCTAAACTATAAAATTGGACATCCTTTCACCATACTCATTCAACTCTACCAATTGCAACACCATTTCCACCTCAGCTACAAAATGAATATAGAGATGCCACATAACTGCCATACTCCAGTCAAATTATTAAATAGTCACATTTACTAAGTTCCTAAAAAGTACTCATTTGCCTGTATAGTCCAATAAATTGTGTATGTAGTTAGCTGTGTTTTGTGGATTTATTAAGCAAACTTGCATCAGTAACAATATTTGTATAAAGAGAATATTTAAATTAAGATTTTACATGTGCTTAATGTTTTTGATACCATGATGTGTATGGATTGCAAAAACATATGTAGATGTAAGAGCATAATGAAGAGAAAGAGAAACAAACCAACTGAATATAAATTTAATATGATATAATTAAAGATTTTTTCAGAGAAAAAACAAATAAATAGAATAATAGTCAGCACTGTGATTAAAAAAAAACACAAATATGTGCAAAAATACTAAGAAAAAACAAACTCACACAAACAGACAGTACACTGGCTCAAACAGTGCAGTCCCTGCTCATATCATCTCCATGGCAACTGGCTCTGGAACTATGGAACTAGACAAGTTCTCACAAACTGGAAATGTGCTATGACCTGCAAAGAGACTGGTCCTTACACCTGCCAATCAAACAACAAACCAATAACCCAATAATCCAAAGTCATGGGTCTATAAAGCATTCACTGGGCCGGAATTTTTGTCCAGCACAAAAGCTCTCTCAATTGCTCTCTCTTTTTCACACATAACACTCAGCACTTCACATCACCCACAAGCACAGGAATGATAAGGATAACATATTATGTTTGTGCTGTGAGTACACAACACATAAGAGCAACCTGAATTAGCAGAAACCTGTCTGTGAGAGTGTGTATAATGTTCTACCCTAGAGACTACTTCAGCGTGAGCATCAGCAGGGGTCAACACATATCACAAAACCCCTATTCCACCTAGACAGCAGTTTTCAATACCAAAGTAAAGGGAAACCTGTGCCTTTTAGAGGTTAGAGACAAAGAGTTTACAGATGAAAAAATAAAGGTGATCAGTCAAACTACAGGAAGCTTAGACAGATCATTGACATTCAGATAACCATTGGAAGAGAGCTAGCTCAGGGAGGAACTAAAAGGCTCTATAAGGAGTTACCTTATAGAAGATGTGAGAAACAAAACACAACTCAAAGCATCTTTAAACAACATGCTGCCCACCTTTATAAAATGCAGCAACCACCATCCAGGCCAGTCTTACCCCAACACCAGTATCAGAGGTTACATGTGTAGAGTTATGTAGAGAATATCATGCTGTCAGATACTGCATTTGCAGAAGTAAAAAATTCTCCAGTAATAATCTTACTGGACATCCTCAATAAGAACTTCAGTACTAACACTTTACTTGTGTTTAAGTGGGTGCCCTGGGTGGTGTCAGACATCCAGCCTTCCTACCAGAGTCTGAGAGAGTGGCACCAGAATCTGAGTGTGGCACCATGTTTTTACTGTTCATAGGGTTGCTCACTTCTAAACTGCAATCAGTGTTGTCATTCCTGAAATCCTAAGTGCTCTTATCAACATGTACCATAACCTGCCCCTATGGGTATACCATAATGGTAATGAGGAGGCTGAGCAGAATATGGGGATGAGTCACAGAAAACTGAAACATACATTTATTTAAACACACAACATGAAATATTTAGCACACAGGCTAACGGGGTTAAACACCGACAACAATGACACGTAACAATAGACTTTTATACATACAATGAGGAGCAAGTGTGGAACACAGGGAGGGCGTGGCCATACTGACAAAACACACACACACACGGGGAGATGTTTGGGAGGAGGGACTGTATCATGACAATAATTATATATTAATATATATCATGTTGACAGGGAGCCAATTGTATTAGCTGTCATTTCAGTGTTTGTGTGATGAATTAACTTGACTTTGGAAGGAGCTTAATATTAACTTAATGCTGGCAGGACTTAATAAGTTAAATAACAACTTCTAGACTACACGCAATAAAAATACACTCATTCTCTGAATAGATTTATACATTCAGAATTTTCAGTATTTGGCAGGCACTTTTATTCTGAGCAATTTATAAAAATGTATCTGTAGTCTGTATACATACTAAAATCCATGACCTTAGTGTTGCTATCATGTTGCCCTACCTGCTAAGCACAGGATTGCTTGTCCAGAGTCACATTCCTTTACTTTTCGATGTTATCATCATTTGGAATTGACCTACTATATCACTACTGCTGTTTTCTGCTATATCTTGTTAGCTCATTATTAGTTGAGGCTTCTGGATCTGGAGTACCTACAGGATCTTATCCTTGTAGCTCTGCAGCTCCCTCTGTGGGTCCTGCCGTTTGGACTTGACAGTATTCAACCCATAGTGAATGGGTGCTGTTCCTACTTCCATCTTGCAATATGAAAGTTGGTGATGTAGTCTCAGGGCTTTTCTTTGCACAGCCTGAACCTTGAGTCTTGTCTAATATGACACAATTTTACTTCAAATGATTCTAGTACTAAATACTTGTTTTTCCACTGCCATGATTAGTGCCTTTGTGGAGTGTCCTTTAGTCATGCCACTATGTCATTCACCATTATTTGTTACAATTCAAGGAGAGTCTTATGTCAAAGTGAGAGTCAAATTTATTTATATAGAGCTTTTTAAAACACATGTTGTCACAAAGCAGCTTCACAAATATATGGATCCAGATCCCTAATGAGCAAACCAAAGGGGACATTGGCAAGGAACAACTCTCTGGGCAGGATTAAGGAAGAAACTTACGGAGGACCAAGACCCAAGAGGGAACCCATCCTCCACTGTGCGGCCCAACTAGTAACCAGTCCATGATTTATTAAGTTATTTTTGGCCCAAGTAGACACTTCAGTGTAGACTCTAGTGAGTCTAGGGTGGGCAGGATGCTTCTGACATTGCAGCATCAGTTCATCTACTGGTTCATCTACAGGCAGGATTGGGACATTTTCTTTGATGCTTTGTTACTGATGAGCAGGCCTAGTTCAAAGTTGGCATCATCTCTGTAGTAGCATGCAAATAAAACAGAAACAAAGATCATCACATGAACAGTTAATATATAGTAGATCTAGTAGTGGTTAGCATGTAGCTTCAGCAGGTTTATCTGAAGCAGCACATCTAAAGAGAGAGCCAAAGGATGATCACAGTCCTGCAGAATCTCTGAGACCTTGCATTCCATCCACATCATCGTCACAAACGTGAACACATGAAGTGGCTGGATGACAACATCAACATTTCAGATTAACAGAAAACTCTATGACTTGGGGCCCAGGTTCTGTACCTTTAAATACAGAAGGATAAAAGCTTGAGTAAATAAGTCTAGAGTTAAAAATTGGGAGTGTGTCTGAGTTTCAGTTTAAAGCTGGAAGGCTGTTCCATACAGTTATGGAAGGTTGTTCCATACATTAGGGACTTTATAGGAAAAGGCTCTACCCTGATTGTAATCTTACTATTTCTATGGACTAAGAGAAACATTGCATTTTGAGAGTGCAACAGGTGAGGCGGCTTATAGTATTC
>NC_137517.1:10382500-10387500 GCF_041902795.1 Electrophorus electricus
TGCCTTGTAGCTCTTCTGCCTGTGTGAAAGGTCATGGTGGCTCCCTCCTGTATCACTTGCCTGAGCCTTCGTCCTATTAGCTACAGAGCAAGAATCAACTGTAAGCCATGTCTTGCTAGTCTACAGTTAAGAAGTATTTATGTACAAAAGTCATACCACTGTGTACTGTTTTAATACTTCATTTTTACTTGCTGCCATGATCCTCTGATCCCATTTGTATTACACCTAGATTGGATAATTCATGTAGAAAAAAAACAACAACGTGTGAAATTGATACAAGTATTATAAATGATATCTTAAACATTATTTTGGCATGTCCTTCGATTAAAGCTGAATTAGCACACTGTCTCTGAAGCTTTTGTGACCATGTTCTACTCTTTTCCTCATTCACATCCATAGTGAATCCTTTGATTGGAATGCCATTGAGAACGTCTTTTTATATCTGTGAATGTGCTTCTGCTAAGGTCAAACTATTCAGAATAGACTGAGCTTAATTAACTAAAATCTTATCATCTGTTCCGGAGCCAAGAACTCTGGATATGACAGGCTGGGTAAGTCTGGTAAGGCCAGTAAGTCAACTCGGAGATCGATGTTAAGTTTTGTTAAGGTTTGTTAAACCGGCTTTCTGGAATACCCCCAAAGTTGAGGGTTGAAACCAGTACAAGTAATAAAACAAACCAAGTGAACATCCAGAGAGGAAAAACAGATTAAAAAAAAAAAGAAGGCAAACATACCAGCAAAAAGACAAAAGGGAAAATTCAAAAACAGAATCGAAAACCAGCACAGTCAGAAAAACAATGATCACATAGAGAAAACCACCATGTACACCCAGGATAAACAGTGACAATACCTCACAACAAGGAAAGGGAAGCAGACAGTTGTTATTTAAAGAGAAATTGGGAACAGGTGAAACAGTTCAGGGGATTATGATCAGCAGTTTGGTCGATGACCCCTGTTAAAGTCCACCTGATTACTTGTGGGTGGGGGGTGGGGGAGCTGGAAACTGGAGTTCTGAATTGGTGTGACTCATCTTTTGACAAGACTCATCTTTACTCATCTTTTGATAAGATTTTACAAAGGAATCCAGACCCCAGTGTTTCACAGTAATTAACCTATGACCTAGGTAAACGTTTTAAGCCTAAATAACTGTACATTAGCTTCTATGTCCAGTTTTCAAGATACAGATTAAAGCTAATCTTGGATTAAATGCAAATGCCAATGATCAATTACCAATAAATGTTTTTAGTGTAGTCATAGGTGAAATTTGTGAAACTGGCCTAATATGTTGCACATCTCACATAAATAAGGCTGGTTGTATGTCTACATTTTGCTTCCTAAAGTATTTTAAAAATAATATAATATTAACCACAACATGACATACTCAAGAATATTTGAATGTACATTAGTTACTATGATTCAAAGCAGTGAGTAATTTATAATATATTTTGGCATTTGTGTGATGGTGAACTGGAGTACTAAGTAGGTCACTTTCAGATGGGTGAAAATTGGAGCATTATCACAGCAAAAAGCACATGGTCACAGCATTGACTCTCCAGGCATAAACAATGAAACGCTGATCTTTATCTGTCCATTTACATACAAGACAGAGCTGATTCTGGCTTCTGATAAACCAGGACATTAATAAATAGATAATCTGGAGGAAAATAAGAAAGACAAGGGTCAGAAATAAGAATCCTCATCCTCATACTTAAACAACTTAGAACTGTGTGTAGGGGGTTGCAAGCTCATAAAGCAAAATCAGATCAAAACTAAGAAAGTAAAATGATTTTTTCATCTCAAACATGATAAACATGTTGTCCACAATAGATGTGGTAGACAGCATATGATGCTGATATTGCATATAAACCATTCCTGGAAATCAAGCCACCACATACACACCTGAAGATATATATAGAAAGCAGGATAAGTTTGACCCCTCAGGAGACTGGACACTTGGACACTTGGTGCTGGAGATCAATCCCAGTAAGTCCATCCACAAAGATAAACCCTACCATCTGTAAAGGTAATGGAGTGTGTGTATATATATATCTTAGGGTCTAAGACAAGGACACAGGTCGCATTAACCCAGGACAATTTAGAGTAACCAATCAACCTAACATCCATTTTGTTGGACTGTATGTGTCTGTATCCAACAAAACCTTCAAATAACATTTCAGACTATGATGTCATCACCCCTCAGTAAACCTGCACAGACTCTCCTGTCATGTCAAGTTCATCTAATTCACCACCAGTCAGCTCTGTAACACTGTAAACCACAATGACCTACTAAGCGGGACCTTTAAAAAACTGTAGTTTTTTTTTAAATTTTGTTTTGTTTTTTACAATGTTTCTAGAGACATTGAATTGAAAAACTTTTGTATGGTCTAAGGGTGTGATCTCTCTCTCTCTCTCACACATAAATACACATGGAGTGTGTGCTGGGATGTCATTGTGAGCGCTGTTAGATGTGACTGATATCTCTGCTCGTTTATCAACTGCACAGTTATGCTAATACTACAGCAGCTGTGAAGTCTTATCTGTATCTCCGAACAGCATGGCCACCTGGGACTGTGATTATAGTTTTTTTTATGGTTTATGCACGCACGTACGCACACACACACACACACACACACACACACACACACACACACACACACACACACACAACACACACATACCCATTGTTGTTTTATTACATCATTTACAGTTTATACGGTTTGGCCTAGTTTCTAGTTTTATAAACTTTGTGAAATAACTTTGTGAGGGTACATGTGTGTTAATGCCAGAATAGCTTTGTCTAAAACAGTGTTATGCTACATCCATAATATACCTTAAGACCAAATTAAAGAGATATAAAAAATGAAACATGAAAAGAAAGAAGAAAAAAAAAAAACTCAGGAAAATAAGTTTTTTATTTACAAATAAAAAATATGCTACCAAGAAATGAGCTTTGTATTGATTTTTACATTTGTGCTTATGGCCTTTTGGACTGAGCTCAAGGCATCAGCAGAGCTAGAAGTAATTTAAAGCCACATGCTGTGTTGGAGCAGAGTCAGCGTGGCTTGCTGCAGTAGATACATATTGATATTTAAATGCTGAATGTAACAGAAGGGAGGAGTTAATCACAGAGGCTGAGCACTGAGTATAAGAAAGACTGGACTTTTGCAAGTTGCTCTCAAAAAGAATGTCTGCTAAAGGCTGTAAATATAAATGTGTACTCAACACCACTCAACACCTACATACACTCACTCGTTACTGGAACAAATGCACCTGTCTTATAGGTGCATATAGGTGCAGCAATAATGACATATTGGAGGGGCATCCTCCTATAGTCACAGATAGTCACAGATGGGAAGATAGGAAGTAGCTAATAAAATGCTGACTGTACAGATAGGTTTTCAGCCTAGCCTTCAATATTGGGACTGTGTCTGAGTCTCCAACATTTACAGGTTCAACATTTACATTTATAGGAATAGGCTCTGCCCCCTGTGGCAGATTTTCTTATTCTTGATACTAGTAAAGAGCCTGCACCTTTTGATCTAAGCAGATGTGGTGGGTCGTAATGCACTAGGAGTTCTCTAAGGTAATGTGGGGCAAGACCATTCAGTGCTTTGCAGTTCATTAGAAGTATTTTATAGTTAATAAGAAATTTTACTGGGAGCCAATGCAAAGTAGCTAAGATAGGAGTGATGTGATCAAATTTTCTAGTTCTGGTAAGAACTCTGGCTACTGCATTTTGAACTAGCTGGATCTTAGTGGTATAGCCACAGAGTAAGGCATTACAAAAGTCCAATCTTGAAGTGATAAATGCATGGACTAGCTTTTCTGTATCATGTGGGGAGAGTATGTTCTAAATCATTGCAATGTTCTAGAAATATTATTTACTTTGAATGGGAGACTGGGATCCATAATTACTTCAATTATTTGGAGTATTTAACTGTTAGAGAAGATGTCATTTGGAGACCATTGAGTCTCACTGAGTAATTAGAGAGCAAGGACCTAGCTGTCTGTGGGCTTAATAGAAGCACCTTTGTATTGGCAGGATTAAGTGAGAGAAGGTTTCTCAACATCCAGTGTCTGACATCCTTTATGCATTCCTCAATAATACTAAGTCCTCTAGTTTGGCTGAGACATATAGCTGAGAATCATTAGGAAACTAGCACAGGGGAAACTAGCAGGGGAAACTAGCACAGTGAGCTTCAAATGTCATGTATAATGTCACCTAGAGGTAGCATATCTAAAGAAAAAAGCAGAGGCCCTAGAACAGATGCTTTTGGAACACCATAGCTAACCTTGTATGCTGAGAAGTCTCCATTTATGTTAACAAACTAGCGACTGGCTAGATAAAATTTAAACCAGGAAACGGCTATTCCCTAATGCCAACAATATTTTCAAGTATATCTAGTAAAATGTTGTGATCTATAGTGTCAAATGCTGCACTCAGATCAAGCAATATACTCAAAGAGACATAACCCAGGTTAGAAGCCAACAACGGGCCATTAGTGATGTCTCTGTATTATGATGAGGCCTAAACCCTGACTGAAAGACTTCATGTATCTGGTTCTCATTCAGGCATGATCTTATCTATTTTTGAGAAGCGTAAAATGTTCATTGTGGCCAAAGCAGAAGAGTAGAGGACAGAATGATAAAAACAGAGTGAAAGAGGTTAATCTTTCTCCTCTGTGGCTGAGTTGGCCCAGAACACCTGTCTTCCACTGTGTAGACAGGTGTTGAAATATCTCTCTGGTATGCACTATGGTTAAGGTGGAGGACTTTGAGGTGAACAGCAGCTAAAGTGAAGATTTTAAGAGCACTCAAATCAAAGGTCACAAAGGCAATAGGCTAAAACCTGGCTAATAGTACAAAGCATCATCTCACCCAGTACGCCTGTGTACTTGCACGCACACACACACACACACACACACACACACACACACACACACACACACACACACACACACACACACACACACACACATACACACACACACACACACACA
>NC_137517.1:10390000-10550000 GCF_041902795.1 Electrophorus electricus
TCTTCCTTGATATATACATACCAATAAACTGATTTTATCCAGTGATGATGGAAAGAGAGACCAGAGTAAGAGATAGATGATGATAGAGAAAGACGGACCAGGTTAAATATGGAGGTTTAAGTTCAAGACACCTCAGATGTGCATGTGTGCACTTGAAAGAAAATGAGCAATAGGAAAATTGAATTTTGTATGATAGCAGGTGTCAGACACAAAGGTCTTAGTGTCAGAAACTGTAGTGTTGCTCAGCAGTATTCTATTCCACACATTAAAGTCATTGTTAGGTAAAGAAAAATATTGAGGAATGTCGTACTCAGAACCTTTGTTCCCAGAATCTGTGGTACTCAGAACTGAGGTCAGAAAGCATGGTTCTAAATATTCCAAAAACAATCCAAACATGTTTAAATGTAACAAAATAAGCAGTCAAGGTACCAAAGAGAATAACTTAAAGACAACAGTGTCGCTTCTCAGGAGTAGAAGCCTACCCCCCAAGGGAAAGCAGTGAGACACCAAGATGAAGACATGATGTGGGCAGACTCATTATTGCTGAATTAATCCAGAATTCCACTCAGCATTACAGCAACACAGTGAGACAATGCTCCAAAACACTTGGCACCACTATCATTGACTGCTGTTGCAGAGCTGTGTCATTTATTGTAATTGTTAATGATGTAAAATTGGGACTCAGACTGCAATATGCAATAACCATCCCTTGCTGCTCAAGCTATGATCTGTATTCTTATGAGCTGCAGCTCTAATATCTATACTTTTTGCACACATTATTCATTATACATTACATTAAACACATTTTATACAACTTTAGTTGACTTTTTGCACATTTTGCTCTGTCGTATTGTCATGCTGTCTTTTATCAATGTCCTGTATTTGTCTACACTGTATCTACACTGTGTCTACACTGTGGCTGATTATATTGGCTTTGCACTTTTCATTTTGCTGTATTAGAATAATGACAAAATTGAATAGATTTAAGAATAAAATTGTTTAGAACAATTTAGGAAACGTGTTTGATATCTACCTCATGTCATTTAATCTAGCTATAACTGTAGTACAGTGGCAACACGTTCCACATCCTGTAGACATGAATAACCCCTGTCACTGCCCAGAGCAATGGACTGATCCATTACTAATGGAGGCATGTGGAATTTTCTTAAAGTGGAACTTTAAGCAGTTCCTTTGTCACATGAGACATAGAATATTGAATAAATAGAATAATACTTAAACCCTTGTCTGACAGGAGATAATCGTGAGCTCTGACCAGTGGACCAAAGAGCCAGCTCCCTGGCACAGCAGCCAGAGCACCCATTTAATCTTCCTGAGTGATGGTCACCGTCACAAATTATTATACAGTTATTCATTAATCCGTACATTATTATGGTAAAATGGGCAATTTTAAGAAGGCTTAACAACACATGGATATATATAGGTTTTGCTTATTCATTAACATGTTGAATGAGATAAGGTGGCATGTTGAAATAGAAAAAATTCTGTTAAGTTTAACATGGTAAAAACAGTTTAGGAATTATATCTAAATCAAAATGACTCCTGAAACACCAGTGTATCATGTAAAAAAATTCTGAATAAAATAAATCAATAAATTGAATTATTTCAAAATTACATCTGAGTACCTGACTGGATAAATAACTTAGTGGAGATGATGACCACTGCATTTGTCACGGAAGGCTCCTCCCCCCATGAATCATGTGGTATGACCCACTGCATGCAAGGGAATTCACATTTGTATAATTTGTAATCCCCCGGGATTGCACACACCTGTACAGGGTTTAATGTTACATGTTTGTCTGTCTATTTAAACCCCTGTCAGTGTGTGCTCCATGTTGGTCATTGTCACTACTTATGTGTTAATATTGATCTCTATGAACATCGCTGTAGCCATAACATTGTCTTGTGTAGTCGCTTATTAAGGTGTATGTGTTCTTTGTTTAATGTCAAGTGTGTAGTCATGATCACCGTAAGTGTTATATGTGAGTGCCATCACTGTTGTCTACGTTTTATGTTAATAAACATCATTCAGTCGAGGGAGTCTGTGGGTCCTGCTCCGTGCCCTGCGGCACTTGGGCCGACAACGTTACAGCATTCTTCCAGTCTTCCACATTTTCCTTGAACATTCAACACTTTCTGTTTTTCTAATACAGTGATTTCCTTCGCCTGTTTGACTGCAGTTCTGTGCTGTCTTTATTCTACACTTCACAGTTCCCTCTGTGCATATGAGCAGGTGAGTGAGCATGTCTGATTAAATCTGTATCTCACTCTGTAGGCTGAAAGTTAATGTTGTTTGTGATTTATTCTATATGGACCAGTTATACACTTCTGCTTGGCCATAATTTTTTGCCTTGTATGCTGATTGACAATATTCGGAATCTGTTAGACACTAGAATGATAGTAAAACACACATTTTTAATTTAACATGCTTTCCAGGAAGTAAGAACATTTCTATACACACAGACATACATGCACACATACATGCACAGACATATGCATACACTACACACACACACACACACACACACACACACACAATTATCTGGTGCATTCAGGGAACATTCAACGCTGTCGTTGAGTTTGGGAGTGTATAAGAAACCATCGACCGTTGATTGTACCTTGGGGATTACCAATGACAAAGAGCACACACTCACACACACACACACACACACACACACACACACACACACACACACACACACAGAAGGGCTGGAACTTGGTCCTGGTTTACATTATGGCTGCAATGAACATTCATTGCTGTCGGTTGGTTTGAGCTGCCATAGCCCACTGACCAATGAGTGCAAACTGCAGCAGACACATCCACAGGCCCACGGAACCATCTCCAGATGAAGTATATATAATGTCTACAGACTAAGTACACATAACATCTACAGACCAAGGGTACAAAACATCTACAGATCAAGTAGACATAAAATCTACAGAGCAAGTGTGCATAAAATCTACAGACCAAGTACACATAACATCTACAGACAAAGTACACATAATATCTCTGGAGATCTACAGGATAAAAACCACTCTTCTCTCTCTGAGTAAAGCACCACAGGAGTTTGTAGCTGTCAACTAAGATAAGCAAGTGTGAACTTCATCTGAAAACTACATACAGTTAAAGTACAGTTCTACAGTGGACTTCCCCATGCACATGCACACACACACACACACACAAAAACACACACGCTCACATAGACACGCACAAGTGAAGGCCTGAAAGAACACACCTGAATTTGTCAGCTTCCTGCTTTGATACCAAGGAGATTCCAAGGAGACAAGACCTTTTCAGCCAATCATAATGCCCTTCTAGCCAGCTTAACCAATGGAATAAAAGGACCAGGACCAGACTGGAATGGACCAGAGGTGGTATGTTATTGGAAAAGAGCATCTTCTTTGTGTATGCTAATGCAATCAGACAGGTAAACACAGTATGCAAAAAAATTTTTTACTGCTGTTCTGTTGGTGTTCTGATATCTCTCTCACTCACACGAACAGCATATCAATTCTCTCAAAATATATTATACTAACAATTTCAGAAATATTTTACCTGAAAAAAAATTATGTCTGTCTTAGTGAGGACTATGACTTCATGAATTTTCAGGCTACTATCATCAAAATTGCTAAATGTTTCAATAGCTGACCCTAAGAAACAAACTTACTCCATCCTCCCATAGGACCCAATTAAAATTTACACTAATCTTTTATGTTACAATCATCAAATTTGGAACCACCAAGTGGGGGTAAACTCAATATTGATTTTATTTTTAAGGAAATTATTTTTTTTAATTCATTTGATAACTTTTTGTAATTTTCAAGATATATCTATTAAATTTGCTATAAAGGTTCAGTAGCCGACCCAAACAGTTAAACCACATTTCATCCTGATTGAAATCTTTCATTCCTCCACCCTCTCATTTAAACGCATTGATTATACTATTATATTTACATGTTACACACAACGCTATCTTGAAAGCTATAGGGCTCAGTCTACATATTAGTTTTTGCAATCATTTTCACACTTGTCAACATCACGTCCACTTTTTCAGAACACAGTGCATGTGAACTAAACATTTGCATTGCTTTGATACAAAAGACATTCAATCAGCACTTCTTACAAAATTCATGAATACCTCTCAATCAGTGTTCACCACCAACAAAAGTCTGTAGAACTACAGCACATTTTGCAGATATTTAGATACTCTGTCCTAACAGTTCAAAACTCAACAAAGGTCTAATTACTGTGAATGGAAGTATGTTGAATTTTGACAGACAAATGAAAATATACACTTGAAATAGATAAGACAGATTACTGATTTTAGCAGAAAGTTTATTCAGATTTTTATTTTTGTTTGGAGCCTCATCACCATCGATACAAGTGGTCAAACTTGCATTGAAATGTGCATGTATATTGGGAAAATATAGATGTGGTTGTTACTGAAGAGATTTTTCCACTCTTACTGCAGTACATGTACTGCTGAAACACCAGGCTGTCATAACAACCTAAACAGGTGTTTGTGCCCTGTTACCACATATATACAAAAGGGGACATCTTTGGGGATGTCCTTTCCATTCTTTAGCCTTGGGGAGGAAAATTGATGCAGTCAGAAAAAGAAGACATTTCCTTTTCTCAGTGGAGATGGAAGGGTTATGACCACCTGATCAGATGTCACTTCTACATGCAGTGGCTGCTGGGTTTATGGACATAACAGTGGGACACATCCAGGGCTGGATAAGGCACTCAAAGAGATTTAATTGTCTGTGTATGGCAAGAGATAACATTCAGTTTGATGTTGATGAAAATGCATGGCCAAATGCAGTGGACAGAATGGATGGAACAGGCCAACAGTAGACCTCTGATACTGAAAGGCAGATTGTGTGAATTTGTGTATATAAGGAAAATATAGAACTTGTTTTACAATACAGTATTTGTTATTAATTGTACTTTTTTTTCTGAACAAGTATATTGCACTATGAGAACAAATATCAAAATACAGTAAACCCCCTTAAGAATTCTGTGACTTTTGTGATCTGTTTCTTTATAATATATTGTCTTATATTATACAATAAATATTCTGGGTATCCGATACAGTAAAATATTCATTCATTTAAAGTTTACTGTAAATTTACTGCAACTCAGTCATGACTTCTATTGTGAGAGGTAAGGCAACAGATCAAATGTTTCTTCAGCTGGCTTGAAATATTTGTGGATGCAAAAAAGGAAATACATATTTTGAAGTTGCATTTTGAAGTTCATTGTACATTGAGTGACAGCAGTCTTTCAGGAGAAAGTATATGTTATAGTTTTGGCAGTATGACTCAGTTTTGTATGAAATATGAAGTGTTTTGGTGGTTGAAGTGCATTTTGCACTCAAAGCTAACTAACTCAGCACGAGCTGCATGTTTCGAAAACACACTGTGTGAAGAGTTTTGAAGAAGACATGGTGTTAAGACAAGTGTGAAAACAATTGTACAAAAATGCATTAGTATTAATGTTGTTATAATGGACTTTGGCAAGCTTTACTTTCAAATCAGTTACTCTATTGCTAATTATTTCTCATCTTCAGTAGCCAAATTCATTCTTAGATTTAGAGAACACAGTAGAGTGGATAGAATATTCTCTTTGGGTATGTGTTCATCAAATGAGGATAATGAGGAAGTTTATGAAATAAATGAATAAGCCTAATCTAGTTCATAACACATCTATCTTAGCTTTAACACTAAAATGTGTTAAAATGTGTTACATTTTAGATACATTATCTATGAAATATAATTCTACATGACAGTTAATCAGTATATCATGATGAGTAATATATGGACTAGTAAATGTACCTCACATATAGTCCCTAAAAATAATGGACCAAGTCATATGGACACAACAGAGATAACAGAAGTGTAGTTGCATTACTTGTTATTCGAAAACCCTTCTTTCCTCAGACTGGCTGCCTGAGCTTGTTAATTAGGTGATGACATGAACCAGTATGTATGAGTGGTGGCTATGAGCCTGTTTTGGTTTGTGTGGAATACTCATTAGGGCCTAATGTAACATGGCAATGCAAGAATGTAACAGTCTGAGCATGTGCACAGACAGAGTCGCTTGCAGTAAGGCAAGGACAAAACATGATTCTGAACCATGGAGCAGACTACAGATTACACAATTGACACTGGGACTGGAACATAGAAAGAAACTGGCATTAGAACAGACACAGAGATTACCACAGGAACTGGACTTGAATTACAATATATATAAACATGGTGTCCTGAACAGGTGATGGGAGGAACATAGGGGTAGTCACAGATGCAGACTTGGCAGCCACAGAGGGTGCCCGAGTCACTGGGGTCTGGGAAGCCAACAAAGAGGCTTCAAGAGTCACTAGCCAGCTGTGGGATGTGTCCTCAGGAGTCCTGAGCATTATAGGTGGCTCACGCAAAGCAGCCATTAGGGGCACAGGACTGGCCTAGTATGAAGCACGGGGACAAGCCTGATATGAGGGGACAGGCTGAACAGCTTCCACTACACCGGGAACAGGAAAAAGCTGGGTGGCATCCTTCATGCCAAGAACAGGATCAGGAGCAGGCTGGGTGGTGTTTTCCATGCCAGGAACAGGAACAGGTTGGGTGGCATGCTTCTTGCCTGGTTGTTGCATTCCCCGCAGTGGTCTGGACACTGTAGCATGCGGGAACACTGAGAAATAGTAGCCCCTGTGCAGTCCCTAAGGCCCTTACTCCTCCCATGGGGAGGCCTGCTGGGCCTTCAGGGCCAAATGTGGGTACACTCCCACCTCAGATCTTCCACCTCGAAGGTCAAGGTCTTGTGCTGAGGGGTAGGATCAGGCTGTGGCTCCAATAGGGAGACAGAGGAAACCTCAAACAGTGGAGCTCAAACAAGGCCCTAGCAAGGTTCTAGTGTCACAGATATACATTTGATCCTGCTCTCTCCCTTCCCAGACGTATTATGTTCATAAATGCTAGTCCATGGTATCTGCCAGTCAATGTGCTGCTAACTTTCTGAGTCGTGTCTCCGCTGTAGTCCTGTTAGGAAGCACAAAGAAGTAGAATGCTTCCTTAATACTCCTCTAGATCTCTGAGTGACTCCAGTTTAGGTGAAGCCTGAGCAGGTGCAAAGATGGAGTCGCTTGGAGTAAAGCGAATGCATCTTTATTAGAGAACGTGGGAATTCCACAGTAGTAATCCATAGTACATAATCCAGGGTCGAAATCCAGAAAATTAGTCAGTGATGTAAACAAAACAGATAGGAAACAGGCAAAGAGAGCAATCCAAAAACAGGCAGAGATCCAACAAACCAGAAAAAACAAACATTATGATAAATGACTCAGAAATATAACAAGTTGACGAGACTTCGCCAAGACTGCACACAAACACGAGGTTTAAATACTGAGACTAATGGGACAAACTCGATTCAGGTAAGTACAATAACAGGTAGTTTAATGGAACTAACTAGGGGGTGGAACCAAAAGAAACCAAAACAAGGAAAGACAAAACAAAACCAGAAAGTAAATAAACAGAGGCATTGCCATGGGAACTGCAACACCAGGGAGGTGCGAACATGACACAAAACCCCATAGAGCATCCGGAAACCCTTGCTGTTAATTGCTGCATATAGGGTCACAGTGCCACCACACTGGCCAGGCATTTCTATAACCCCATATCAGAGGTTGTTCATTCTGAGTTGTGCTCATTCTGAGTTGCTCATCCATTTGTGGTTGTGCTGCAGGACATGGTCAGTTTTACTAAGACTCAAACTGTTGATCCTTTCAAAATGTGTATTGTCTTGCTGTTGCATTGAACAAAGTCAAATGACATTATTCTGACAGACCATATCAACAATGAGACTCAAAACACAAAAGGGCATCTGAAAAGCAGCATAAACTTGGTCAAATGCCAAAAACAGGCAATAACTAAACAGCACTTTAAATACACACATTAACAAGGGAAATAACAAGGTACAGGTGTTACACATGGACTGGCTAACAAGGGAGGGGCGTGGCAACAAAGAAACACACACCCATCTATAGACCTATCTATAGACCTGGTACACTAAACCACTAACTCATGTAGCCTATCTAAAGACTTGGTACACTAAACCACTAACTCATGTAGCCTATCTATAGACCTGGTACACTAAACCACTAACTCATGTAGCCTAATCTATTGACCTGGTATACTAAACCATAAGCACATTTTCTCCCTTAAACTCAATTCAAAAACACACTTTTTGCAAAACATTATTCAAAACTGAAAACCCCATGTATCTTCTGGAAAACATTGCCATGCAAATGACACACCCATTTACCAATTAAATTCAGGAGGCTTGTCCAGTTTAACCTTACTACAGATCTCGAACTGAATTGTGTATGTCACTGTACTCCTATGCTGTTGTGCTTTGTCAATAGTTACAGTAACTTACAGTAATGTTTTATTTCAAACTGAAAAACCATTCATATCACGATGTGCTGAACCGCTAGGCTACCCCTCGCTAGAGGAAGAAGATGGCTGTTCACACCAGAGCAGGAAGAGACCATCGTAAACAAGGGCAGATCAGATAGTAGCACGCATTTAAGACAACTACACCAGCGGGTCATTACTGACAATATCACGTTTGGCAAAATCCATTCAGCAAGTTAATCTGCATTGGGATGTCTCCCAAGTATGCATCAAGCAGCTGTACAGGGTGTCATCTCAGTGCAGCTCTGACAGTGCGAAACATTTGTGCTATGAACATGTGCAGGTATTTTATGCTGTCCTCTCACTGGTACTGTACTCCAGTGTCCTCTGCAGCTCAATATTGATTACTTTATGCCTGTTTCATACTGTCATACAATACTGTCATGTTTGGTTTTAGAGAGTGATGGCACTACACGTTGCTGCAGTGGAACCCGAGTTCCTTTGCATTTATGAAGCTTGCTTCAACCTTGCCAAAACAAGGAACACCCTGCCGCTGTCAGTCTCTCTGGGCATCAGAGCGGTCCAGGTTAATCGTCGTCCAGGATGACATAGGTTTCCAGCAGGCTGCTCTGATACAGAATCGGTTCATTTGACACCCACGATTTGTTGGGTTTCATTTCCCGTCATACTCTTCATTCCTCGAGCCTCTTCAGGAGTTATTATTAGCAAGGAGGTGGAAGGTCTAGGATCACCAAGTCCACCAATGTAAACTTCTTCTCCAGGAGATAGAAGAAGCTTGTGGGCAGGATTGCTATGTCACTCCAGACAGCATTTTCCTGGCCAGAGAAGTCATGAGAGAGGTCATCTATGTCCAGACCCAAATATGAGCCAAGATGCACCCTAATTTTTTTTTTTATGCCAGAGCTTTCATAAATTTATATTTGATAATTTACATTTGTTATATATTTTTGTTTCTCTTTGAAATATTGAACAGATAAAATTTGCCACTTTGCTACTTGCTACTAAAGCATGGCATTACAGCCATGCAAGGTGTGATTTCAGCACTTCTGCAGGTGCTGATCAGAAAGAGAGTGAGCTGAAAGGAGAGAGGAAGGAGATGTTAGCACAAAGGACTTGTCTCTGCTTTCCTTGCTTCTGGTGCATATGGTCGCTCTAGATAAAAGCTTCTCCTAAATGCAAAAAAATGTAAATGTAAATGGAGGATTTGCTGTTGTGAAGCATAGTGGCATAGTGTATGAAGTCAAAGTCTATGTGTATCAACTTGGCAGCTCAGCTCAGCCAATCAGATTTTAGGGCCAGATCTATCTTTATGTCTTTTTTACACTTCCTGCCAGCTGCTTCACCAGTGCTCAGTGATGTAACAATCCAGCTGAAATCTAGATGTGTGACAACAGTTCTGGAATGACACCCCTGCTGACATCAGAATTCCATAGAATCAATAAGATTCAAGTTCTGCAAATGTTAGTGCATTTGACATCTCTTGGTCTGTGATATTGGATTTGCTTTATAAAGAACATTTATATTTGCACAGCCTCATCTGACTGTTGCTGGCAATGGGACAGAAACATAGCAAGACAAAGATCCACCCTCTGCCGACTCAACAAGATACATCAGAGCGGTGGAGGAAGAAGAAAAAAGAAATGGTTCTGCCAACCAACTATTTCAAGATGGCTGCTCTGCTGTACAGTGTCCAGGGAAATGCCTCAGATGAGTCTTCACACAGGGGCACCTCAAAATGTGAATCAGCTACTTTGAAACTGACTTCACAAACCATTACTGAAAATGAGCATGATGATTCCTGGATAGCTAGTCGCCGAACCCAGAGATTCCCGGCATGGCGATCAGACAATTCAACAATTAATACTCCAAGAGGCCTTATAAGAACACCTGTTGAGGAAAACTCCATTATGCCCTATTGACCACTCCATCAGTATCTTCAACTATCAACAGCTCCACTTTTTCTTCACTGACGTATTTTGACTGAAACCTACCAGGTGCGATCATTTGTGAGCTGAACAGCACCTTGACCGTCTGGGACTATGGTGGAAAAACTAGTTGCTCAGTTGATTTTAAAATGAACGCCACTCCACAAAGATGCAAGAATGTGTTGCTGCCTTCAGGTGGAAGCAGAGCTACTCGCTTGCCCTCTTGCTTGATATGATTGAACTGATTATGAAAACGACTGCATGTGGGTTGCAGTACTGTTCATGAAAAATATAAACAAATAAACAAACAACACATCCCCCCTGTGTTTGACTTTATGGTGTATATGTACTAAATAAGCATAACTAGCCTGTGTATTGTGAAAATACATGTACGTGACTTCTACAGCAGAATACCGTGCCCTGCACACTGAAAACGCAAATACAAGCTATTAGTGTTTACCATTAGTGCGTAACTATTGTGTAGAAATAGCTGTTCCTTTGATATTTGTATGTAGAGTTTGAATGGAAAAATACCATTTATTCAAGAGTTGAAAGAGTTTTGCATGAAGTGTTTATTTTTTCAAAAAGTGTGAGATATTTTGTATGAAGTGTGTGTGATTTAGGTTGCTGTGTGTTATGTTTTGATGAAAATAGACATAATTTCAGAAATTGGGTTTTAGCAACTGCAAAAAACTGTAATATCTAAATATTTTTCCTATGTATAAATTGGAAGTGATAAAGTTGTGTATATGGTGTGTGAGAGTCAATATAACTTGGAGACTTGTTTCTCCAGGTCAGTAAATCTGTTTATACCATTGATAAATGGAAGTGACTTGAAATTCTTGTCTATTACATTGATTTTGGCTTTTCTGTATACCTTTTAGATTAATGTTATTCTAAGTACTAATTTCCTTTAAGGCAAAAATAATTTATTCCTTGTTGCAGAGCTAGAACAAGTGTTGTAGGTGTGTTGTGTGATGCCTTTGTCTTTTTTCTTTAAAAATGTTGATGTTTTAACTGTGAAATCCATTAATCTGTAGAAAATGTATTAATTATTTTGATAACTTCTTTGATACATTCCACAGGGTTTTGTAAAAAGAGCAGAAGATGATCTGCCTATAAACGTAGTGTACCAGACTTTCATGCAAAATCTTGTGTTTATATCTTGAATGTTATTCTGTGATGAGTCCTGCATTTTATTGTATTTATCATGTTTTTTTTTAAATTATTATTACGACATCTAGTTGAGCTTTAGTTTGGCTTTGGTTGAGCTTTCAGTGGGAATTTCTTTCATGGTACTTATTGTTTATGAGTTATAGAGCTGTTTGAACTTTTGTTCTACATTGTTTGTTTTTCTCTTGGTGCTATTGTGGTATTTTTTTGTGAATATGATATGACTTTACTGATGCCTTTGCTCTTCCCAATAATAAAGTGGAGAAAATTACTGGTGGCTCATTTGTACCAGAAGGATGTCACCTCCTTAAAAATGAACTCAAATTCAATTTCTTTGATAAGTGATGTACTGAAATGCCATCTAGGTCTAGGTGCTGTTTTGTGTGCGTCACAGAGATTAAGCCAACGGATGTGTGATCAGAGATAAACATAGAATACATTTTTTAACTTGTTTGTGCTATAATAAAAGTTCAATAGAGGAAAATGACTGGTGAATGTGATGAAAATAGGAGCATGTCCAATTTGTGATATGCAAATTCGCTGTGCAGGGGGAAGGGCAGGTGGTCGGACATCTGCTCGGCTTTGGACCTAACGGAGACGCAAACCGACAATAACTGAGATGAGAAGGAATGCTGTGAGTTGTGAAAGAATGCTGTATCGTCTGTGCTTGGGCTGTATGTGCTGGTGATAGTGATGTCTTTGTTGACTGTTGACCCTCGGTCGACATAACAGTGTCACTGTGGGTCTGTTGTTGTTTTGTTAATCCATGGGATGCATTTGTCTCTGGCCACACCTCCTTTTTTAGAATCGTATAAAGATGAGTATATATGACTGAAGTGTTGTCCGCTATGTTTGTGAAAGGTTGGATTCATATAATAAGCATAAGTTTGCCTTTAGCTTGTGATGGTGACTTTAAAAAAATATATTTTTAAAGATCTTTTTATAGCTAGAAAATAAATGCATAGAAATTTGTTATTTGCAATGGGTATAAAATTACGGTGAAGTGTTTTCTTAGAGTGCCAGTGTCAGTGGAAAATGCTTGTAAGTGTAACCTCTTTCCTAGTTTCTCTTTGGGTGGACAAGGCTACATATATGGTCATGGTAATCATATTATTATTAATTGATGGGGTATTTAGAGTATTAAGAGTATTATTATTAATTGATGGGGTTGTTAGAGTATTAAGAATATTATTATTAATTGATGGGGTATTTAGAGTATTAAGATTATTATTATTACTTTATTCAGCCTCCATTGTTGTTAATTCTGCCATGTCCAATCACATCTCAGCCTTTTTCTTTACACCTCAGCCATGATGCACACTGTGTAGCCGAACTCATTGATAAAATCCTAGCACACACCCAACCAGCACCCACACACTCAGACCGTGTCTGTGGTTAACACACCCACCCAGACCCTGTGTCTGTGGTTAACGGGCCTAATGGTTATTAGGATTCTTAAATTATAATTTTAGGAATAGAACGACTGTATTCACTTCAAATCCCCCCCGCCCCCACACACACAGAGAGAGAGAGAGAGAGAGAGAGAGAGAGAGAGAGAGAGAGAGAGAGAGAGAGAGAGAGAGAGAGAGAGAGAGAGTGAGAGAGACTTTTGGTATGGGACCCCATATGTAGCCTGTACGTCAGCTTCTGACAGCGCGTAGATCCATAAACGCTGTTTCCTGTGCCTGTACGCTGTTTTGTGATCCGCTTCGACAGGGGACTGTTTACCGAGGTCTTATTCTCCGGCGCAATGTGTAACCTCCCTCAACTCCTAGCGTGTATACTTCTGATATCGACGCATGTGGTGTCCCAAAGCAAGGTACTCATGTTTTCATGTTTATTTTGTAAGAAATACTGCACTTGTAAACAATCTATCGGGCTTTAATTAAAGTTAATTATTTGTCCTGCTCAGGCTCATTTTTCAATATTTTAATGGAAGGCAACACGAAAAATTGTAGGCACTGGAACACGCCTTCAGTTTAAGATAAGAAAAAGACATGTTTAAAAGTTTCTGTCCGCATTGTGTTACCTTGTGGTAAGAATTTCACTTTTACATTTAGGTTACTGGCCACTATATGTTTTTGTTTACACTGAATTTAGGCTGCTTACACAATTCATAAACCAGTTAGTCATAAATCTATTGATTGTAGGTTGATGTTAATTCATTCGAAATTCTGTATTTTTAAACTTCTTTCATTTATTTCTTTTAATTTTGTGTTAGTGTTAGGAAGCACAAACTGTTTGAAAAGGTTATGACCAGTGCCTGCTGAGCGGCTTGTGACGGGTCAACACGCGATCAAATGCGCGAGGACAAACCCTGGCACTAGTCCCACTAACTACAAAGAGAAACAAGATTGCGAATGAGAAAATGGCTCTGCAATTCTTGTATAAGAGAAACTCGGTTGTAGTGAAAACAGTTTACAGATTTGCAGTCTGCAGCCTGCTTAAGCTGCTTCCATGGACACACAGAATTATTAGTACATTTTCACCAAAACATAATGAATTCATTCATTAGTTATAACAGACCGCGGGGGGGGGGGGGGTCTCGTTAGTAGGCTCAGTGGATTAAATCAATTCCGTTTAGTGCGTAATGACCTTGTAGAGAGGACGGTTAATTAAACCGTAATACATTTGAATGGAATTACTCCATTTATTTTAAGATAGATGGAACAGGTCAGAAGACATTTTTGTTACCTGGGCATTCTAACACACTTTTCTAAGCTTGAAACTGTGGCGGGTGGATGAAAACTCAAATGTTGGTCGTCTAAAACGGTTGGTTTGCCAAGAATAAAACCGCAAAGAAAGATAGACACCGAGAATTGTGGCTACGTCAAGACACATCAGAACGTTACTTTAGTCAGAGAAACAGGCCTTGACTTTCCTGCTCAAAAGAAGTCCGTGGACAGCGAAAAACATACAAAGTGGTCGAATTTTGTTAATTATACCCCCCCCACCCCCCCAAAAAAACAACAACAACAACAAAAAACGATTTAAGGCATATGTTATTCTTTGAGCTAGTGGCCAGATGCCTCGCTGGGATAAGAAAGAACGTCTCTGCTAAGGTTGAACCTTTCGAATCGTGTCTGTAACTTTCCAGAGATTTTCCTGATCGTCACAGCGGCCTCTGCATCTTGCCCTGTAATGGGGTTACATTTCTAAATGTGCGAATTATGTTTTATGACTTTTGGATTTTTGTGTTTTTATAAAAAGCCATCCAACACACTTCGTAGTCTAGTCTGTTATGAAGTATGTTTAGATTCATTAGGGGTTTTATGTGTGTTCCCGACAGAGAGAAACAGGTGGGTGGGGCTGTCCACTTAAAAAGGCCTCTAGAACACCGTGTCTCCTTGGCAGGCTCTCTCTCTGTGTGTGTGTGTGTGTGTGTGTGTGTATTTGTGGGCAGTTGTTCAAAGTTATGTTAATCAGTAATGATTATGAATGAGGTATCAAAACCTTCCCATATTTAATATGTGTAATTACACAAGCACTGATCTGCTATCATTTGCCTGCAAAGGGACGCTAGACTTTTTCTGTGCATATGTTTGTTTGTCTCTTGGTGTATGTGTGGGATTAGGTTTGAGGTGGTTAGGCTTGTCCAGCCAATTAGCTTCTGCAGTTCCGCTGGGTAGTCAGTCACTATGGCAACAACATACATGCATTCTGACCTACAGAGACAGAATAGGGGGCTTATGTGTGTGTGTGTGTGTGTGTGTGTGTGTGTGTGTGTGTGTGTGTGAGAGAGCGGGAGAGAGAGAGAGAGAGAGAGAGAGAGAGAGAGAGAGAGAGAGAGAGAGAGAGAGAGTCCTGAGAGCGCCTCTGGTTTGGTGGCATGTGTGGTTTGTGTGTACACACAAACATTGTAACCCCCCCCCCCCCCAGTTAAAAAATATCCCTTAACATACACATTATTATTTCTCTGTAGCTGTAAACCAATTCACTACATTTCTTTAACTACATTACTTTTTCTCCCTCCACTTTCTCACTCCCTCACTCTCATTCCAATCAGATTTTCAGTGAGGATGAAGTGCATATGACATCAGAAGGTTCGGATTGTCGTTGTAAATGCGTGATGCGTCCTTTGCCAAGAGATGCATGTGTGCGGTTGAAGAGTGGACGTGTGCGAGTGGAGGATTACTACACCATAGAAACAGTGAGTTCGGGGGCTGACTGTAGGTGCTCCTGCACTGCTCCACCTTCCTCACTCAACCCCTGTGAAAATGAATGGAGAATGGAGAAACTGAAAAAACAAGCACCCGAACTACTAAAGGTACACGCACACAAACACTACACTTCACACATACATACCTACACACACACACACACACACACACACATACACACACACACACACACACACACACACACACACACACACACACACACACACACACACACACTACACTGCACGCATGCATACACATGCAGACAAATTCAAATCCTATCCTCAATTTCATAATTACTGGTAGCTTATGTAACTGGGTAACCACTTTTTCATCACAACTAACTGCTCAATGAATGGAGAACAGAATTAATTGAATACTTATGCTGTTCAAAAAACCCACATTCTTTCTTTATCTTTTTCTCTCTCTCTCTCTGTCACTCTCTATCTCACTCACACACACACACACACACACACATTACACACACACACACATACACACATTACACACACACACACACACATTACACACACACACACACATACACACACACACACACACACACACATACACACACACACACACACACACACACACACACACACACACACACACACACACACACACACACACACTGTCCCTGTCTTGCTCTCTCTCTTACCCCATTTCTTACTGTCTGTCTGTATTGCTTTACCTTTACACTTCTATAGCTGCAGTCAGTGGTGGACCTGCTGCATGGAGCTCTGTTCAGTACAGACCTGTTGAAGATCCACGCCTACATTAACAAAGTGGTGTCTCAGATGAACAATCTGGAGGAGGTGAGTGAATATTTAGTTAAGATGTGGGGAGCGGAGTACCCGGTTATGATGTTGTGGTGTTGGGTTTTAATGTATTGGACTGTAAAGTGTTAGGACCATATTGTAATATGTTTATGTAACAGTGTAGTAGTAGTATATTGTATTAGGTATTCAGTTATCATGCATTGGATAGAGTGCTAGACTAAATAACGGGTGGGAAGGATCAGATTAAAAAGTGTTAGGTAAACTGCTGCCTTAAAATGGACTGGGGAGAAATATTTGATTACAATATTGCTAATGTGGAATTGTGTTATTATCTATTGTGTAAAATGTTTGGCACAGAAACTGTACCTGGGAGGGGGGAGGAGGATACCTGGAACATGGCAGAGAATTTATCCTACTCATTCTGTAGCATGAATATAGTAATGCTTAAAGGAGTATCCAGTATGGACTGGAGCATTATTGTAGGTAATGCTGAAATGTTTGGTTTGTGTGTTTGAGAGCAGTTTTGGGTCATAATGTGCTGATTTGTAATATGTTCTATGCGGTGTTGGTTTACACTCAGGTGTAGTATGAAGGTTCACTGAGAGTTTCAGACAGTTAAGTTTGTAAGAATTACTTAAAAACATGAATTACATAAAGGCTTAATACTTTCTTTTACAGCTGGTTATTCAAAATTCCTTACTGATACTAATAGGTTTTCAGAGCTGTGTTTTAGATTCTGTAGACAATATAGAATACAAGGTGGGTCTACTTGAGGCACAGCCTTTCTCTTCATTAGGTTTTCAAGACTAACCTAACCCAGGAAAAGGAGTATGTGCGAGACAGCATGGCAGTTTTGACCAACCAGCTGCAACAATATGAAAATTACTCCAACATCATGATTAGCATAAAGGAAGAGCTATCCAATCTGCGCCATTGGGTGCAACAGAAGGATTCCACTCCTAAAAGCAAGGTACATGTAGATAAATTACAATTCTAATGAGAGAACCTTTTTCTCTCTCACAATCCAATAGTCTAAAAAATCCAATCTATATGCTATGACTGCAGACTGGGTTATATTTGCAGGCCGCACTTGGTGGGAAGTTGAAAGACTCCAGCACATTTCTCACAAAAAAAACTGAGAAAGCAAAAGCACCAGCCAAAACAGCTAAGCTAGTCAAGGCCAAGCAGGAGGGGACTAGTATACTCCAGCCCAAGAGAGCTGAACCAGCCGGAAAAAGCCAACCCAGTCAGCAACACCCAGGACATGTCCGTGGCATCACTTATTACAAAGCAAGCAAACCAGACCACAACACAGGTAAGGGGTAGGGAGAGACAGAGAGAGACACACACACAGACACACACAACACAGGTAAGGGGCAGGGAGAGACAGAGAGAGACACACACACAGACACACACAACACAGGTAAGGGGCAGGGAGACAGAGAGAGACACACACACAGACACACACAACACAGGTAAGGGGTAGGGAGAGACAGAGAGAGACACACACACAGACACACACAACACAGGTAAGGGGTAGGGAGAGACAGAGAGAGACACACACAGACACACACAACACAGGTAAGGGGTAGGGAGAGACAGAGAGAGACACACACACAGACACACACAACACAGGTAAGGGGTAGGGAGAGACAGAGAGAGACACACACACAGACACACACAACACAGGTAAGGGGTAGGGAAAGATCGAGACTCGAGCAGAGCTCTACTCAAGCTCTGAAGGCATGCCAGCAGTTTCATATGCATATATACACACGCATTAGAAAAAGCAAGGAAATCCAGCTAACTCTAGTTTGCTTCTCTTACAGACCCAGTACATCACACACCCACACAGGTCCATGAATGGTTCAACAGAGTGTTGTTAGTGTAGACTCACGGCTGAAATGTCTCATATGTAGATAATTACTGTGAATAGTAAATGATCTTTATCAGACATAGAAGCCAGGCAGGAATGCTCTGTTCCTTCCCTCTGCTAATAAATCTACCACAACCACCGATGAACTGTAATTCGTGCATGCGCACACACACACACACACACACACACACACACACACACACACACACACACACACACACACACACACAGATGCACACACAGACTCACTCACTCACTCACTGCTGAACCCTTGGTGACATATCCATCCCTAGCCAGACATTTTATGGAGTGTGTGCCAATACACACATGTGCTCAGTTACACACGTACACATGCGCTTGTATGCTCAAACACAAGCATTTGAGCCAATTAATGTCTCACAAACACAGCCAGAAAATGCTAAACTGTAAAGAGTATCTCTCCTTATCCACCACCTCATATGTTTCACTCTCTTTTATACAGTCAGACACAAACATCTAATCATAATGCTAATGCATAATGTGGTACTACACAGTCTGAATGTGTGTGTATGTGTGCCTGCGCGTGTCCGTATGCAGAGGGTACAGCTGTGCAAGGATTGGACATTGTATAGGTCACAACTAAATATTACAGTACTTCAAGTTTAATTATAGCTCAGTATAGCTAGCTGTCTGCTGTCAGGAACAGTTTTGTGCATCCTAGAATCATTTTTCTTTTGTGCATCAGTATCCAGCTCACATTAAAAAATCTGTTCTCTCAAAATCAAATATTTAAAAAAAAAATATATCCAGGTGCCATAGAGCTTTCTGCTTAGGCTAACTAACTAAACTTTGCGAACAAGCTGTTTCTGAATAGTCCTATTCATTCATTCATTGTCATTTATGTCTTCCTTCCTTCATTCACTTGAGCCTCACTAGCTGACATATCACCCGTGTTTTAAATTTACCAGTTGTCTTGCAGACTCAATAAAACCAGTACATTTTGACAGTGTTCATGGTTGTATTTTATTGACTGTCAATCTCCATAGTTATAGCTAGTTAACTGATGCTTTCTCTGTGATTTATAGGTCTTGAGGCTGAATCTGATGACGCTAACACCATGCAGGAGGTGAAGGAAGCAATCATACTGCCCACCACTCTTGCAACATACACTAATGCAACTGCAACAATAACCACAGCCTCCAGCACTACAGCTACCACAACAACAACTCAAAGCACAACAACCAGCAGTACAATAGCAAGAGAGGAGCGACCAGCTCCAACCATCTTGCTAACACTGGATAACACCATCAACTACACTCCCACTGCAGCAGGTACATCCAACATCCTAACAATGGACAACATCTTTAGATGCAGACACACTGCTACCATTAATAGGGTGACACCATTATCCACACACCAGTGGTATGTAGTGCACACGACCTTTCTGCATTATCCTGGAGTAATCGGGTGTTTCAGGTCTCACAGACACACTCATCCCACCTTGTGTTGAAGTGCCACTCTCCTAATCCAATTGGCCACCCCCCCCCCCCCCCCCCGAAAAAACCCCCAAAAAAACCCCCAAAACCCAACTACATACATACTTTTTTTTTCTTTCTGGCTACATTTATAGATGGAGTGGACTGGCCTTGAATTACTGTGAGATGTTCATTAAAGTATAACCTTAGAAACGCTTTTCAATTAGGTCAGCCAGTCTATCTCGTTTGTAGTCGCTAATTATATTTAGCTGGTTAAGACAGTAGTGACGTTTTACTAATAACACCGTAGCCCCTCCTTCAGAACGCTATAGCCTTAGCCCCCTATGGAGTCAAATTTCATTGGTTAGATTTCCCAGTCATTTTGTTAACAGACTTTTATTACTGAACCCTTCAAAATATCACTGAAAACGGACGTAGGGAGGAACACTGCCGCGAGTCCCCGCAGTCATACCAATGAGCAGTTCTGATTAGTTCCTCTCCGATAGAAATGATAGTAACCAAGAATATGTAAGTGACGAGTCGACGATTTGCGAATACAAAACCGTTTCATGAAAACGAAAGTAAAAAGACGTTTAAACACAATACAACGAAGACAAAGCAGTACTTCAAACGTGAGCACAACAGAATAATACATTTACATAAGCATTCTCATTCACACTTACACACACAATAACCCGCTGTGAAAGACGGGAGAGCGGACACGGGTGAGGAACGTTAACACGAGGGCGGAGCGACCTGAGAAAACAGGGAAGTTAAAGGCACACGGCGACATGCGAACACAACACAGCAAAACAAAAAACCACGTGGAAAGTTCACGTAGTATCGGATCCTGAATTGGGGAGCGTGACAATGTGAAATAGCCTATATGCTATTCCTGTATACGATGATGATGTTTTTTTTACTTTATTTACGAAATAAGTTTATACTGTTTTCCCTCCACTTTTTTTGTTACCCCTTCTCTGAATGGTTAGAAGGGACTGTCTGCCAGACACACTGCTGCACCATCAACACTCTGGTACTGGTACTGTCTAAATCACTGGCTGTACCACTGTTTAAACCATTCTTCTATCTCTGGACTACACTGATAAAGGCCACCTAGCCCACAGTTGTTGTTGGTGGTTATGTATGTATCTAAATGGGAATAATTACACTTTAAGTGGCCAGTCAAGTATTTAACACAGCCACTAATAAATATTGGTAAATGGTGTTTTCTGTGTTTCAAGAGGTCATATGTGAGGGAACAATAGCGTCTGTGGCCCCACCTGTGAAACATCACAGCTATGGCAGGAACGAGGGTGCATGGATGAAGGACCCTATTGCCAAGGACTCCAAAATCTATGTCACCAACTATTACTATGGCAACAACTTGGTGGAGTTCAGAAACTTGGACAACTTCAAACAAGGTAAGAGGTCAGCCCTTAGGTGAGGTGATGTAAAGCTGTGTGTGATCATATGTATGCGAGATAATGTAAATGCAGTAATGTTTTCTTAATTAATGTGATCCTGAGAAATCACATGCTCATGTGCTTTGCTTTCAATTAAACAGTTACATTTAGTGATGAAACAAAGGCAGGGTTTGAATTGAATTGTTCGCACTGATTGTGTGTGTGGATGTGTTATTTTATTTATAATAATGTATGGCTAAGTGAACTGAAATCTCAGTTTACCCTTCACTGTTATCCTATACATTTCCTGTATAGGTCGTTGGAGTAACCTGTACAAACTACCCTATAACTGGATTGGAACTGGTCATGTGGTGTACAGGGGGGCTTTTTATTATAACCGTGCTTTCACCAAGAACATCATCAAGTATGAGCTCCGTCAGCGCTATGTGGCGGCCTGGATGCAGCTCCATGATGCTGTGTATGAGGACACCACGCCCTGGAATTGGAGGGGCCACTCAGACATTGACTTCGCCGTGGATGAGAGTGGACTGTGGGTCATATATCCATCATCTGATTATGACCACTCTGAAGTCATTGTGGTGGCCAAACTTGACCCCAATGACCTTTCAGTTCGGAAAGAAACAACATGGCGAACAGGGCTAAAAAGGAACTCATATGGAAACTGCTTTATTGCCTGTGGTGTTCTGTATGCTGTTGATGTGTATGACCGGCTAGACGCTGAAGTATTGTATGCATATGACACACACACGGGTGCCGAAGCATCCCCGGGGTTGCTGTTTGTGAACAAGTATGCCTTCACCACGCAGATTGACTATAATCCAAAGGAAAAGGTGCTGTATGCCTGGGACAATGGACACCAGGTCACCTATAACATCACCTTTATAGAGCAAGAACAGAAATGACCTCACAAGAATCACTGGTACCATCCGCTCCAGACAAACCAATGACTGCTCCACCCTGTCAGATTTCTGACTGCCTCACAAAATCTGACCCTCAGGCTGCTACAGCTGGATGATTGGCTGTGTCTATGTATGAATCTCTGTGTGAATATATGTGAGTGCATATGAATAAAAAAGTGATTTTATGTGTTTCCTATGTAAAGGGGCCACTTTTATTGTTTGTTGTCTTTCTCCAAAATCACTTCAGTAGTATAGTTGAGTTCAACATTAAAATGAAAATCAAAAAGAAATGTTTTAGAGACATTATCTACTTTAGCTTTGTTAGCCAGCCCTTGACTGTTTCTGGTACAATTTCAGATAAATTATGAAATTACAGATTTAAGTCAAGCAGAATCCTAAAACTCTAGTGCTGAATCAAATCTTAATTGTATTGCATCAGCTGTTTCAGTATTAGATCAAGCTAGCAGGATATATGTGCTTGGACTAATTCTAATAAGAAGATACTAAAATTATTAATAATAAAGGTAATCTGTTTATTATGTTTTACAAGAAACAATAAGGTTCATAAGCAGAATTTCAGTAGCATGTAAAAGTTTATATGCGGCATTTCATTACTGTATGGGAAAATCAAATATATATAATATAATAAACATTTGTATAACCTATTATCAATAATAGCCTTTACATAAGTAATTATGGTACCATAAATGTTATACAATGCACATGTAAAACTACATTTGTGTTATCCTTTTTGGATTTGTGTTTCCTGCTTTGTAGAATGTAGAATACTGTGGTTTCTAACTAGATGCTCAGGAGTAGTGGGTATAAATGCAGAGCAAGCTCAGACTGATTCTCATAAATAAAAACAGTATCCACACCTAATGCACCTAATGCTCCTGGGAGTGCTTTAATTCCCTGCTTTGACCCAAAGGTATTTCCCAGGCATGTGTCCTTTCATGGCAGTATTAAACCTGTGCAATGTGTATTTATAATGTTTTTTTTTTTTTCCTGGTTATCAGATACTGCCTCCACCTTGCAATACATTTTGAATGTCAGTAAAAATTGGTAGTACCACACAAAACAGTTGAGTTCTGCTCACATCCCAGTTGAGTTCTTCTCAAATTCCATTGTCCTGTTGGCCTCAGTTATCATACACTAATTACAATACAGCGGTGCTTGTGAAGTTCCTTGTGTGATTGATCAGAAAGTTATATCACCACTGTAATATTAAAATAAAAAAGCAA
This sequence comes from Electrophorus electricus, assembly GCF_041902795.1. NCBI lineage: Eukaryota > Metazoa > Chordata > Actinopteri > Gymnotiformes > Gymnotidae > Electrophorus > Electrophorus electricus. Next base: position 10,413,392 of record NC_137517.1, read on the forward strand.
AATGTGTTTAAGAAGGTTATACAAAATGATAGATTAAATGATCCATTGTTGTTTGATAACTAATTATATAAATAATGTAATATGTTAAAATAAAACTGCTCATGGTGGTAAAGCCATCATTCTGTTCCTGTACTCAGTGAGTTTGCCCTCAATCCACTTCATGTTTTTGTGCATTTGTAGACTGGGAATAAAGACTAGAAGGGAATAAGGATACATGTAAGTGACTGTGTTACTGGAAATTTGTACATCTGAATAAATCTTTGGCATCTGATGGAATTAATGCAAAATAAGAAAGTCAAAGTATTCTAAATAACTGCCTATGAGAGCCAGTGTCAGATTATAGTTGATAATTCTTGAGATGGCATTTGTGGTGAATATTGCCAGTGTGACACAGGAGAGAAATAAGGAAAATTGAGCAGGATTGGCGAATCTCCAAACTGAAAAGTGTTTATTACAAAAAACAAAACAAAACAGAGAACATAACACAACTGATATACACACTCTTTACAAAGCACAGCAGACAATGCAGACATTGCTGTGTTATAAGCATATCTAAAACTATTACCTGTATGTGGAAAATTCATACTATATTTTCTGACATAAAACTTTGATATACTATTTTCTGCCTGTTGTATGAGATAAAATATCATGATGTTAACAGTAAATCCTGCACACTTCAGTTGACATATGTCATGCACACATGTAGCTAGGACCATTTCACTGCAGCACAACACTGCTGGGCTTGGATCAACCTTTTCAATAATACACTCCAGCCTGTGTGTTGATAAAATATGTTCAAATAAAATTGTTCATAAGAAGCAATCTTATTTATAGTTTTAGGATTTACAGTCTGTTCATGACCTAGATAAGTCATTAATGCATTTCTGCTGAATCAGGAACATGAAGTGTGCTTATGGTTTATAATGTCAGTGTGAGAGGCAGAGCTAGTGGTGTGCCTGGTATGGAAGATGAGAGAAATGCTGATGAGTGCTTTATGAGTTTGGCAACAGTCTCCTTTTTCCTTTTTTCCTGATGTTACAAAGAACAAACTTAAACAAAAGTAGTGTGCTCACTTGAATGCACACACACACACACACACACACACACACACACACACACACACATTATTTTTATACAAATAATTTATAAATGAGAATCAGCAAAATTGCCACATTTTAGAATTTGACCACACACATAGACTACAAAGAAATCAGAGGAGACACAGCAGAGTAACTGTGCGTTTATGTTTTGCAGGTCCACTGGGATTCCGATGACATAGAACAGAGTGTTCTGGTCATGACCTCAGCTTTTTGGAGCTCATGCTCATCTTTCATCTCCTAATGAATTGCCATTGATTACCCTCCCCTACCTCTCTCAATCCCTCTCTTGCTCCACATTTGTCTCTGGATAATTTCTCTCTCTCCATAATGTTCTCTGAGTGATAACCTAAACAACAAAAACAAAAAGCATCTTTGTTAAAAATTAACTAGTGATCCATAATAGGCCTTCCAGTACCAGGATCGACACTTGAATTCCACTTTTGATATGTGTTGTTTGTTGTGTTTTGGTATGTGTTGTTTGTTGTGAACCACAGTGGTCTACAACTCAGATTTAAAATTTGTTTGCATACCAAATAATGTTTTTTAGTAAATCACACATTATTGAACCGCATAATGAAAGAATCATAGTATGTTTCACATTTAGCATCACATTTAGAAAATAAAAGCAAGAAAGAAGAAACAAACGCTTCTCTTATGGTCCTTTACCCATATGCTCTGCCAGCTCACTGTTTTGTGGCCAAAGTTTTAAGAAACTGGTGTGCAGTCTATAGAAAAGTGTAAAAGTGATAATGTGAATATTTCAGCGGTAGAGCACTTGCCTCTGTCCCTTCTTCCTTTTCATTCCTCCCCTCACTCAGCAGCCAGTCCAGAGGGAGTTCTACATTCATTAAGCTTATTACTCTCAATCTGTTTAACCAATGATTTATGTAGCATCCCGCAACACATTTACTCTAACATAGCCACTCCAATTGCTTATCTCTGTTTAGGCTGTGTTTGCTTTTTCATCCCCTATGCTCACTCCTGATAATTGGTCCCATTTAAATCTGCTCACACTCACTCTCTCATTTTGATAAACATATTTTCATCAAAGAACTGAAAGACACATACAAGGGATTTGTCACATTACTGATTGCTAATTACAAAATTACAACATTTTAACAAAAATGCCACTTCACATCTCACCAGAAAGCATAGTCTGATATGTAAATTGTTTGAGGAAGGTGTTGGAAATGAAAGTTTCAATTTTGATTTGGTTATGCTGTTAATGGAATCACCAGCAAGCAGCTACAGTACATTCTAGAAACTGCCCTAATTTACTACAAACCAACAATGCTGGGTACAACTAATCTGGAAAAAAACAGTTTTGCACACACATATGCACAAATACACAAGATCTCTAGTTTTGTAGAACTGACAGCTAAACTAAAGCTGCATGCAATCAGAACTGTTCTGCTTGCTGGTATTTTTAGAAGTGTCAGTAGGGGAGCCAATGTGCATTTGAATGGTGCCAGGCTTGCTTTTTGTCTGGTTGCCAGCTGCCCTTGGAGGCATGGATCACTACCTGTAAACATGCAGCAACACTCAGCAGCTGTGAGCCTCACCATGCAAAGCGTGCCAGCAACAGGCCCATCACCAAGCAACAACATGTAAATGTTACTAATGGTAGTAACAGGCACTACACTACTGTCACCATCATCATCCTTAAAATCGTCATCATTGTCATTATTGTCATTGTTGCCAGCATCAACATTCTCACCGTTATGCAGCTCATTATCATATTTCTCTGTGGAAGTGCAGGCGTGGCTAAGCGAGCCAGTGAACCAGTAAATAAAACTGGGTAACCCTGCATCTTGTTGCCAGTAGCCTATTTAAACCCTGATATCTTTCATAGTAGGCTATTTAACAATAAGAGAGATTTATATTTACGGCATTTAGCTGACTCTTATAGCCAAAGCAACTTTTATGACTGAATACAACTTGAGCAATTGAGAGTTAAGGGTCTTTTTCAGGGACCCAACAGTGACAATCTGGTGGTGGTGGGGCTTTAACTGGCAACATTCTGATTACTAGTCAAGTACCACTACCACTGCAAGCGACATTATCACAAAAGTGACAGTGAGGAACAGTAGAAAACTGAATCTTAATTTTTTTTGTGTTTGTTTGTGTAGTTTTGTTGAGCCGTAATAAAGGATCTTGTGTAGTCTTCATGCCTCACAACTCTTCTTCCCTCTTTGACCCAGGAAACACGACAATCACCATCATCGGCTTCATCGCAGCACTACATCATCATTACTCTTACAATAATCATCTGAATTATCATCCTCATCATCATCATTAGCACCTGTGAATTTGTGGCTAAACCTCCTAAATGCCATGATTATTATTTAGTTATTATAATATTGTTATATTATATTGTTATATTATAATATAGTTATATTATTGAGTAATTGTTGTAAATCATTCAGTAACTATTGAGACTAATTTGAAAGGTGTGTTATTGTAGTGTCCAGTTTCAGAAAGAGGAGGATGCCCTCCCCCCCCTCCTTTGAGTCTTGGTTCCTCTCAAGGTTTGTTCCTCATGCTCTAAGGAGTTTTTCCTTGTCTCTGCTGCCTTTGGCTTGCTCAGTGTGGGCTTGGACTTGAACATGTGTAAAGCGGCTTTGTGACAATGGCTGTTGTAAAAAGCACTATATAAATAAATTTGATTTGACTTGAAGATTGAGGAATGAGGCTTTTGACATTCTGGCTCTTCTTTGGGGTATAATCCAGCTAACTGAAGTATCCTGACTATGAAATCCTCCAAGCCCCATTAAGAACGACACAGTGGTTTCTAATAAGTGTTCTGCAGATCGTATTGCCTGCACATTTTTGTATAGGATCTAACACACATGTTCTAGTTTATGGTGGGGTTTGATAATGCCTTGTAGAGTACTGGCACAGATAGTAAATCTCAGTGTGAAATGCGATCTGGAAAAAATCCACAGCTCTTTGCCAGCAAGATGAACCTTCCAGCTTTAATGACATCACCAGGTATAGTGACGGAGCTACACACCCACCATGGTACAGGGAGAACTTTATGAATAAATAACTGTGTAGATAGACAGTATGCCGTCAGAAATTAAGTTCACAGGGAACTAAAAGATAAATAGATGTGGTCTACCGTGTCAAATCTGCATTTAGGTTATTTGGACCTTCATTAAGCTTTTTAACCCCAAATGCACTTGAAGGCCTGCAGTACCCCATCATACAGAGGATAAGCACACACACACACACACACACACACACACACACACACACACAGTCACATATCTCAGTGTCCTGTAACATATGCTTTCCAAATGCAGCAGGTTTTGGATTTATCTATTCTTTCCTGTTTTAGATGTGTATGCTTTCGATTATATACTCAACGCAGCAAAGACGATGTTAGGAGGCAGAGAGAGAGGATGAATGAATTAAGAGAGAGGATACAAATATAGAATGTGTGAAGGAGGAGGGAAGACTTTAAGAAGTATTTCCTCAGTTACGGCAAAACTGCCGTCTGACTAGCAGCTGCTACCATGCTCAGCATCACCTCTCATACGCACACATGATCAGACATATGTATCATACATGCATGTATCGCATATATGTATCACATATGCATGTATCACACCACACATATATGTATCACACATATATGTGTTGCACATGCACATATCACACCACACGTATATGTATCACACATATATATATTGCACAGGCATCATACCACACGTATGTATCACATAAATTTGCATCACACATATACACATGCCTTCTGGTTCTTTCAACAGCCAGACAGGAGCAGTGTGCTAAAGTTGTGCTAGGGGACTGTCAGTCTGTTAGGAAACTGCAGAAACTCTGTGTGAATGTAGTTCATAATGTTACTATCTTCATAATATGTGAGACTCATAGTTTCACCATTGCCAGAATTCCCAGAATTTATTAAGGCTACGTGTGAGAGAGAAACTCTAACATAATCCCTGTTGATACTAAACCAGCAGGCAGAAGATCACTCCAGATGCTGCTGATTATTGTGATTATTTAGAAACCTGGAAATCACTGCAGATTTTGCTATATTACTGCCCTGCTTGCAGACAGTGTGACAAAATTCCCTGTACCTGGGGAGCATCTAGACTGTGAAAATTCCTTTCAGACTAAAAGATATCTGGGTGATACTAGACGTTGGCAAATTTATTTTAAAAACCTTACAAAGGATTCTGATTGTGAACCTGACTTGTTGGGCAGATAAAGTTTTCTTTCTGTTCCTTCCATAGTAGGTCTACATCTTCTATTACCTATGCACATGTGACTTAATCTCCAAAAAGGCCACACACAATCACGCAAATGAGCAAACAACTGGTGTAGTAACAACATTTTATAGAATGTTTTGCTAATTTGTCATTTTTCATGTTAAGGGCAGTGGTAGCTCATTGGTTAAGGTATCTGACTTGTAATTGGATGTTTGCTGGTTCAAGGCCCACTATTGCCAAGCTGCCACTGTTGGGCCCCTGAGCAATGCCCTTAACCCTCAAGTTGCACACAGTCATAATTTTAAGTTGCTTCGGATAAAAATTGTCAGCCTTTTGGTTGGTGTGCTCATGTGGCCCTAGGGGATGTTCATAACAAATATACATACTGATGCTAAGGTTGAAGGTCAATCATCTAATTCTCTGAGGTCAGACGTGTGAGTGAAATGTGAGTATTGCAATTATTTTTAAACATTAATTTTAACATTAATTCAGTCACACACACAAAAACACACAATCAGTAATGTACTAGTACAGTAATGTACAAATTACTAGTTTTAAGGTGATTATATTTTAGATCACATGAATGTGACAAGAATGTCCCACTAGCCCTACTTATACTTTTTATCCCCTCCTCTTCTCCTCTTTTTTTACCACTTATGTACTCACTCACTCACTCACTCACTCACTCACTCACTCACTTACTCATTCATTCACATTTACCATAGTTCGCCACAAGGGGCGCTGTTAGCAGTGCAAAATCTTATAACTGCAATAACATCAATATCACTGTTGCGCTTGTGAGCTTTGACCTAGAAAACAAAGATTGGAAACAAGGAAAGATGAGATAAGGAGAAGGTTCTTGTTCTTGTATCTTTCTGAGTAAAAATGTAGTGCAAACATTGTAACTGTCCTGCACTACACAGTAAAATGGCAATATCTTTTTGTTGAGTTATTATTTTACATAGTATTATTTGATAGAAGGAAACACTGAACTTGTCACCAGTTGAGTCCAACAGTATTGCACGTGGAGCATGGATCAGAGAGAGAAAGAATGAGAGAGAGAGAGAGAGAGAGAGAGAGAGAGAGAGAGAGAGAGAGAGAGAGAGAGAGAGAGAAAGAGAGAGAGGGAAAGAGAGGAGAAAGAGAGAGAGCATAAGAGAGAGTAAGAGAGAGAGCATAAGAGAGAGAGGGAGAGAGAGCGAGAGAGGGAGAGAGAGAGAGAGAGAGAGAGAGAGAGAGAGAGAGAGCATAAGAGAGAGTGAGAGAGAGAGAGAGAGAGGGGCCTGAGCAAGTGAGAGAGAAAAAGAGCAAGAGAGTGAGAAAGAGACTAGCGGCTTCTACTGTAGTTCTCTTAAGAATGAGGAAGAGAGGCAGAGAGACAAAAAGAGAGAGGAGACAGGGAGAAGAGGCAGAGAAAGAGAGAGATGCGGTGTGGATCTTATTAACCTAAAGAGCGACCTTTGTCTATCTGATTCCTATGCAATGTAAATGGGAAGGAGGCTCTTCCCATCTCCACGGTCAGCCCCCAAAACGTACCACACAAAAACGTCCCCAAACACAGAGACCATTGTCTAATTGATAGCAATCCTGGGTCCTTGCAGCTGTCTCAGTGCATTCTAAATAGCTTTCCAACATCTTGTTAATCTGGTCAAATCTGTTTGCAAAACACTCTGGCAGAGTGAGTATCGCACCACTATCTTGAGCAGGGTTTGTTAATTTATTGGTGGCACCTCGCATGCGGTTAGTATGTGGGTGTGGGGAAGTGCTATGGAGAGAGGGGGGAGGGCAGAAAAATGGGGAGAGAGAGAAAGAGTGAGAGAAAGAGAAAATCATAAAAAGAGAGAATCACACAAAGAGAGAGAGAGAGAGAGAGAGAGAGAAACACATACCCAACACAAGCATGCACACAGGTGTCCACACACATGCACCACATTCAAATAGAGAGAAGACACTCTCAGCCAAAGTATTACAACAAATGTACACACACATCATGTCAATGCAGATATTTGTGTATGTGAGAGAGACACAGAAAGAGATCCAACTGTGCCTTAACAAAGACAGAGAGAATGTAGGAATTAATTAATGAATAAATTAATAGAGTAGATAAAATGTTTTGAAGTGGTTTGGCTGGAAGATGAAAGTTCATCTGTAGTGCAAAAACATCCTCATCAGACTCTCATTGTAACATTTCACTGTGGACATTATTTATCTTTGACTCGGTGAGTATATATGATTATAATGTCTATGAGTAAATTCAGTAGAGGTTAAATTTCAGACCTGAACCAGGCTATCACAATCTTCTGAAATGACAACATCAAGGCTTCTGGTGTGGTTTGTATGTACATGTGTAGATCCTGATGAAAATGAAATATTCTACAATGAAGATGTCTGTTGGTGACTCACACATATTGACATACAGACAAACAGAAGCAATTAAATCCCCACTTTTTAATGATGTTCACAGGTCTTTTGGGGAAACACTGCTATGAGCTATGTTTTATCTAGGCAGCTAACTGCTCCTGGATGTATGATTAATTATTGGGTGGTCCTCTTTAGTGTTTTATCTAGGCAGCTGGCTGCTCCTGGATGTATATTTTCTATTTCTTCCCTTCCTCTTCCTTGGTGTTCCATCTGCTTCTGCTTCCTTGTTTTGTAGTGAAGTCAGCTCGTGTTCGTGCTACAGATATTGAATAATAGCTAGAAGACTGAACCTCTTGGGGAAGAAGAATGTGAGAATAAAATTATTGTTGTTAAATTAAAATCACTCTGTTAGTCTAGAATGAAGAAGACCATCTTCATTTCAGGCATGGACTGCCCATGCCCCTCTAATCTCATGTTTTGACACTCTTGTTTTCTATGTTCCTTGTCGCTGTAAGATCTCTCTAGACTTATGATAACTGGTAGCAGCTGCTCTCAACCAGCTCCATCACCCCTCTGAACCTTCTCATACAGACACACACACACACACACACACACACACACACACACACACAGACACACACACACACACACACACACTCACACACACACACTCACACACACACACACACACACACACACACACTCACACACACACACTCACACACACACACACACTCACACACTCACACACACACACACACACACACACACACACTCACACACACACACACACACACTCACACACACACACTCACACACACTCACACACACACACACACTCACACACTCACACACTCACACACACACACACACACACACACACTCACACACTCACACACTCACACACTCACACACACACACACACACACACACACACACACTCACACACACACACACACACACACTCACACTCACACACACACACACACACTCACACACACACACTCACACACACACACACACACACACTCACACACACACACTCACACACACACACACACACACACACTCACACACACACACACACACACACACTCACACACACACACACACACACACACACACACACACACACTCACACACACACACACACACACACACACTCACACACACACAGACACTCACACACACACACACACACACACACACACACACACACACACACACTCACACACACACACACACACACACACACACACACACTGCACCACTTCCCTCCTCCTCAGACACCTCAACCCAACAAATACTTTCCCTTTGCTGTAAATAAACACCTGACTCTGGTCTTGTGATATGCAGTTGCTCTGCACTGGACAGAAGTGGGAGGCTGTTGCACTGTGCTGCACTAGGCGGCTGAGCAAGAGGCTTCAGAACCTAACGGATGGAATACAGAAATTCTGTGAATTTCTGCCTGTGAGCAACGGTGGCATTTAATAAGTGCCTGCAGCCGGCAGACATTATAGAATGTCTCGTGGAGCCTTGCAAGATGTAAAAATACTGCACTCTGGACTCCATTTTTAAACATAACCATGGCAAATTCTGACCCACTTGACTTATCATATTCTCCATGTACATCGGGCATGCACGTCACTCCATGTTGTAGATCTTAAATCCCATGAAGACTGAGCCATCTAGTGTGAATCCAGAATTACACATCATTTAACCATCCAATTACATTTTTACATAAATGTAAATTTAAAAGTTTCTTCAAAGACATTGCAACACCTATACAGAAAATTGCTGCTGTAGGCAGAGTGAGAGGTCCACTTTGTCCTCAGGGGACTAATGAGAAATACATAGCTCTCAGGATGACAGCTCATAAATGACTAACAACAGGTCTGTGTATAACCATTCTCATGTTCTCTGTTTTATGCTCTAATGTTGTACAGTTTATGCTAGTATATAAAAACAAATGTAATAAAAGTACAATGATTTAGGTCAGAAAGAAAAGAAGTAAAGAGACACTCATTTTATGATATGTGACTCCACTGAACATAAATGAAGTATGTACTATGAGTAGAGGAAGGTTTTCTGATATCTACACAATAAATGCTGCAATTTCAAGTGAGTCAAATGAATTGCATCCTAAGAGTATCAAAACTACAACCAAGGATTTGTAATGTAGTCCATAGTCACTCTCAAAGATTTACATTCCTGGATTCCTGTTTGTTCCCATTACTGAACCAAAATAGTGCTGCTATTTTGCAGCTTTACATCAAGTACAAAAGGGGTGCATTTTGGTTTTGTCCATAGCACAATACATATTTTACAGTATTTTCATATTTCCAGTCATGCAAGGATGATGGTAAGTACAGAGACACATTGGCTTCCATACAATTAATTTTATTTTCTGAATTTGGATCTTTGATCTTTATTTTGGCTGGACATCATTTATAAATTAGGAATAAAGATGTTCCAAGTCGTAATGCCATTCAGAAATAATTTTACTACATGCACAATAACAAAATAACACCTTACACATGAAATTAACAACATTACTTTGTAATGTAATGAGTACTTTAGCCAAAAGGCCAAATGTCTTAAACGCAGATCAAGTTCTTATCACAGTAGACGGGTCCCCTACCAGGAGGGACATGCCCCCTCCAGACCAGGACCGTACCACTTGCCTTCCCCGCTTGCAATCACCTGCCTTCTGACAGGAGAAACCTGCTGCTCATTAACATTACACACTATTTATATTCCTACAGGTTTGGAGGGACAGCGCTGTGCATTAGCGGACAGAACCACGATCGTCTGTTGGTGTAACGCTGCTCCGATCTTGGAGACTACCAAGACTTGTCATCACTACTTCAAGGATTATGGATAATAAAGAACATGTTAGTTCAACTTTGCCTCTTGCTTCCTCAGTGCCACCCATGTCACAGTTCTTCTTTGCATTTTTGGACACATGCATGAGTCTCTGTGGTAGACAAGCCATGCGTCTACACAAAGCATATCCATGAGATGAAAGAACATTTTGAGACCTATCTTTTTATGGTACAGGGCAATCAATGAATCTTATCACAATAGAGGATGGACAATGGACATCTATGACCTCAATCGTGTCCTGTCTCATCTCTGCACGGTGCAAGTTAGACAGTGCCATGCAAATGTACTCAGCATTATGTGAGGTTATTCTGCCACTTGCTTGCAGTGAGCTGCCTGCCCTCATAAGTGGCTATTCTTTCATCAAAAGCTCAATGACCTGTTGTCTTCAGATCCTTGTTACTTTGAAATCATTTCATTCGGTTAGCATGTATTGTGAAAAGGCATTAGATCTTTGCCATTTCTGTTTCAAGGCCTGCGCTTTTTTGCTCTGGATGCCACTCTCAGGACTATGCTGCTGTTGGCACCAAGGTCAGGTGTTCCATTTATTGCCTGAATCTTGCCTGTAAGAAAGCTATATGCAATGCCCTTGGAGTCACAGAGCATATCCACCTAGTAACCACACTTATGGGGTTTGCTTGGGTTGTACAATTTCGGGCAACTCTTGGAAATAATTATTTGCTCATCTACACTGAGATGTTCATCCATTGGAATGTTGTTAATGCTGTCAAGAACAGAACTGAGCAAGAACCTCAACTTCAACAGTGGATGTCTGCATGGGTTTGCAAGGCTGAGGTCCAGACTCTAGTCACTGAAATTAAAGTTGGTTCCTGTCTTCTCATAGTCATTACACCTGTGATCTAGTCAAAGCTTGTGCCTTTTTACTACTACTGTTAAAATGGCTAAAACATAAGTAAACATATTAACCTAAATGCAGAATTTTTTGAAGGGATCTAAGTACAAAATCAATTGCAAAATGAACTTATCATGATGGCCATGATATCTTATGATGGCACCTATTTACCATGTGGTCCAAAGCATGGCACTCTTTTACTTACATGCCCTGGATACCAAAACGTTTGGTCACATAATAAAATTTACATTTTATTTGCTGAAGTTGAAATCATGTGATGGATTTAAAACAAAATTTGTTTGGTTGCAATTATTTTATATTAATATTAATATTTTTTTTAATGTTTCTTCCCTTGTTGTTTATAACTGACAAAGTCCCATAAACCATCTGTGTTGTACTGAGAGCAATTGTGTCTTTCTAGGTCACTATCCTTACTCCTATTCCTATTGTTCACACTATCCTTCCATCAACACTGCCACCAACTAAAGCAGAAGATCTTATGTGTAATTCTGTCAGTATAATTTCAGTGATGATAAATCAATGTTGCTCAAAGAACAGATCAAATTATTTAATAGTTTTTTCTTTTTTCTTAATACTTTTGTGTCTTTCAAGGCTGTGCTTTTGTGTGCTGATTTGTTGTTTTGGCCTTGCTGGGCCCAGTCATACCCCTTTCTGAAGTCTGTACAGGTGGATCATGTGGATATCCGTGAGATCTTTCAGCCAGCCCGGGGAGACCCTCTCTGGAAACATCTGACTCTTTGGCTACACCCTCTTTACTGGACATATGTGACTGCCCAGCCACACCCTCTTCATTTTTTGACAGGAACTGGCTTTGCTCATCCTGTTCTGCTGCTGTGTGTTTGCCTTTGTCTTCATAAGTATTTTCAGATGTTTTCATTATTTTATGCTTAAACCACATATAGTACTTTGATATTGTTTCAACCCAAGAAGAATCCAACCTATAAGGGCAAAAAAAAAGAACATGAGAAAATAAATGATTACACATTACCTAACAATTTTTAAACATTTTTGCATGTTTGTCACATGCAGTTTCTGATGTGACTGCAAAGATTAGAATCAATAAAAGAACATTTCTAGAGCTTAATCGTACTACCGCATCCTACAGATTCCAGCTGTTTATTAAACATGTAATTGCATATTTGCAGAACTGATTTAATGGGTGTCAGAATACATTATAATAGTACATTTTTTAAACCAGGACACAGGACTCATAAGCATATCTTTATAACTGCTATTATCTTATATTTGTTTTTAACTATTCCTGTGTATTTGGAATTAAAATGAAAATACCAGCCGTTTATTCTACTCCATTGTGCTGTTAGCTTTACTTACTGGATGTTGCATTTTGAATCCTTCAGGATCTCACAGAGCTTTTTCACTGACTCGCCTAGCTCATTACCTCTCAGATCGAGCTCTCTCAGGTGTGAGTGGTTTGAGGTCAGTGCTTTAGCCAGAGAACCACAGCTCGTTTCTCCTATACTACAGTGCTTAAGCCTGGACATACAAATAAGGAATTGTTTTCATCAAGCTACAAACAATCTGTTATCATCTTGTACTTTGCTATTGATAAAAGTATGGTTTGATACTGATAGGGGTATGGTAATGTCACTGTTAGCTGCTAAAATATAATCCTGAACATTTTGTCTATTTTGTCATTGTGATACAGTCAAAATAAGTGAAAGCACTCATCTGAATATATTATACTAATATATATATTATACTAATACTATAATTAATGTTCATAGTGTCCCATCATATGACATTTACTCACATCAGTTTCATTAGTTTACACTTCTGATTCTCTAGTAGGATAGAGATTTTCTTCATGCCCAGGTCATCTAGTTTATTCTCACTCAGATTCAATTCTCTGATGTGTGATGGGTTTTCACATAGAGCTGAAGCCACATCTGCACAAGCTTCCCCTTTTAAACAGTTACTGAGTCTGCAGACAGGGAGAGAATTAATAAAAATTAGTCAATGTCACAGTGATTTTAAAGTATTCATGGACTAATCTACTAATTCAAAACAGACAATTTAAGAATATTCACATTTAGCTGACACTTTTATCCAAAGTGACTTACAATTATGACTGAGTATATCTTGAGGGTTAAGGGCCTTGCTCAGGGGCCAAACAGTGGCAACTTGGCAGTGTTGGGGCTTGAACCAGCAAGCTTCCAATTACAAGTCAAGTAGCTTAAGTACTGAGCTACATATATTTACATACACATTGTGTAATTCTAATTTAATTGGTAATAATCTTAAGTAAATAAAATATTAATCCTGTTATTACTCACTCCAGTGTCTCCAATTTACAGCAAGGATTCTCGATTAAGTCACAAAGACCTTTCAGTGCTGACTTGGCTAGGATATTCCCATTCAGATTCAGCACTCTCAGATGTGAGGGATTTAACATCAGAGCTGAAGCCAAACATGCAATGTCTTCCTCTGTAATACTGCCAGTATTATATAGCCTGTAGAGAGATGAAAGCAGAAAAATATCAACACGTAAAGTTGACTATTGAAGTTTATGTTGTTCAAAGTGTGCTCATTTTTAATTTATTTTACTTACTTCCCCCTCATATATTTGTGCAAAAGTATGCCATTAATTGTATACATGTATGTTTAAAGGATAAACTTCAAAAGAACATTTATTATTCATGCATTTGACATTATCTAACATGTTATACACTGTTTATTTGTCACTTACTTGGTTTTAGAGTGAAAAAAGTGAATTCTGTTTTATGGTGACCCCTAACAAAGAACAGATGGCTTGTATATCTTATATTGGTACCTGGCTTACATAACTGTTTTATACCAGGTACCAATATAAGAGATAACTGATGCATTTCTGATGTATTTGTGCAAGCCATCTGAGGTGATATTCTCTGAGAGTATTCTGGTTATTCCCTGTGAGTGTTCAGGGTCTAATACTCTATGAGTATTTCAGTTATATTCTCTGTGAGTGTTTATGTTTAAGACGGTAGTTTGATGGTCAGCATGTTTGTTTCTCAGCAATAGGGGCTTGGGTTTGAGTCCCTCTGTGGGTGGAGTTCCATGTTCTCCTTGTGTCTGTGTGGGTTTTCTCTGGGGTCTTTGGTTTCTTCCCACAGTCCGAAATATAGAGGTTAGCATGATGGGATATTCTAAATTATCCTGTATGAATATGACTATTGTGTAGATATATATATATATATATGTGATGGTTGGTGCTCTGTCCTGGTCTTAACCTCCTCCCCTGTACCTGGTGTAGTCCCCAGTGGGCTGTGGATTCTGATAAAGAGTATGCTGTGTGTGAGTGTTTATAAAAGCTAATGTCTGTCTGAGCTATCCTTGAGTCTGAGAAAGGTGCTCTATATATAAGACAGAATATATATAATTTATTATATATATAAGAGTTATATTCTTTGTAAGGATTTAGCTACAGATGGCAGTAACTCTTCACTGATACTCCAGTTAAAATAACTATGGGTCCACTTCATATGAAAGCATTGCTAACTTGTCCACAAACATGTTAGTTTATGGAAGGTAAAATGTCATTCTTTATAGAAATTGATCATATAATTAAGAGAGTTGCTATTGGACTAGCCAGTGTACCACGCTACTTTCTGTCAAGCTAAAATGCAAGTGATTATTTAAGTATTTAGCCAAGAAAATTAGAATATTTTTTAATAATTCAAAAAATAACTGAGAACATCATGTCAGTAAACCTTTTTTTTTGCTCACAGTTGTAAATTTTGTCAACGTAAAATTGTGCCATTTTATCTGCTGCGCTAAAACCAATTAATAGCTGTATAATGAGGAAAATAATCAGATGCTATAAAAATGTGTCTAATACCAAGAATTTGACAAATAAGTACTATCAAATCATTTTAAATGAGCTTGAATGCTAAAAATATGAGGTTTAGTGCTGGAACAAGTTAAAGTTTACACATCACACAATGCATTGTGCCACAATTTCAGACTAATAAAAAACCTAATTTTAATTAAGCTAACAGTCATGACACTGTGAAGAGCTGCACCTATACTCATGCAGTATCTTCAAACAGGCCTGACATCTTTACACATGACCACCAATGCACAAATAACAAGTGTGATTACATCCACTCAAAAACTGATATTTATTCTTAATAAATAAGTACCATAAGAGACCCTTGTTGTTGGATAAATAGGATGTCTATTGGAAAATATCCACACAGATAATGCACTTTTGACCAAGGCTAGTTTGTAAAATCAGTTTAAGATGATGAGTATACTATGGAAATACAGTACTCACGTGAGTTTCTGCAGTCTACAGTGTAAATCTTCCAGTAGAGCAGAGAGCTGCTTCACAGGAAGGGCACTTGGCTTTTTCTTGCTCAGATCCAGCTCTTTCTGCAATAGGATGTTTCTACCTAGAGCATTATAGGCTTTTTCTGCATCAAGACTTTTCAGCAACCTATGGAGAGAAGAATATTACAATATCTGTAAGGAATGTGCTGCTCAAGAGTATCATCTCTGTGTAACCACAGACCTTATTATGTAAATCTTTTTTAACAAAGATCCTCTACAGTGTTGCAGCAAAGAAACAAGTGTTTCAAAATACAATTTTAAGGCAATTAAAAACTGAAGGTCTACAGCCAACCCTATACAATGGGTTTTTAACTATTCTTCTTACTATTCTTTCTTATTCATTCAAAAGCCCACTCACTATAGTTCCCATTTCTACTAATTATCCCGGACAGTGTTACATAGAGTAGAATGTGTTTAAGGACAGCATAAAATAATTTCAGCACAATCAAATAAATAACAAACCCAAAGGTAAAGAAATAATAATGTCTATTATCTGGATCGTTACTGAATAAATTCATTTTATTCTTACCTCAGTGTTCTCCCACAATTCACAGATGCATCAGTGACAAACTTCACTCCTTTGTCTCCAGGGTCATTCCCCCTGAGATCTAGCTCTTTCAGGTGTGATGACTTCAGAACTGAAGCCAGAGCACTATACCCAACCTCAGATATACTGCAGTATGCTAATCTTTAGAGAGCACAAAAATGTGTTAATGTTAGTGTTGGCCAAATGGCATTACAACTACAAATAAACACTCTAAGTAGAAAACTACTAAAGACTGACATTTTTCTGAAATAAGAAAGATCTACAAATTTTGAAGGCCCTGGTGGGGATTAATGCATTACAATAAAAATAGGATCTACTCCTTTTGGGGCATGTCTGGCTCATGTATAACTAAATGAGTAAAATGTTAGAAACAAAAGCTAAACTGAGATTATACCTCCCAAAAACAGAACAACATGCATGTGTTGATAACATTTGGTGTGTAACTATGGAAATCCTTCTTTTAGTCTTTTTTATTTCATTAATCCTTGAACACAATAAGTGCTGATGTTAGTATTGCTGCATTAATATAACTGATATAATACACTTGAGTAAACAGATAATAATAAAGTACGGATGATGCCTTTCTTCTGTTTTCACATCATCTTACAACCAATTCATCTCCTGACCTCAAAGCCAACACTAAGCTTATGAAGTTCTGCTCTACATAACCCTTTTCAAAAATACTTTTGGCAGTTCATAAAAGTATCTCACATCTATTTTTCCAGTCTGTCCTAAAACATCCTGTATGGATTGAAAGAGCTTTAATTTTATTTCATTTTATTCACTTACTATAAGGTATTATTTAGATTTTCTATCAGATCTAGATTATGGGAGAAGTGCACATAATAGCAGATATTACCTCAAAATCTCCAGTCCATTACAGTTCTTCAGTCCATTACAGAGCTGTTTCACTCCAGAATCCTGCAGACTGTTGTTGCTCAGGTCCAGGTGTTTCAGACAGCAGGATTTCGAACTGAGAACTGCAGCTAAAGCTGAACAACTTTCCTCTGTTAGATCATCATTACTGATCCTAAAAAAAAGACGGCAGACATAACATAAATGTGTGACTGTGAGCAGCTTTCACATGCTCTCAAAATCTCATATATTAGTTAAAACAAAGTGAAGACAAGCATATGATGTTCTCAATGGAAGCAGACAAACCTTCAGAAAGCAATTAATCATTTGTAAAAGCATAATTTATTTTCATATAATAAAAAAAGATATAAAATTTCTGGTCATTTTTATGTCTATTGTGCTTTAAATCAAATCAAATCAAATCAAATCAAAATGCATTTATATAGTGCTTTTTACAACAGATGTTGTCACAAAGCAACATTACAAATGTCCAGGCCCCCAGTGAGCAAGCCAAGGGTGACAGTGGCAAGGAAAAACTCCCTAGAGCATGAGAAAGAAACCTTGAGAGGATCCAAGACTCATCCTCCTGTGGCCGACACTGGTCACTACAATAATAACAATTTTAATTGAAAAATAAATAAAAATAAGCAACGTCTAGTCCAACTTTCTAGAGGTCCTGTGTCCGAGACCCATCCTGCAAGAGAGTGTCCATTAAGGGCAACTGAGAAGTAGTTGGCTAGGGTGGAGGAGGGGACATCAGTGGGTGGTGGGAGAAGCCCTGGCAGCTGAGACAGGAGGATACTAAATAACATCATGAATGATGTAAATGAACAGGCAGCAGGTGTTAACATGCTACATCCAAAGCTCCCACTGCTCTGCTTAAGTTAAACGGGTCATGTCCATGGAATCATGCAGTGCATTTTCAAGAACCAATCAAAATATGTCTGGTACATTCAATATGTTGTACAAAAAGCCGGCAACATCTTATTAATGTTATGTTTAGACATGTGAATATTATCTTTATTTTGGTACTCCTCTACCCGCAATTAGACCTACTCCTGGTGGTTTCCCACCAGAGACTTTACAACCATGGCAAGTTTATGACAAGCATTCTTCCCTTCCTCCTGGGATTGTTGCCCCATTACAGGAAGCTCCATTTATAAAGATACTTTATGTGTAAAGAGAGCAATTTTCCTGTTTTCAGACATCTACATTTACATACATCTACATGTATGTACATTTACATATTCAAACTTAGATTTCTGCAAGGTAGTGAAGTATAACCTATTAGTTCATATAGGTTATATATGAAGAATTGCTTATAAATTGTCTATTTATAAATTGTTTGTACAAAGAGAAAATCTTGAATACAAAAAAATGGTGAATTCAGCAAGTCCTTCTCAAACTTCTCATGCAAACACTTTAAGAATAAATCTGTTCATACAAGTGGTTTTTCCATGAGAGTCATTGACACCAATAGATTACATTAAAAAACACCACCATTCAAATACAGAGAATAAGAGAATAATTTAACACAAATAGAGAGAATATTTTAACACAAACACAGAGAATCATTTAACTCGTCAGAATTCTTTATCCAGCATCATGTTTATGAAAACTGTTATATTTTAATTGATGATTCAGTCTGAGTGTTGGGTAGATTCAATATATATTGGCCAATATTCTGAGGTTTACTTTCTACAGTTACAAGTATAAGATATTAAAATGAACCAGATTACTTACTGAAGTGTCTCCAGTTTGCAGTGTGAGTCCTGCAGTAAAGCACAGAGCTGCTTTACTCTGAAATCCCCTGAAGGTCCTGCTGTATTCTTGCTCAGTTTCAGTTCAGTCTGTAGTAAAGGGTTGTCCCCTGTAGACGAAACAATAGTAGCCCAGGCTTCCTCTGCAGTAGGGCTCTTCAACAGCCTGCAGAGAGGGAAGAACATTATTTTAATGTTAACACTTTTTACCTCAAGTCTACTACCATACAAATATAACAGAAATATATTGTGTTGGTGTCACGGAATGCTCCTCCCCCCATGAGTCACGTGGTATGGCTCGCCGCATGCAGGAGGATTCACACGTGTGCATTGTAACCACGCCCTCCGGGATTGCACACACCTGCACAGGGTTTACTGTTGTATGTTTGTCTGTCTATTTAAACCCCTGTCAGTGTATGCACCGGTGTTGGTCATTGTTGCTATGTGTGTGTTCAGATTTTTGTAGCTTTAACATTAGTTTGTATAGTCCTGTGTTAAAGTGTATGTGTTCTCCATTTAATGTTAATTGTATAGTCATGTTCATTGTAAATGTTGTATGTGAGTGCCACCTTTGTCATATATGTATAATGTTAATAAATGCTCTGCACTGTCGAGGAAGTCTGAACGTCCTGCCCTGTGGCACTAAGGCCAGAAGCATTACAGTTCTACACAACACGTTGCATCTGTCAAGCCACCAGCATTGTGGGAGACCCCACACACCCTCGCATAAACTGTTCACCCTTTTGCCATCTGGAAGAAAGTACCGCAGCATCCAGTCCCGCACCTCCAGACTGTGCAACAGCTTCTTCCAAGAAGCCATCAGACTCCTGAACTCTCGCTAATTACAATTCCAAACAAATGGACACTTCTATACACACACACACATACACACATGCTTAAACACAGTCATGCACGCACACACACGCATTGTTTTTGTATCGGACTAGTTGCTGAAATCAAACTTCACACACATATATGCACTCCTTTTGCGCTCTTGCACATTATTCCTACTAGCTGCTAGAGAACTGTATTAAATCAGCAGTGTACTCTGAACTGTTCTGGCTGCTACCCGTTACTGCTATGTTCAGTATAGCATGTCACTGACTCCTATGCACAACCCATATTACATATTCCCAGTACTGTGTACTGGTAAAAAATAAATGCACTGTTCTTTGTGTATTGATCCTGTCCTGTATTTATTTATTCGATGACATTATTGATTGTAAAACATCACTGCTTTACTCAACCTCCTAATTCACTGAAGGAAACATTAGCTAAAAATCAGATTAAGTAAATAAATAAAACATGGGGATTGCACAATGAAGGAAATGTTCAGAGTAAATTATAATTATTGAGTAAACTGATCTTTGTCTTTTGTTTTACCTCAGTTTTTCCAGTTTATAGTTTGGATCATTTTGTAGATTAGTAAGCATCTTCACGCCAGATTTTCCAGGGTCATTCCCTCTGAGATCCAGCTCTGTCAGCTGACATGAGGGTTTTGATTCCAATGCTGAAGCCAGTGCTTTATATCCGTCCTCTGTTACAGAACAATCTGAAAGACTGGATGAAGGAGAAAAATGGATGAGAAGACCACAGATTGGCTGAGAATACAACAGATTTTGAACATGGCACAGGTTTATCAAATGTTTGCTATGGTAATACATTAGTATAAAAAATAATGTAGTGAATTTGAATTTGAGTTAGTTATCAGATTATATAATTATACAATTGAGTTAGTTATCAGATAATGCTTAATAATATTATAAAGGGATTTTGTATTTGTCTGGTTAGTATGGGTTGGTTTGTATTTGTCTTGTTTAGTGTGGGTTGGTTTATATGCATGCAACTTAATTTGCAAATTGTATATTTGTTTTGAAATGATGGTGTGAATTATGATTTTGGCAATGCTGTTGAACCGTGTTGTTGAAATTTGTCCCTTGTGTGATACCATCGTTTTTTTTACATGGAGAAAAGAACTTAAATTAGCTTGCAGGTTTGAATCTTTTGCACATAGCTTTGGTCTACAATGGTTGCTCTACCACATTTTCACAAATTCATTATTTGAGTTAACTTGTGGCTTATTTTAATGTGACTGAGGAAGGGACTATTGTGCATCATACTTTGCATTCCTTGGTGAGTTGTTGTGAACTGTTATCTATAATTTGTTTATTAATTCATGTAATGTTTTGTCATAGATTTGTTGTTGATATTTATTCACTTTGGTATTATGAATTTGTGAAAGATGCGAAAACTGTGTTCGTATATCTTGATTGTAGTTTTCATGGTCTTGAAAGACACTAAAGGGCCAAATGGTGCCTTATCTGTGCTTGTACATTGTTGGAACCACTGATGAACAAAGAATAAAAGAGACCTATTGAGCACCAGTCAATACTTTCATTTTGGATTCCAAAGGATGCTACAAATATTATAATATTAAATATGGTTTTATAATATACACTAGCTATCCCTATGTGTCTGTTCAACATCTACATATTGCTATTTATTAAGTTAAACAGCCTACCAGAGTTGTTTCTCATGGCTATAATGATAAAAAACAATGTCCATATTAAAACAAACAAGAAAATGAATATTATAATTAAATGATCAGATATGACCAGGAAATGTAAATGTGCAATGTAGAGCAACATACTCTTTTAGGTTTAAGCAAAGAGAAATAAAATCCTTAGTAAAAACAAACAAAACTACTAACTTAAGTTTTTGCAGTCCGCAGTGTGAATCTTGCAGGAAAGTACAGAGTTTCCTCACATCTGAGTTTCCTTGTATTTTCTCACTCAGATTCATTTCTGTCAGCAGTAAGGGATCTGTATCTAGGACCTGAGCCAGAAAAGAACAGGATTCCTCTGCATCAGGATTCAACAACCTATACAGGAGGAAAACACATTCTCAGTTAAAAACACTTTAAATGGGAGAAAATACATTACTGACAAATGAGAATAATTTTTTAAATATACATTAGTGATGCTGTAGAAGCACATAATCTTCTATGATATACACTGTGTACTTATAAAAGAGCAGAAAAGTATTTTACTAACATACATTTTCCATGTAATTACTTAAGCAAGTTTCATTTAAACAGCTAACCTTATTAGATCCAAAGCTGGGGACAAGTGAGTAAAGAGATGCAAACCCTAACTCATAATAAATGTAAATTAAAAAACTGAATAAATTGATCTTTGTATTTTGTCTCACATGAGTTTCTTCAGTTTATGGTTGGGATCTGCTAGTAAACCTTTGAGCAGTTTCACTCCTGACTTTCCAGGGTAATTCCCTCTGAGATGCAACTCTGTCAGGTGTGATGAGGGGTTTGACTCAAGAGCTGAAGCCAGAGCTTTATATCCTTCCTCTGTAATGTGACAGTTGCAAAGTCTGGAAGTAAAAAAGAAAGCTTGCTAGAGAACATTCAGATGTTTTTACTGTGAGATGAATTCAGTGATAGCTGATAATATTTACAATAGATTTCTTTTTAATTTCTGTGTTCTTGTGTTGAGAGAGTGGAGGCAGGATGCATTTGTGGAGATGGGCAATGTTTACTCAGTACTAAATGTGTGATGCATAAGGTACAGTAGGAAAAAACAGGGCAAGAACAAGTAAAAATTAACATTAAAACAAAACTACAAACTTCCAACATGACAATGGGAAGAACAATGTTTGACATTCAGGGCCCCATTTCACAAAACCATCATAGGGTAAAGATCATCTTAAATGAGAAAGAATGTTCAGTGTAATTCTCATGCACCATTTAAAGATAATCTTTGTTTTATGATGCTTTTGGGGAATGATGCCCAGGTTTAAATACATGGAAGAATAAAAGAAAATGATTGATAAAGTAACTTTAGATGTCCTGTTGTAGTTGGTGTCACCTAGTGGTGATTTATAATTATTGCCTATTGATTTCCTACTCATTGATGCTATACAAGAAGTGGGGACTAGTATGTGAGTACCAGTTATTCATCTGCTTTCATCCTGTGATTTGACAGCGTCCCCTGTATGTAAGTACCAGAAATATTAATTTCTTGTAAATCTAAATCCATATTGTGGAGTGCATTTCAGAAAGATTATTTAAAATGTTGGCCCAAGAATTGTAGTTATTTGTTAAAACGCTATTTCAATACCTTGTTAGCTCTTAGCATATTAAGTTGTGAAAATCAGAAAAGTAATATTGTACTCCTGTCATGTAGATTTCTTTGAATTTGCGGCAAACAATTAAATCTAATGCACACCTTTAGCCTATTCATGCTAGCAAATGTAGACAAACAGACAACAGACAAATGTTTGGGGTCTCTTGTGCTGCATGACAACACAGTTCAAGTAACATAAACCAATACAGTAATATAAAAAGTCAAAAATCTACAATAGCTCAGGCATGACCAAAGGCTCCTAAAGCACAACTGTCATTTGCTGAAAGGGAGATGTGAGTGAAACTGGAGATAGCTCAAAGGATCAAACTGACAAAATCTGTGTTGTAACTGATTTCAGTGCTGAACACAATGGAGTGTCACTCATTGATGTACTGTTAACCGGACCATACCTAAACAACTCTCTTCTGGGAGTGCTTATCTGGTTTTGTTAGGAAGCTGTTTTTTGTGACTGCAGATATACAGCAAATATTTCAGTTTGTTCGTAAGAGAAGACAGAAACCTTTTAAGGTTCTTATGGTTCAAAGACAATGATCTTCAACCACAGAGTATTGTAAGGAGGTCACATCCCTTCTCCAGCAGTGGACTTCTACTGCCTTAGGCAGGGAAAGAATGGGAGGCATGCTATGATCACAACTGGGATCTCAAGAACCTTTTTCTTTAGTCGCTGATCAAGAGAAACCTTTTAAATAGACGTGTCTTGTCTGTTGTGAACAATGTTTTTGATCCTCTGGGATTTTGCCCCAGTCACAATTCAAGGTAAATCCAGATCTTAGGCAAGAAAAAGGTGACTGGGAATCTCCACTGCCACAAGAGATAGAAGACACAGCAATATCTGCAACAGTGAAGACTTGAGATAGGGGAATGTCTGTAACACTGGGAACATGAGGGTTTACCAGTGTTTACTGGTCAAGACATGGTCCTCAAGAAAAACAAGTTCACTCATGGCATTCTTGTTTGGTTGGCCAATCTGTGAGGATGAGCGCATGGAGGAAGGTTGCATTTGCAGAGATGGACAATGGTTATTCTGGGTAAATCCATACTCATCATCACTACAGAGGTCCAGGGTCAAAACACCAGAATACATAGTTGCAAAGGAAATGAAAAAAAAATTAAAAATCAGGAGAGTTGAACCTAAAGTACAACTATGAACTTCCAACATGACAATAGGAAGAATAAATACTGACAATCATGACTGGAAAACTTGAGGTATAATTAAACAGTAGAACAAAAGAAAATGAGACAGCTGGAAATAATACAAGAAATGCAAGAAATACCTGACACAAGGCAGAGATACACATGACGAGAGACAAGGATAGAGACAGAAACCAAATCAAAACAAAACCACATGGCAAGGTCACCATGGCTATTAAAGAAAAATTATGTAGAGCACAGCACTGTGGGAACGGTGATGCTAGTGACAATTCGGTACTCCCTGGACATTACACTTCTTTACAATTTCTTTTACTATATATATATATATATATATATATATATATATATATATATATATATATATATAGTTACACAGCAACTAAATTAGTCTCACATAAGGGCAAAGTGAAGAGTCTATCAGTTCAACCAATCAAATTCTTTCAGTTTATTTTTATAGCAAACTTTAACTTAATCCTCAAATCACTATGAAATATAAGATAAGCTTGTTTGGAATATTTAATTGTCAGCAACCGATGAAAGAAAAAAAATATTTAAATGTCTAAGGACATAAATGGGAAAATGTTTTGCACAAACAAAAAAACCTCACATTTTTACAGTTAATGTCTTCTATTTATTAGAACAAAATAAGTGGTAAATGGCAATTACTGTGGTTTAAAATGTTGAAAATGCAGTGCATATAAGCCAGATAATACTTAAAATTATACTAAAGCTGTTTAATTATTAGCTTGTTGATGCCGTGTCACAGTTAAACTGATAATCTGTATTGCATAAAACTGTTTTCTATTTTTTACTTACTTCAGCTTTGTCAAGTTGCAGCTTGAATTTTTCAGTAAAGCTGAAAGTTGTTTAAGTCCAGAGTCTTCAATTTTATTTCCACCCAGATCCAGCTCTCTTAGTTGTGGAGTGTGTTTTTCCAGAGATGACACCATAGCACTGTAGCCTTCCTCTGTTATACTGCAGTTCTTGAGCCTGCAATAAGAGCAGAAGGTTTAAGAAACACTGTTTTCCTTGATAGATTTGACATTTTTCCCATTTATGGAAAAACGTTCACATATAAGCAATAGATTTATTTATTGAGCATATATTCACTTAATGATTACTATTTTCAGAATAATGTATAAACAACAGGAAATGATATCTGAATATGTTAAATCAAATCTCACCCCAACTTTTGCAGTATACAGTGAGGATTTTCCAGAAAAGAATTTAGCCGCTCCATTCCTGACAACCCTAATGTATTCAAACTCAGGTCCAGTTCTCTCAGGTATGAGGGATTTGAACAAAGAGCAGATACCAGAGCACAGCAGTCTTTCTCACTAATGTTGTTGTTATTTAGCCTGCAAGACAGAGTACAAAATGAGAAACGCTGTCTTCAAGACAGAGTACAACACAAGAAACACTGTCTTCAGGCTGGGGGACAAAGTGTTATTTTATTTCAGTGGTATGTAATGAAAAATTGTTTCTATTGTCCTAGGCTAGGTCTGTAGTCAGAGTACATACACAAAGGACACAAGCCTGATTAGTTAAGGCTACTGGAGCTGCTTCAGAGTTGGCACAATTGCCAATTTAAACAAAACTTTATAGGTGACATGGAGATGGTTTTAAATGTGTTTATGCTTGTGAATGGGAAGACATGCGAACAATGCCTTTAACCAGCTAATATACTATTGTTTGCAAAGTATGCAAACTAACAACCCACTAAGCTTTTAACCTGTTCTACTTAATAATCTCCTTTTTGTGTTCTTGTTTCTCCTCAGGCCAGTTAGTTTCAACATTTAGTTTATTTTTTCATTCTGCAATGTTAGCTATCTAAGTGTGCAGCTGAATAACAAGAAGCATTCTTGTTGTCTTGACCATGGAAACAAAATTGATATGTCATTTCATTTACATTGTAGCAAAGCCACTTCAGAGTTCAGAGAGTCCTTGGAACTGGGGGTAATTCAGAGCCATCGTATTGAAATTTATGATATTATAGCCTCTCTGAGACCCAACTTTGCTCCGCAGTGTAAAGACAGCTTAATTAAATATTGGGATTTCAACATTTTGCTTAATTTATCATTCGCTTTATCTATAACTGTGACCCCAGACTACCTCTCCCAACGCTAGGCTGCTAGCACTTACAAGTCTTACACAAAAAGATCACTCTACACTGTAAAAAAAAAAGAACAACTTTCAGGATGAAACAAAACCTCTAGGATGAAAAGTATCATCCTTAGTAAGTCAAGCAAACTTCTAACCTAAGTATTTGCAGCCTGCAGTGTGAATCCTCGAGTAGAGCAGGAAGCTTCTTCACGACTGATTGACTTTGTATTTTTGCACTTAGATCCAGCTCAATCAACAATAACGGGTTTGTATTTAAAAGTTTAGTGAGAGAAACATGGGCTTCCTCTGCATCAGGACTTTTCAAAAGCCTGTAGAAAAGAAAAAAAAACATTTTTTAAAAGGTTAACAATTTTCTACTTGTCTTCTCATTCCATGTGTTCAGATAAAACAGTGATGAGCATGGTGCAAGTATATTGATCAGATAATGTGCTTATTTGAATGATCAATGACCAACACAATCATTGACCAACACAACCTATTTAAAAACATACTGTTGAATAATAAAATGCTGTATGATAATAGACGGTTATAGTCAGCAATTTTTCAATCAAAAACAGACAGATATGTGATACACTGCTCAAAAACAAAACAAACTTGCTCATCATGAATGGTCTGGGCCTGTCCCAATATTCCAATTGAGAACACTTGATTGACACCTCATTGCCAGATTTACTACCTGCTACACTACTCAAGCCGAGCTGACAATCAAAACCATACATGTATAACCATACCAATTAATATTTTGGAAATAATTCTAACTCTCTATAATTGTAAAATCTTTCACAGGTTTTAATGTTTACTATTTTTTTATATAGACTTTTTTATATAGACACAAATGGCTAGCTGGGTGGACAGTGAAAAACTGATTCCACTGAAAAATAATTTAGCTTCACACTGACTACCTTTAAATTTTCATGTAGTTAATGTCGATGTAGCCTATATTAGGTAAAGCTTGTGTAAGCTTTACCCAACATTAGGCCCACCCATTTTACACTGAAAGTGGAGAATGTCTTGCAAAATTATTTGTTTTGGACTGTTTGAAGAATTACTTGACTTTTGCACAATTGTATTATGTGCTCAGAAGAACAAGATTAACCTACTTTAAAAGAAACACTGATTTAGGTTCTCTGGGGCTTTGAAACAGTTGACTTCATAAATAAGTTTGGTAAACATCTATTGCTGACAGAACTCTAATAGCAAGATAATGAGCAAACTATCTTTATTTTCTGCCTGGACTTTAAATTGTCCCATGAAACTACAATATTCAGAATTTTACACTCCAAATCCCAGAGCAGTGAATACCTTCTCACTTGCATAGACAGGATGCAAAAAGTGAGAGTTTCTGTATCTTCAAAAGACAAGAGACAAGAAGACTTTTTGGATGGTAACACAGGCTTGAAAGTCTTTTACCTCAGCTGGATGGGGTATCTACCTCTGCCATAGGATTATACACAACACCATGTCTGTCAAGGCCATATTCAAGGCTGAGTCAAGACAAAGACTGACTGGGGTCTAGACCAAATCTACTGAGACTGAGTCCATGTCTCGAATAAAATTTAAGTGGATCCTATCGATTTCTTTAAGGTCCTTTGACAGCCAGCTATACAATGGATTCAGAAAGTATTCAAACCCTTTTACGTGTTGCACACTTTAGTGAGTTTGATTGGATATGATTTTTATTTTATCCATCAATGTGCATGTAATCACCCATAACAACCCATAATTTCCAAGTTATTTGAGTAAACCATTTTTATCACTCATAAAAGATATGCCTACAAATCTCAAGGTTAACATACGTACACTATGAACTAAAATTATGTATTTAAATTCCCTTACTAAAAAAAAACAACAAACTACCCAGTATGCAAGAATACACACATTTTCAAAACAAATAATTTAATGCCTTTGCACTAGAACTGTGAATGTGCCAACACTGCCACACAGTCATTCAAACATTGAGTAAAAAAAAAATAAAAGTATAAAAAGATACATAAATGCTTATTTATTTTTTCTAATAATTAATTATTTCAATCATTAACTGTTCCACAGTCTTGCCATTCATAATGGCTCCTATTTATATAACATAGATCAGATTAAATAAAAAGTACAATAAATAATTTATAAACTTCTTTCCTTCTCACCTCAGTGTTTTGAATGTAGACGATTGATCCTCTACTAAGTCAGTAAGCAGCTTAACTCCTTTATCTCCAGGGTCATTCCCTCTGAGATCGAGCTCTGTCAGGCATGAGTTTGATTTCAAAGCTGAAGCCAAAGCAAAATATCCTTCCCCTGTTATACTGCAGTCTGAAAGCCTGGAGAAAGGGAAATGACAACCATTGATGAGTATGAAAACAAAAAAATATATATCACAATAAATACTATATCTTGCTGAAGATACTATATCTTGCCTGATTTTTCTTTGGTCTTTGTCTTCAAGTTAGTAAATCTAACAGTAATTGGACCAAATACCATTAAACAAATTTTGGAGTCACCTATTTATACAGCACCCTGCCCATTTGAGCTCCTGCTTGTATTTTTCATTAACCATAAATATTTGTGAACTGAAGGATTTGTTGTGCCTAATATTTCTAGAAAACACCACAATTAATATAATATCAAGATCAACTTTGTAGAAAGGCTGCCCTTAGGTATTTATTGTTAGGTTGATGGACAGGTCCAGGTTACTTGACTAAACTTCATCAAGGAAATTAATATGCAGGTGCTTGGGCATGTCACTTTATGTGTTGTTTTACATTCAGTGACTCACATGAAAGGAAGAAGCACAGAAATGAACATTACACTTATAACAAACTAAGATGGAGTTCTTTATGAATCATCAATGACATTTTCAGCATTTAGCAAATGCTCTTAACCCATGGAGTCTTAATGCACAGCCTTCCCTATGGGTTCAATATACTTCACTGTATTTATTGAATGATGAACCAAAAATCTAATTTAACTGTGTTTGCAACTTATTTCTTAATTATGTTCACCTCATAACTACATAGTGCAAGTTTATGTATGGATATAACCACTCACTTCAGTGTTTCCAGTTTGCAGCAAGAATTGTTTAGTATAGTTGAGAGGACTTTCACTCCCAAGACTCCTACATTATTGCCAGTCAGATCCAGCTCTTTCAGATGTGAGGGGTTGGCTGCCAGAGCTGAAGCCACTGCAGAACAGCCTTCCTCTTTTATGCTGCACTTACACAACCTGAAAAGAGCAAAATCAAAGTTTAGCATCTCATCAAGATGTGTATTTCTCATAATGTGAACTGTACTGAGAAAAGGCTTTTAATAAACAAGTCATTTAATAAACACATGAAATACCTTTATAGAATGAAATATATTCAGTCCAGTGCTGAATTTTTAACAAAATCCCAGATCCTTCTGTGCTGCAGTTTAACTTTAGATACCAAATAATGTATGGAAATTTAATTTAACAGGAACCCAAATTAATAAATTCCTTCTTGCAGTATCTTATCATTGTTGAACTAGAGCTCCTTAACTTTTCATGTATGCAGTCATAAATTCAAATATCTGGAATACAGCCAGCATTACACTTTATCACATATTGGAACTCACCTCAGTATTTTTAGTTGAACATGTGGATTTGCCAGTCCAACCATCAGCTGCTCCACTCCTGAATTCTGTAGATTGTTTTCACTCAATTCCAGCTCTTTCAATGTACAAGACTCTAAGCTGATAACTGTGGCTATAACTGAGCAGATTTCCTCAGTTAGGCCACAGTTATTGAGCCTAAAATAAAATAAAATAATGACAAAAGTTATAATTTCATACCACATTATCATATTGGGTTTAGCATTTGCAAGTGTAGACCAACCCTTTTATAGAGGCTAGAATGGAGGTGCTTGTGAGACTGAGGTATTATAAAGTTTTCCTAGATTGTTTGTGTGTATGAGGTGATTGTGAATGTGAAGAATTATAATTTCCTTAGTAAACTACAAACCCTAAAATTATGTTTGTCAACCAGAGGAAAACCCAACCAATCAAAGATAGTTTACAAGATCGCTATTAATGGATTATTAGCTATACCTGTTTCTCATAAACTCAGTATATTTAAACCTGCCATGTCCACATCCTCTTTGCAAAGTATTTCCACTAGTATTCACTGTGCATACTGAGCGTTATTTCCTGATTTCCTGATTGCCTGTTTGTATTTCTGACTGTTTTTTGATTGCTTGCTTCTGTTTTCCCTGCCTCTTTGTACTTGTCTGCCTGAATATTTATCTGCCTGAATATTTATATTTATTTTGACCTGGACTGTTTTTTGGATCTGTTTGTGATGTTCCATGGCTCTGTAGACTCTTACTGGTTCTGACCCTTGCCTGTATTTGGACTATTGTTTTGGTTTATCCTTCTCCGATTAAACCAGAAACTCATTTTATCCATGAATGTCTGAATTTCTCTGTAATGTTACAGAATGAGATGATTGTGAGACTGTGAAGCATAGTAAAGTTTTCCTGGATTGTTTGTGTAAGAGGAGATTGTGAAGTATTGTAAATGTTTCCTGGACTATTTGCGTGCATGATCTAATCCATTAACTGGATCTAAAGTGCAATTAAAGTCCCCCTATGATATAGCAACCTGAAAGAGTGGATAAAGAAGAGATTACTATTTATGGATGTCCCCAATGGTTCAATGTTTGGGTTAATAATGTACCTTGTGTAATTCCAAATCTCCATGAATGAGCCTTTATGGCACTGATGTATGAATCAAAGTGATATCTTTGAAAACACTTGAAAACATCTGTTATGTATTTTAGAAATGTCACTTAGCAGTAAATGAATTTGTTGTAAGAAAACTATTTTAAATTGTAGTTGTTTTAGCCCGTTGTTTCCCTCAAAATAATTTCCTCACACTCAGCACATCCACCAACAAACTAAACAACAAGAGGAACTGTTTAGTGACTATTCTCAGAAAGAGTGTACCCTCTAATATTTACATGTAACCCCTTTTGGCAATGTATGCGAATGGAGAAATAGAGAAAATATATATGCTCTGAAAGCTACTATCTCCCAAGGCACTTAAGAAAAAAAGGAAAACATGCAAATCAAACCACACTAAACCATTCTCATGTTGAAAAGACAATGTGTTACATTATTATGATACTCTTCTATAACAGACACACCTAAACTGTCCATGGGCTAAAACTGTACCCGACGATGTGCATTTCTCAACAATGCGCATTCAGCACCATGGTACTAGCACACCTCAAATGCACATTAGGAGGTTTACCTGCGGTGGACTTCTGAAGACATGGGACTGGCTATTGAAGTATACTCAGAGACAAGGTCAAAAGATGAATCTGTGTGCAGACCTATAACTCTTAGACTTATTTTGACTTTATCAAACTGCTTAATTTGTTGACTTCCACAGACAGATCAAGGAAAAGATCACTGTGATTTTTAAACATATCCTTCTTGGCTCTGGCCACATCCATTTACATGTACCTTATCTTTATAGTACAAAAACCTCATTCTCATAGCACTTGGTGCTGTATTAATGTTTGATTCAGGTCTTTGAATCCAGTAAACATTTCCATTTTCAGGAGACCGTTTTCTAAAAATGAGCATGTGTCTCAGATTTGTCAGGGAAACCAATGTTTTAGATTTTAGCATCAGCTGCGGTTTTCCACGTCATCAACTTTAGAGTTTGGTGAAGTTAATGCCAGCTACGTAGACTTTAAGGGTGGATGAACACATGTAAAGAACAGATTAGGCAAATGTGAGGAAGGTGGAGGTTAAAATTAGGCTGTCTGAAGGGAAAGAAATATTATCAGCTGTATGGATGTGCTGAAAGCATTTCCATCCTGGCCACAGGGTGGCATAGGAATAGTATGAACATAAGGGATTTGGAGTGTCTTTTGTTGATGGAACCGAAATCAGCTGTGTTGTCAGAGTGAATGAGGATGGACCAAAGAAGTGAGGATGGCCCAATGAGGATGGATCAAAAAAGTGAGGATGGCTCAATGAGGATGGACTAAAGAAGTGAGGATGGACCAATGAGGATGGACCAAAGAAGTGAAGATGGACCAATGAGGATGGACCAAAGAAGTGAAGATGGACCAATGAGGATGACCCCAAAGACGTCAATAACAAGGAAGGAAGAGGCAGAGAAAGAGGCTTATCTGTAACCAGTAATACCATGCTTGTGCATGGATGTGGGGGAGGCTTGTTGGATAATATGAGGCCTAGCGCAACCATAGCAACAGTGGCCGCATCCAGGAGATGAATCAGGCACAGGAAGATGAATGGTGGCGGTGGGGACGATAATTACCAAATGGAGGTGAGGAGTGGATTGAGACAAAGTCAAAGATGCAGGAGGAGGGCTACCAGGAATGAGGTTGTTTTCAGATGCAGTAATTTTGAGATCCAGTGAGGTAGGAAAACAAAACAGGAGGATAAAATAAGATAACAGCAAGGCAAGTGTCACACAGAGCCCTTTACAATATCACCAGAATTGTCATAGGCACACACATACTATTAAGCGGTTTTGATTATTTCCACCCTCAGAGAAATGCATCATATAGTAGTCAAGAATATATAAAATATATAAAAAAAATATAAAAACCTCACCTCAGTATCTCCAGTTTGCAGTTTGGGCTTTTCAGTCCTTCAGAGAGCTGCTTTACTCCTGAATCCTGAAGAGTGTTGCTGCTCATGTCCAGCTCAATCATTTTAGACGAAACTGAACTGAGAATCTTGACTAAGTCCATACAACTCCCCTCTGTTAGGTTGCACTCATTGAGCCTAAAAGAAAATTTGCAAAAACCTTTAATGAAACTGAACTTGATTGGTCCAATGCTGAGTACATACCTACTTCTAAACACACCATGCTTTTAAAAGTACCTTTACTGTGGCCTTAATACATTTATTCAAACATTTTTGGCTGATGCACATTAAAATTTAAAAGTGTGAAGAGAAATTCTTTATTCATCATTTGCTCAACCCCCTGGTAGACAACCCTAAAAGAGAGATGGCTAACTGAGCCTGTTTCTTAAAATATGCACATGTTAGGTGTCTTGGCATGCTGGTGCAGTAAGTATTGAAGTTATTTTTGAATCATTAATTTGTTGTCTCACTGTAGCAGAGTATGGACATTAATTTGGTGTCTCACTGTAGTGGAGTATGGACATTCCTTCTTCCAATCTTACCCTTGCAATCATCCGGTGACCGTATAGCACCTGATCCTTATGATAACAAAATTTTACCATTAAATTACACCAGAGCCACTAAATCACACCACCATTAACATGATTAAAGTTCAAAATAAGAAAGGTTTATGACTTCTGCAAGGACACAGCCTACAATTTATGACCTCCTCTCCTTTTCTCCTGACCCTTGTAATTATAAGTTTACTATCTGAGAATGTATGGATAACTCCCCACACTCCACATTTCCAACATTTTTGCAAGTTTCTAATGCCTGTTAAAATCATTATGTTCTCAAACTGCCACTGGATTTTAACTTTCCCAGGACAACAAATCTCTCTGTGTAAATTAGAGTTATGGTATTACATCAGGTTTACTTATTACTTATGACTGTGGTATCTTTTGGGGGGAAAAATACAGCCAGAGGTGGGTAGAGTTGGCAAAAACTGTACTCAAGTAAAAGTACTGTTACTTTAAAATAGCAATTTCTCAAGTAGAAGTAAAAGTATTTAAATTATTATTAGTCATTTAAATTATTACTTAAGTAAAAGTAAGAAAGTTACTGTTAAAAAGACTACTCAAGTAGCGAGTTACTTCAACT
Organism: Electrophorus electricus; assembly: GCF_041902795.1. Taxonomy (NCBI): domain Eukaryota; kingdom Metazoa; phylum Chordata; class Actinopteri; order Gymnotiformes; family Gymnotidae; genus Electrophorus; species Electrophorus electricus. Next base: position 10,447,543 of record NC_137517.1, read on the forward strand.
GAACTAATTTAATAACACCAGGCAATAAATAAATAAATAAAAATAAAATATGAGACCCACAAACTAAAATATGTAGTCCTCATAGTTCTTTTTATACTGAATACAAATATTTTAAATGTGAATTTTAAGTGAATTTTACAATAAGTATATATTACTTGATCATAAATAAAGTGTCCCTGCATCCCATGAGTTCAGTTCAGCTGCTGCATTTATTTTCTGCTGCTTGTAGTTTATAGCTAAGAAGCTTGCTAACTAGTTAGCAATTTTTTTCCTAGATTATCATTGATATCAGATGACACTACTTTTATATCAATATTGCACATTAGGAGAGAGCAGCGATTTTACACAGATATGTGAGACTGAAAGAAAACGATATATCGAAAGCTACTTTTCACAAACGTAATCATTTGAGTCCAAAGCTGGAAAATGTGCATGTTTGTTATGTCCAATTGTCTAACCTTCTGAAGCAAAGCGATGGCATTCAGTGATCAGCTTTAGGGATTTCATTTACCCTCTGTCATGATCGGTCCTTTCCATGTTCCGTGTTTTCTCTGTCATGTGTTTAGTTCAGTTCCATAGTTTCATTTTGTCCTCACATTGTTTGATTGCGTACACCTGTCCCTTGTTTCTAGTATTTAAACCCTGTTGTGTTGGTCGTGGCTGTACATTGTTTGACTGTTTGAATGTTTGAAGGTGTTATGGTTTTTTCTTTGTACTCCATGCCTTTGTGTTTATCCTAGCCTTCGTGTTTCCTAGCCCTGAGTTTTCCTTTGCCTTAGTTATAGCCTGCTTTCCCATGTGCCTTTATGTTTGTTTTGTTTACTCATGTTTCACCGAGCTCTCCGTGTCGGCTCTATGACCCTGGACTGCCTAAACGACTTTGATTTTGGATTTGCCCATAATAAATCTCGGTCCTCTCTGCACATGCATCCACCTCCTTACCGCTGACCGTTACACCCTCTTATACCTGACAGGTTGTAGCGAAACATACAAAATTATTTTAAAATATAACAAAAGGAACGTTGATGAAATTAACAAAGTAAAAATACATTTTTGACTTCGCAAAGGTACTTGAGTATATAATTGATAATCAATCGGCCTGTATTTGACCTTCACTGGGAAGTAGGAAGAGATCAATACATCATTTACAGTATATAGGTGCATGCATATAGGTGCATGTATAGAGATACATGCATCATTAACTTTTAAAGAAACTTGCTCAAGAATTGTATTGTATTGTATTCTGCACCTGGTATTACTCTGTTATTAAATCAACTTCAAATTCTTTTTTTTCATTTTCATTTCTGAAAATGATTCTCTAAAAATTAAACCCTGTTATTCTCACTCACCATTCAACTATAGAAAGCATCTTGGCCTATTCTCTAACAGTTTGATATGGGACCTCAAACTGTTCTGAATGGAATGTTTTGGATGGAATGTTTGAAGACTTTGTAATAGTTTCTATCCTGCACAATGTGCATTTTACATGCCTAAAATTGATTAGTGGCTGATATGTATATGTAAATGGCGCTGTACAAAATCTTAATATGCATTAGCTGTGGGATCCTCCAATTCCCATCATGTAAGCCTACAGCACTTATATTAGTGAATAGATTTAGTTTTTATTACCAATGCAAATATTCTTTAAAAAAAATGTTTTTAAATGCTGGGGACAGTCTCCATCTCACCATGATAAGGGTAGAAAATATTTCACAAGAATGTGATTTGTGCTTCTGGAAAATTTTGTGGTTGTTTTAGGCACTAATGAGGTGGCATTAATTTGTAATTGTTTTTTTAGCATTAAATGACAACATTTTATGTGGTCAGTGAGTTTTCAATTGAACATAAGGATATGCCTAGGATATAGAAAATGTGCTAAATGCTGTGCTCACTTAGCTGTGTAGGAAATTAAGTTTTACCTACCAAGCTGTTGTGGCAGTCTCTACAACTGGCAGGAGCCTTCTAAGACATTCTTCTGAGCTTACGAACTTCCGTAAGTCAAAGTTGTCGAGATCTTCATCTGATGTCAGCAAAACATAGAGAAGAGCTGACCATTGTGTACGTGAGAGCTCTGTCATTGACAACTTTCCTTCTTTGATTTGGTTTTGCATTTCATTTACTAGAGAACGATCATTCAGTTCATTCAGGCAGTGGAACAGATTGACTGTTCTGTCTGGAGAGGAATCTTCTTCAAACTTTGCCTTGATGTAATCAACTATTTCCTGTTGGCTGTGAGAGCTGCCTTTTTCCTGGGTCAACAGACCTCGTATGAAATGTTGATTGGATTCTAGTGAGAGGCCCAGGAGAAAGCGAAGGAAAAGGTCCAAGTGTCCATTTTCACTCTCCATTGCCTTGTTAATTGCAGTCTTGAGTAAGCCAATCATAGCTTCATTTTCATTTCTCTGTGCTTCATTCTGATCGAGGAAAACATTCTTTTTGTCGTTGTCAGCAGAAACATATGCATATAATGCAGCAATGAACTCTTGAATGCTCAGATGCATAAAGCTGTACGTTGTCCCCAGAAACATTCCAGTCTCCTGTGTGCACACTCCAGAGTACACAGACATGTCATTGATGTCAATGTCGCACGAGCTTAGGTCATGACTATAGAAGAGAAAGTTGTTTTTTTTCAAGTGTTCAAAAGCCAGTTTTCCCAGTGCCAGGAAGCCCTTTTTATCCCAGGGTATGTCTAAAGCATGTTCATCATGATCATCATACTTATAATTTTGTTGCATGGTTTGAAAGATCAGAAAGCGTATGTACATTTGTGTGAGTGTTTTGGGGGTGTCACTCTTTTTTACTTCCATCAGTCGCTCTAATACAGTGGATGAAATCCAACAGAATACTGGAATGTGGCACATTACATAGAGGACTCTTGATCCTGTAATGTGATCGATGATGTTGTTGGCCAGGTTCTCATTACTGATCCTTTTTCTGAAGTACTCAATTTTTTGCTCATCATTGAAGCCGCGTAACTCTGTCACACAGTCAATGAACTCAGCAGGGATCTTAGCAGCTGCTGCAGGTCTGGTGGTTATCCAGATGAGAGCTGAAGGAAGGAGATTTCCCTTGATGAGGTTGGTCAGCAAAACATCCAGTGATGCTTGATGTGTGACATCAAAACAAGACTCATTTGTCTTGAACTTCAATGGAAGTCGACATTCATCTAGACCATCAAAGACAAACATGACCTTGTACTTTTCTCTAAATCTCAGTCCTTTTGTCTGTGGGAAAAACTGGTTTAGAATTTCCATCAAACTGTGTTTACCCTCCTTCAAATTCAGCTCCCGGAATGGAAGGGGAAATATGAACTTGATGTCTTGATTTCTACTTCCTTTAGCCCATTCCAGAATGAATTTCTGCACAGAGAATGACTTTCCAATACCAGCAATGCCTTGTGTTAGCATAGTTCTGATAGGTTTGTCTTGTTCGGTTAATCGCTTGAACATGTCATTGCATTTTATTGGTGTCTCTGATGTTTCTTGATTCTTTGATGCTTCCACAATTTTCATCTCAGTTTCATCACCAGTCTTTCCACTCTCGGTAATATAGAGATCTGTATAGATATCATTTAGGAGTTTATATTCACCTCTCTGTGCTATTCCTTCAATGACCCTTTGATACTTTATCCTCATATTTGACTTGAGTTCGCACTGACGAATCACAATCAGCTCACCTAAGTAGTTGTGAAAAAATGAAAACAAGTCAATCAAACGTAACAAAGTTTTTTCCTCCTTCTTCTAAAAATGTTTATTTTACCCACTTGCTAAGTCTCCGACACTCACACAAGACACAAAATTGATAGAGGTCATATGACGTTGATGCAAATTATAAACATATTTGTAAAATGTATCTAATGCATGAAATGACATAGTGAACATAAAACATCATGAATCACTTACTTGTCTCCAGTGCATCAGCAATGTTATCTTCCTTCATCTTCCTTAGAAAGTGCAGAACGATATTAAGAGTACCCTCTTTAGCACCACACCAATCCTCGGTTAAATCCTCATAGTAACTTGTATTGTCTTTTCTCAGAAGTTTCTTGAATCTTTCCAGTTCATGCTTGATAAATACAATAATTTTTTTCTCCAGATTCTTAAGACAGAAAATAAGGGGATAGATAAAAAAGGATATCAAGATGCAATCATATTTTCAGTACCTTCACAACTTACATTTGTCTAATTTCAGCTGTATAATGTATGAGACAAATGTTCTAGCATTTACAGCTTTTTTTCACTTACGATGATTTAGCTAGATGAATTACAGTAGATATAATGCCCCAGACAACAATGCTGAACAGATCCTTACTGAAGTCTGTTGCTCTACTGAACAGTTCTTTTCAATCTTCCACTTTGGAAGTGAATACAAACATGGCACTGTTCAAGCCTGTACTACCTATCATCTGGCCTGGCAAACCAAACTAATATTCTTTACATACCAATAATCAGAATTTGCTTACTACAGGCCTCTAAAGTCTAAGGGCATTTATAAACATTAACCCTTCCTAGTCTAAGGGCATTTATAAACATTAACCCTCCCTAGTCCAAGGGCATTTATAAACATTAATCCTCTATTATTTTCTCTGTTTTTGCATATTTCTTAAATTCACTTTAAAGGTTTTTACTTATAGCACTTATACCCATATGTTCAGACCAATCTCAGCTCTCTTCCTAATGGGGAACCATTTGACTAAGAGCACTGCATCAAGGAATAATATGGCCATACACCTGAAAATATGAGGGACAATTTTAGAAATGTATCATATTTCATGTGAAAAAACATACCTTTACTCATGTTTTGGTGTTTGAAATAACTTTACCTTTTGAAATTACTTTTAAGTGATTGTTTCACAAAAGCAGTGAAATATAAACTAAATATATTCTATATAAGTATAGAAACGTGTAATAAATGTCTAAAATGACAGTATGTTCAATTGTTTACTGAATACAAGTGTGGTCTGTCGCTCTACTTCCACCAAATCTTAAATGGACTGAAATAAAATGTGACTGAACGATGACTTTATATTACATATGAAGCCTCACATGTGCAAGTGAAAAATGAGCATTACAACTATAACTAAAAAAACAGAATCTCAGCTGCACAGAACAGTATTCAGTATGGCCAAAACATATCCTTTCATTTATAATTCTAGCTTAATTTTACACACAAAACTTATACTTTTAGTAATGGACAGTTAATTTTGTCAAACAAAAACCATGACAACTATATTAAAAAATAATTTCATGAATTTTGCACAGAAAAAGCATTAAGCTTGCAAGCAAGCAGCAGACATCGTGCCTAAATGTGACCGTATCTATCCACCTTTCCACTGACTCAGCAAATTATTAGGAATTACACAATTTTGCATAAACTGTTGCAACAATTTACAAAAGCCATTGATCTTACAGAAAAGACATGGAATAGATGTTCCTGAAACTTCCTTGAACCTTCGTGGTCACTTGGAACTGGTGAATCTGGTAAAGGTTCTTTTGTTTCAGGTAAAAACCTGCAGTCAAAACATATTCATACAGTCAAAACATCTTATAGCACATATAGACTGACATCTCACTATGCAATCAGTGTTATTATTATAACATTTGACAGCTAGCAAAAGATTTTCTTTATAAGTTACAATGTTACAATGAACATAACTTAATTGATGCGCTTAATGTCCTCCTGAGTCAATTCCCCACTGAACGAAATCCACTCATTCTCCTTGGTGACTTTAACTTTCCATCAGACAAGCTACATTCCTCCTGCATCCTTCTGTTATTGACATCTTTTGACCTCACCCTCAACCAGTCTCCTCCAACTCACAGAGCATTCTGGATTTTCACCCAGACCACCACCACATTGGACATCGCAGTCACCCCCCTCCACCTCCCAGACCATCACTTTCTATCCTTCTCTCTCTCCATCCCTTCTCTTTCCATCCATACCTCACCAACATGTTCCTTCATCTTCCATCGCAATCTGTGCTCCATCACTCCCTCTTCCCTTACTTCTACTATTTTGTCCACCCTTACTCACCCTGACTCTCTTTCTTCTTTCTCTGGAAACAATTACTAATGCTTTCCTTTCTACACTCTCATCAATGAATCTTCTGTGAATCTTAACCCTCCCCATATTTCCTCATTTCTTACTCCTGAGGATTTCATCACCTTCTTTAAGGAGAAGGTTGCAGCAATCCACCAGTCCTTTTCCTCTGTTCCCACTCTTTAAACCAGTGTACAATCCCCAACATCCAACTCTCTGGCTTCTTTTTCTTCTCTTTCCTCAGATGAAATTCATCAACTCCTGACTTCCAGCAATCTGACTGCATGTCTGCTGGAGCCCATTCATTCCACTATGTTCCAGACAATTTCAAGAGATCTGCTTCCTTTCATCTCTGTCTTCATCAACAACTCCTGATCCTCTGGACATGTACTTACTGTTTTCAAAACTACCAGTGTGGTATCAATCCTCAAGAAGGCCATACTCAATGGACCCAACACAACCAATTACAGGCTAGTATAACTTCTCGCTTTCTTCTAAAAACCCTTGAACAAGCAGTTTAAAGTCAATTATCGCTTTTCCTCACCCCGAACCAGCTGCATGATCCATATCAGTCTGGCTACAAACCGGCACATTCAACAGAAACAACCCTCATAGCAGTGATAGAGAAACTTCTTGCTGCTAAAGATGCCAAACTGTCATTGTCTTGATTCTTTTGAACCTTTTGGCAGCCTTTCACACAGTAAACCATAACATTCTCCTCTCTGTTCTGTCCGGCCTTGGTGTGACTGGTTCTGTATGGAAATGGTTTCAGTCCTATCTGGAGGGACAATCCTATCTGGTAACAAGGAGAGGATCCACAGCCAATCCATGTAGACTCTTTATTGGTGTCCCCCAGGGCTCAGTATTAGACCCTCTTCTCTTCTCTTCTCTTCTCTTCTCTTCTCTTCTCTTCTCTTCTCTTCTCTTCTCTTCTCTTCTCTTCTCTTCTCTTCTCTTCATATACACATTCTCTTGGGAATGTAATATTTTCTCATGGCTTCTCCTACCACTGCTATGCTGAAGACACCCAATTATTTATTTATTTCCCACCCACCGATATTCAGCTCTCCAGACGTATCTCAGCATGCTTGACTGACATGGACTCATGGATGACAGCCCACCACTTGAAGCTGAACCCCAGTAAAACTGAGCTTCTGTACATCCCAGGTACTCCCAACTCTTAGCATTACCTCACAGTTTCCTTCAAGAACTCCCTGGTATCACCGTCTGAAGCTGCTCATAGCCTGGGTATAACTTTGGACAAGCAGTTGTCATTCTTAACTCATGTTTCAAATCTAACCCAGTCTTGCAGATCTCTCCTTTGTAACATACGAAGGATTCGGCCCTTTCTCTCACAGGAAGCTGCCCAGGTAATTGTGTAGTCTCTTGTAATCTCAAAGCTATACTACTGCAATTTGTTACTTGCTGGTCTTCTTATAAGAACCGTCTACAACTTGTTCAGAATGCAGGAGCACAACTGGTCTTCAATCTTACAAAGTTTACATATCATCTCCACTGCTGCACTCCCTTCATTGGCTTCCAGTAGCTGCCTGCATCAGATTTAAAACCTTGATGCTTGCCTACAAAGCCAAAAATGGACCAGCCCCTCCATACATGATGTCAATGGTCAAAGCACGATCCGTACCTTGGGTACTTCGAACCTTAAGTATGGCTTGACTTAAAATATAATGCTTCAAGTCTCATGGAAGACAAGCATTGAGACTATTCTCTGTCCTGGCTCCTTGATGGTGGAATGAACTTCCACTTGCTGTGTTCAAAAGTTGAGTAACACTCAGAAGCAAAGAAAACCTTAATTTCAAGGTTCTCATAAAAAATAGAAAAGTAAAAACTATGGTGCAAACACTGCTCCTTCACACTCTTCCCATATCCAAAGTGGATGAATCTCCAAAATACAGTGATAAACTGCAAATTAATTTTTTAACACCAAATATGTATGATTTTAGACCTCCTGAAATCCTCCCAGGTGAGGAAATAGATTCTGTGACTTCTCCATAGTTAGGCACTCACAGAGGTCAGATCAGGCAGGGTGTGGTTTCTATAGCTGGTATTTTATTTACCAAAGAAAGAGGGGGTTGTAGGCCATTAATAGATTCAAGAAACATTCAGTTTTGTTAATGCTTACATAGAAACAGGGTGTCAGGGTATCAGGGTGCCTTGTGTACATCCAGAGAACTGGCTTGTTACACTGCTTCCAATTAAGAACAGTAATACGATGCCACAGTGGAAATATGATCATTTTAATGATCATATTTTTATATTCACCTAGCTTCTTGACAGAAGCAGAAGAAAATGCTTTGCTTTTATGAACAAAGCCACATCCATTTCAAATCCTTGTGTTCTATTGGATGACAGACTGCTCTAAATGTTCACGTGACCAACTGTGTATTTTGATTCATGATTTTGGCATGACTGTGCATCTGCTAAATGCCATAAATCTAAATGTAAATGATTATTTTGATGATCAAAACTGAAGTTGTATTAAAATAATGTCATTCCTATATGATTTCTTTAAAGCCGACCTATACTTTACTGTGATTCTTCTGATTTATTCAAAGCTCACACTGTGCCTTTCCACTTCTAAGTCATTATTTCATCCAGTGTACAGAAGTACAGAGCAGAAGTACTCTCTCAAAACCCAAGAACTGTGCCAATTATTATTATCCAGATTATTCATGGGTAGCACTCTGTAAATATGCATGCCAGAAAAGTTGTGAGGGGGGTCTTTTGATTGGTTACTCTTCAGGGACACACAGCTCCATACAGACTGGCTATCAGTGTAACTAAAGAAAGCAACAAAAAGCAATTAACAAACAACAATAAAAAAAATTACTGAAAAATGTATTGATTGCATATCTATACACAGCTATAGTTAAGTTGTATCTAATAAACTGACAGCTTAATGTAAATTTAAAATGAAAACAATAAAAAACTGTAATGCTCTATAATGCTCTACTGGATAAGTCAGAAAGAAATACCTTTCCTGTGTAGGTAATTTTTTCTCTCTGAAGTTGTAAGGAGGGTCTTTTGACTGGTCACTTTTCACACAGCTGGATACAGGTGAGCCTGGTTTCTTCTCAGTGGCACTAAAGAAATGAGAGAAAAGTACTTTAGCTCAGATCATGACATACGTTACTTTAGTGCACTCAACACAGTGGTCTCTAAAGTAAAGGCTGGTGTGGTGTGGCCCCACCAGATGTCACTGTGGTACACAGCATGATCAATCGAAAGTTGGCTAACACATATACAGTTACTCACACTTTAACTAGCTAGTCAGGACAACTTACCTACATCAATCCAAATACAATTTGCTAGCATTAACATTAGCTTGCGAGCTGATTGATCTAAACACCTCATCTACCATACATTTTCAGGCTGTGTCTTCCATGGATAATGTTAGTTGGAATGTCAACACTGAAACAGCCAATATTAGATAACTATCTCCATAGCCAAATGTAGTATCATTTCATACTTTAAATTTGTTGAGAGCTTGAGATGGTTTTTCCCACATTTAACATTCAAATTAATTTGTTCTCTCTTCTCTGATCTGATGGATTGGCTGTGAATGCCTGGATCAATCAATCTAACTCGTTATATGTGTGTGTGTGTGTGTGTGTGTGTGTGTGTGTGTGTGTGTGTGTGTGTGTGTGTGTGTGTGTGTGTTTGTTACAATTCTCCCATCCCACACAAAAGTGACCCCCATGCTTGGGGGTCAAAAGTGACCCCCATCTGGAGTAGGGAACATAGCTGTTATTCACAATGTGCTGATGTAAAAAAAAAAATACTGCATTTACTTGTTTACATCTAGACCTTTTAATTTGTGAATCACACATATTCTGTTTTGCATGCAAAATGCTTTAATTACATCACTGAACCATAGTTCCAACAAAGCTGGAAGACTATTTGCATGCATCATTCTACTTCTGAACATGTATAGGCCTACTTTGTACTACTTTGTACAGGCTGAAACAGGTGGTGGTGTAATCACTCCCAGTGTTTTATGAGTTTAATTCTATTACAGTGTGGACTGACACGCAATCATGGCTGCAGTCACATATGCAGCTATAAATGAGATTGTAAAGTGTTAAAATTTGCTAAGTCATACCTCTGAATCTCAGAGTCCTCGTCTGGGTGACTCATGCCAGCCAAAGTATTCTTTGTAAACTCCTTTGACATTATTTCAGAAAGGTCTGCCATTAGTCAGTGATTTACACTGAAATGCTACCTAACCTGGTGAAAAGATTAACATTTGTCAAGAACAAGTGGTCTCAAATGGCTATGTTTCTATCTGTGAAAACTCATAAAGCAGAATAGTTGAAAACACACTCAGAAATTTTCACATTAAAACAGCAGGCTCTCAGATGGTAAACAAGTGTAGCTCAAAGACAGGGGCTTCATTAGTTAATGTTATGACTTGTTTATTGCTTATGATTTGTTTATTGCTTGTTTATAGCTTATGGTGAAAGCTTGTTCACAATTTAAGTGCATAAAGATTTAAGTTCACTATTTACTTTTACGTTTATACTCAGCTCCAATGGAAATCAGGCATTTCTACACTAACTGAAAAAACTGCTTCTACACTAACAGACTGTCACAGCACCTCGTTAGTCTGTATGTATATAAACCCGTGTTAAAGTGTGCAGGTTGTTGGTCATTGTTGGCGTAATGTCTGAGTGTGACGTATTTAATGTTCAATGTATTCTTGTGTATCGTGTTTGTTTAATGTTAACCCCTTCATGTTCCTTGTTTGTGATAAGCGTGAGTGCCGTTGTGTCGTTTATGTAAATTAAATGTACGTCCCAGTCGCTGGAGTCTGTGTGTCCCGCCTCGCGCTATGCGGCACTCGGGCCGACACATGTCACACTGACACTAACTGGATATAGTACTACATAAAATAACCCAAATAAGACAAAAATAAATTAAACCCAGTAAGAAGAATATAATAATAATTAAAAAAAAACCTTAACATTGTAAGAGGCAGAGGGCCCATTGTCGAATATACAAAGGAAAGACTTGTATTAGTGAAGTGAATTTGCTTTCACTTTCCTTTCTTTTAATGCTTAGTCATGGCAAGCCATTTCCGAGGCAGTGTTTTTAAATACTCTTTGATGTACATTTATTTACGTTCATAAGATCATCCATAAACGATGTGGCTTATCCAAGCAAATAAGTTCCTGATGACAAATTTTTAAGATGCCTCCCACGTTTTGCATTTGCTTCCTAATTTGTTTTGGCCACAATCAAATAGTTGAAATACCAAATTCACGCTCTATATAAAAGGAATATCTAAACTTCACACATACGAAACACCAGTATAGCTATGATAGGGAAAAGTGTATTTACTATAAAAGAAGTATTTACAAAGAGAACAATTATATCCCACATCAGTCAACATCGAACTTCCTATGGGTTCTCGTGTACATTTATAGTGGAACTGTTAACTGCAATCAATAAACAAGTGCGAAATTGTTACTTTTGTTTTGTTGTTCACTTTTAAATTAAAATGTTTCCTTGCGTTTACAGCCATATAAGAACGTATACTGGCGTTCTTACCGTTTCTAAAGATGATGTCTTGGGTTGTGGTAAAACGTGCTTCCCGTTTCAAAAAATCCAGTAGCGGATAATGCTATTCATACACTGCAGAGACTGAAAAAAAAAAAACGTTTAAAGACTAAATTGTCACGGTTGGTCCCTCCTCGCTGTCTTGTTTTGGTTCCATTCCGTAGTTTTGTTTTCCACACATGTTCTTCATTTCTAGTCACAGATAAGTGATTTTTATTGTCTGAACCTGGCTAAGGTCACTTTGTCCTGAAATGTATCACTGACCAATTAAAGTAGATCAACTACAGCTTAAACTGCTTCTAAGCAATCTTACAGAGGCTACTGAATAGAAGACTAGACAGTGTAGCAAATACATAAGAATAGCAGTAAACACCATGGGTGTCTTTTTTAAAAATTATTATTATAGTAGTAATGTTTGCAAAAATGAGTTGGATTAAGTAATAAAGTGATACAGCCATTCATAGATCAGATCCATAAAGAAGCAACCATAAGTATAAGTAGTAATTAAATACTTCATAATATGAACATTTGTAATCAAAGACATATGCCAACTAATGATGCTTTCTTTGCATCTGAAATAAATCATACTTAAAAAAAAAAGCTAAGATTACAAGGATTAAGATACAGTAAATTTGCACTTAGCTAAATCAGCTTCATTTCTATAGCACTTTTCACGTTATAACAGAAAACATTGTCTCAAAGCAGCTTTATAGAATACCAGGTCTAATCCATCAGATAACAAACCAAAATAACTGGAGAAATGTGAGAAAATATGAAGAGCAGTCCATGTACTTCTGCATATTTTAAATATTTAATAAGGTTAAAGTAATTTATTAATGTGAAAGGTACTGATGGGTTCAGGTAGGGCTAACTATTATGAATGATATACACTAAGCTCAAAACTGAAGTGTAGTGTCATGCCCTGGCCGGTATCCAGACAACAGTAACACAGCACACATCACCCACATATCAATTATGGCACTCAGCCACTCACCCCGATCACAATCACCTGTTTATTTAATTATCTCCTGCTCCTGTACCTTTTTCATTTACCTCCCTATTTAAACCCTACAGGCTTTAGATGTGCTTGGAGGTGTTTCATACCATGTTCCCAAATACTGATTTGTGGCCCAGCTGCTGAGGTTCACAGGCTATCTTGTAAAAGAACACGAGTGCACTGACTGAGAGGCTCATCATTTTCACTGATTTGAAAGAGCTAGGGCAAAGAAGAAGTATCTGGACATTCAACCATTGTACAGCTGGGAGTTTAGAAACAGTTGTTTAGACTCAATGAATGTTTGAACCAGTGGATTTCTTTCAATATGCTGTGTTAAAATTGTATTTTTTGGTTGGTGAACTCCAAAACAGCTACAGAGATATAACACCATGGTACAGTAGTGGTACCTTAAGTCTATTGCACTCTGCAACACAAGTGACACCTGTGCCAATGAATATCCCAATGTGGCCCGGTGATGTAATGTACAGATGGTTATCTTCACTGAACTGCTGGATGTCCAAGTGGTGCTCACAAAACAATGTGGGGTTTATAGATAATTGGAGCACATTCAAGAGTAAGCCTGGACTTTTAGGACAGGGTGATATCCATCCTACTACGGAGGGTGCTGCTCTCCTTCCCTGTAACATAAGACATAGTTTCATGACAGACCTACTTTATATAGGACAATCTAGAGTGGAGGCCAGGCAGCAGACAAAGAGACTAAACCAATAATCTGCTGGTCATCTGCTGTCACCCAAGGTTCATCATACTGACACTGTGTCTGTTCCCTGAGCTAAGCAGAAATACAAAAAAAAAAAAGAAAAACGTCAACATAATTAATATTAAAGTAACTGATTCACAGAACACTGCCTCTACCTTTCATCTAAAGCTGGATTTACTAAATGTTAGTTCCCTAACATCTAAAGTGCACATGATAAATGAAATCCTAACAGATCATAGATTTAATGTACTTTGTCTAGCAGAAACCTGGATCAAGCCAATTGAGTGCATCGCTTTAAATCAAGCTTGTCCTTCTGGCTACAGCTATGTACGCTGCCCTCTTCTAATTGGCTGTGGAGCCAGAATTGCACTTATTTATACTGACACATTAGGCATAAACCAGAAAGCTGGTTTTGAGTTCAAGTCCTTTGAAATTATTTTTACTAACATAAATAATGCAGCCAGCGATTAGAAGCCCATCCAACCTCATCCACTGATTGGTATCTACATGCCGCCAAGACCCTATTCAGAACTTATTAATGGGTTTGCAGATTTCCTCTCTAATCTAGTTACTCTAGTTAAAAGACTTGTTGGTGATTTCAATATTCACTTTGATAGTGCCCAAGACCCTCTGAGATTGGCGTTTAGTTCTATATTAGAAACAATTTGTTTCACCCAACGTATAAGAGAACCCACAAACTCTGGTGGACATATGCTTGACTTAGTACTGAGATACGGTGTAGACATAGAGAATGTATGCATATTACCCCAGTCTGATGCCATCTCAGACCATTTGATCATTTCATTTGAACTACATATGAGCCACAATATAGTAACATTGCCTCACTCCCACACCAGGTGCACGATCACGTTAGCCACTGCATCAAGATTTATTGTGAATCTCCCAGGATTATCAGTTGCGAGTAGGATACCATCAATCTCCATGGAACTTAATCAAATGACTGAATGCTTAGAACCAGTATTCCACTGCACACTCAGTGATGTTGCTCCATTTAAGAATAAAAAAATTAGGGACAAAAAATTAGTAGCTTGTTTTTATGATCACATTCACAATTTAAAACAAAACACTCAAAAAATAGAACATAACTGGTGCATCACTAAACTTGTAGTCTTCCAACTTGCATGGAAGGAGAGCTTTCTCAAGTATAGAAAAGCACTTATTACCATGCAGACCCCACTTTTCTCTCAACCCTAATAGAAAATAACAAAAACAATCCTAGATTTATTTAGTACAATTGCACATTAAAAAAGGAATAAAACTGACTCCAATGCACAGATTACAACTTCACATAATAGTAATGAGTTCATGAATTTCTTCACTGAGAAAATTAAGCACATTAGAGAACATTCGGAGTATTAACGTGTCCTCGTGCAGCTACTTAGAGATCAGAACATCCAGGCCAAAAAAGATTATAGAATCCTTTACATTGATCCAAGAGCCAGAACTTACATTTCTAATCTCAAGATCAAAAAAACTTGCTTACTAGATTGACTGCTCACACACTTTCATAAGGCAATCCTACCTGAAGTAATTGAACCTTTACTAAATTTAATAAACACCTCCTTGTACATTGGTTTCGTACCTAAATCATTCAAATTAGACCACTTATCAAAAAAATCAACCCATGACAGCTGTCAAACTACAGCCCTATCTCAAACCTTCTAATTATTTCTAAAATCCTAGAAAAAGCTGTAGCTCAGCAGCTAAGCTCATACTTGAATCAGAACCAGATACATTAAGTCTTTCAATCAGGGTTTAGGCCTAACTAGAGCTACAAAATTTGATCACATCACTTCTATCTTAGCTATTTTACATTGGCTCCCAGTAAAATTTTGTATTGATTATAAAATACTTCTAATGACCAACAAAGCACTGAATGGTCTTGCCCGACAGTACCTTGGAGAACTCCTATTGCATTATGACCCATCATGTCTGCTTAGATCAAAAGGTGCAGAATCTTTACTTTACATATATATATATATATATATATATATATATATATATATATATATATATATATATATATATATATATATATATATGTGTGTGTGTGTGTGTGTGTGTGTGTGTGTGTGTGTGTGTGTGTGTGTGTGTGTGTAAATCCCTAGGAGTCCATTCAATCTTTGCGAAGTCTCGTTTGCCTACCTTATGTTACTGAGCATTATTGGATAGATATGTTTCTCTAGTCTCTCATTTCACTGCTCGTATTTTTAGATTACTCTTTTGCCTGCCCCTTTTGGATTTGTTTGCTATATATTCATCAGCCTGTTTCTATAACTTTGCTTTGGATTGCCCTTCAATATTAAAACTCTCAGTCTTCCTGCATTTGACTCCGTCTTTGTCCTCCAAACATTACATGAGGTTCATTAAGTAATTAGAGATCGAGGGCCTAGCTGTCTGGGCCTAGCTGTCTGTGGGCCTAATAGAAGCAGTTGTGGTTTATCAGGATTAAGTGTGAGAAAGTTTCTCAACTTTTATGATGTCCTTTAAGCACTCCTAAATAATATTAAGATGATATCTGTCCTCTAGATTGGCTAGGACATATAGCTGAGTCACATCAGCGTAGCAGTGGAAACTAGCACAGTGTTTACGTATAATGTCACCTAGAGGTAGCATATATAAAGAAAAAAGCAGAGGCCCTAGAACAGATTCTTGTGGGACACCATAGCTAACCTTGTTGTATGCTGAAAAGTCTCCATTTATGTTAAACTGCTAGCAACAGACAAGTTTTAAACCAGGAAAG
This sequence comes from Electrophorus electricus, assembly GCF_041902795.1. NCBI lineage: Eukaryota > Metazoa > Chordata > Actinopteri > Gymnotiformes > Gymnotidae > Electrophorus > Electrophorus electricus. The sequence goes on from NC_137517.1 coordinate 10,463,644, forward strand.
GGCTGTTCTCCTAATCCCAACAAATTTTTCAGGCCTATATAGTAAATTTTAGCTGCTTAGCTGCAGCTTTTTCTAGGATCTTGGAAATAAACTGAAGGTTTGAGATCAGCCTAACAAGACAGCTGACAACTTTTGTAAAAGGTGCTATATAAATAAATTTTGACATGGGTCTAGGTTAGAGTTTTTGATAAGTGGTCTGATTACTACTAATTTGAATGATTTAGGTTTGTAGCCAATGTTCAAGGAGGAGATTAGATTTTGTTACAGTTCAATTATTTCACACAAGAAAGTGTGTCGGCAGTGAATCTTGTAAGTAAGTGGAGGATTTTGTGCGTGAGATCAGAGATGTAAGTTCAACTAAGTTGGCTTGGTTGTTCTGATCTCTAAGTAGCTGATTGATGTCACGTTAATACTCTGAAAGTTATATCTAATGTGCTTAATTTTCTCCTTGAAGAACTTTGTGAACTCATTACTACTATGTGATGTAATCTGAACCTTAGTGTCAGTTTTGTTTCTAGTTAAATGTGCAATTGTACTATATATAAATGTAGGATTATTTTTTTATTTTCTATTAGGGTTGAGAGATAAGCACTTGTAACCAGCCAAGAGCTGTCTTAGCCTCTTTTTCAGTACGGTTTACCTGTTGGCTTGGAACAGAGATCTCCTTCTTGATCTCCAGAAGGACACCACAAAGAAGAAACCTATCTTTCCCTAACATGGGAGAGAGGTACCTGTGTTCAGGAGATACCAGAGATTCACCCTAAGCCCCCAAAGAGGTGTTCTCTGTTCTTGGCTGAGAGAGTTGTCAGATCCCTTGTTTGGGTTCTTTAGAGACTTCTCCATGCTTAACAACCCAATAAATAAAGTTTTTTCTGCATGTGTTTATGCTGTGGGAGGCCTAAAGATAAGCAGACAGCATTAAGCAGATAAGCAGACAGCTGTGGGAGGCCTAAAGATAAGCAGACCCTGTTTGTCCTCCAGAGGGTACTAGTGCTTCTTTTTCGCACCTCCACTAGTCAGCCAGCATATTGCTCATCTAGCAATGGCAGTGCCATAATGAATAGACAGAGGATGATTGCCAAGAGTTATCAAATACAGTTTCGGACATTTCCCCCATGTACATTTATGCTGTGGATGTTACGAGACAGGAAATACAAACTCTTCTCACCAAGCAGACAACAATATGTCTCAAAGCGACTGCTAGAGTTAATATTTTGAGATTCCAAAAAAGAGTGGGAACTTGCATCCTATATTGGATGTATATGTGTTAAACAAGCTTTTGGGAATTTTTAAATTCAAAATACTAACACTTTGCCATTACTTCACTTGGCCAGTCTATTATTTTCACATGGCAATAGATTACAGTCTATAGTGTGTCAGCATGTTGAGGTGGCTCTGGACCCACTCATAAATTAAGGCCTACAGATTTTAAGCTATTTGGACAACCGACCTACAGTATTTTCACATTCTCAGGGACAAGCAGAGAAAGCGTACAGCAATGATGCTGTCAGACTCTGCCTTTTTAGTACAACTAAAAAAAGCATGCCCTGTCCTGTGTCAGAAACTCTCCTCTCTGGGTCTGGAAATATGTTCTCTAACCATTCGAGCACACCTCCCAGTGTGTTTCATGAGTGCCTGGACCAGGTTTGTGTGGAATGCAGACCATGTTCATGGTTTTTTCATGTTCTTACCGCTGCTGGGCCAAATATCATCCATGGAGACAGTTGTGATACTGCGTACTCATGTCTGCTCTGTAAATATGCAACCACAAGTTAAAATAATTTTGGAGTGTTGTGGCAATGGCCTTATTAATGAGTTTGGGGGATATATGCAAATAGGCAGGTTTGGGTAGTAACACAATACATAATCAAGAAACAAAAAAGGTCATTATTTTGTTACACGTACACACAAAAATGTCAGTGCTATATGGGGATTTGATTATGCAAGATTTATTTTCTATCCCTTTTGATCCCTTCCTTGTATTTTTTTTAACGGAGTTATGGGCTTTCAAATAGTCATTGGCTATAAGGCCTGTTCTTCTCTGAAATGCTCACACAGACTTTCATATCTTAAATTCTTACAGTCTGCCTTGGTAGATAGGGTGAGCACCCTGGCCCCATCTTATTAAAAAAAAAAAAAAAAGGTCTGTTCTTGAATATGTGCACAAACTAGAACTCTCACTCTCACTGTCTCTCAACCCCCTTCTCACTCTCTCTCTCATCTCTCGTACTCTCTCCCTTAGAAAGAAACACCAAGGCTCTGTATTCTTTTGTCACACAGCTCAGTTCATGCATAGCTAACTTCAAGATGTTTACTATTTATTTTTCATTTCATAGGAATAGTTCCAATACATAGGGTTAAATGTATGTACTGGAGCCTGCACTGGCACCTTAGGTTTTTACATAATGAAAACATATATTATGTTTTCAGTTTCATAAAACCACTAAGCCAACTCTACAGATATGGAAAATACAACAAAATTCACAAACTACACTATGCATATAGCACAATAATGTACACCAATACACCTCAATAATTTAGAGTATACTTGTCCAAATTTCTTTGCAACTAAACCTTGACAGTTAGCTCTGTCAGACATAACTTTCTTCAGTTAGCTAGAGAAAAACAAATGTCCAAGTTAGCTGATTTCCTACTCCATTACATTATAAAATGAGAGGTAAAATTGTTCAAAATCTCTTGGAATGCTGAAGCATTAACTGTTCCTTTCACTGGAACAATTCCCCCTCTACCAAACTTTACACTTGGTACAATACAAACAGACAAGTACCATTCTCCTGGCAAGTGCCAAACCCAGACTCATCCATCAGATTGCTACATGGAGAAGTGTGATTCATCACCCCAGAGAACACGTCTCCACTGCTCTAGAGTCCAGTGGCGGTGTGTTTTACACCACTGCATCTGACGCTTTGCATTGCTTGGTGATGAAAGGCTTGGATGCAGCTGTTTGGCCATGTAAACTCATTCCATGAAGCTCTCTATGCACTGTTCTTGAGCTAATCTGTAGGCCACATGAAGTTTGGAGGTCTGTAGTGATTGACTCTGCAAAAACTTGGATCGCTGACCCTGATCTTTCATTTTACGTGGCCTACCACTTCGTGGCTGAGTTGCTGTCATTCCCAATCGCTTCCACTTTGTTATAATACCACTGACAGTTGACTGTGGAATATTTAGTAGTGAGGAAATTTCACGACTGGACTTGTTGCACAGGTGGCATCACAGCACCATGCTAGAATTCACTGAGCTCCTGAGAGGGACCTATTCTTTCATGTTTGTAGAAGTAAGTAATTATTTGTTACAAATTGATAATAATTACATGTTTTAAATTTGTCTTAATTAACCAATCAAGAAACTTCTCTACAAGGTTTTTCCCTCATGCCTATCAGTAAAACCTCCATCCGTGGCTAAGTCTGGTGGACCTTAATAAGAACTGACATTACAGTCTGGTGGACATTGGTATGTAAATTGCACACAGCACAATGTCTGAAATTGTACACAAAGAACAATGATTATTCAGGATTCAAATTTAAGTAGACAGTTGGGACGTGACAGCCATTCAAATCCAAGCTTATTTTTTCATCATTTAGGTTTCATTTGAGCTCATTTAATAAAACACAAAATGTCAAAAAATAACAAAACAGCTTTTATTTTGGGGGTTTATATTGTGTATTTCGATGCTGGAGATTCATTTTCAGTCATTTTTAGACTTTATCTGATTACACCTTGCAAGTGCTGGTTCAAAGTTCAAAGTTCAAAGAGGTTTTATTGTCATTTCAGCTATATACAAGTACACAACAAAAACGAGACAATGTTCCTCCAGGACCATGGTGCAACACAAAAACAACAGAGCAACAGACAACACGCTACACAAGTGCAAAAAGTCCAATATAGTGCAAAATGTCATTAAATAAACATTAAATAAATAATAATAAATACAGGACAGGACAAATACAAAATGAGTGCAAAATGAGTGCAATTATTTAGTACAGTACACAGTACTGGGCATATGTAAAGCGAGTTGTGCATAGCAATCAGTGACATGCTACCCTGAACATAGCAGTCACCAGTAGCAGCCAGAACAGTTCAGAGTATAGTGCTGGTTTTAGTACAGTACTCTAGCAGCAAGTAGGATAATGTGCAAGACTGCAACAGGACTGCATAGTTTATTTGTGCGAGGTTTGACTTCAGCACTACTCCAATGCAAAACAATGTGTGAGTGTGTGTATAGATATGTATGTGTGTGTGTGTGTGTGTGTGTGTGTGTGTGTGTGTGTGTGTGTGTGTGTGTGTGTGTGTGTGTGTGTGTGACTGTCTATAAGCATGTATAAAAGTGCCCATTTTGGAATCTGAATTGGAATTGGAGTTAGCCAGAGTTCAGGAGTCTAATGGCTTCTGGGAAGAAGCTATTGCACAGTCTGGAGGTGCGGGACTGGATGCTGCGGTACCTTCTTCCAGATGGCAAAAGGGTGAACAGTTCATGTGAGGGGTGTGTGGGGTCTTTCACAATGTTGGTGGCTTTCCGGATGCAGTGTGTTATGTAGATGTTCGTGATGGAGGAAAGAGAGACCCCAATGATCTTCTCAGCTGTTCTCACTATTCTTTGTAGGGTCTTGCGGTCAAAGGCGGTGCAGTTCCCAAACCAGGTAATGATGCAGCTGCTCAGGATGCTCTCTACAGTACCTCTGTAGAAGGTAGTGAGGATGGGTGATGGGAGATGGGCTTCCCTCAGCTTCCGAAGGAAGTAAAGATGTTGCTGGGCTCTCTTGGTGATGGAACTGGTGTTCAGGGTCCAGGTGAGGTACTCCGCTATGTGAACACCAAGGAACTTGATGTTCTTGACGATCTCCACTGAGGAGCCATTGATGGCAAGCGGGGAGTGATCTCGCCTTGCTCTCCTGAAGTCAACAACCATTTATTTTGTCTTGTCAACATTCAGATACAGGTTGTTGACCTTACACCAGCTCACCAGTTCTCGCACCTCCTCTCTGTATGCTGACTCATTGTCTTTGTTGATGAGACCCACCACGGTCATGTCATCAGCGAACTTGATGATGTGATTCGAACTGTGCATTGCTGCACAGTCATGAGTCAGCAGTGTGAACAGCAGAGGGCTGAGTACGCTGCCCTGGGGAGCACCAGTACTCAGTGTGGTGGTGTTGGAAGTGTTGCTCCCAATCCGGACAAACGGAGGTCTACCGGTCAAGAAATCCAGGATCCAGTTGCAGAGGGAGGTGTTCAAGCCCAGTAAGCTCAACTTTCCAATCAGATGCTGAGGAACAATGGTGTTGAATGCTGAACTGAATTCTATGAACAGCATTCTTAGGTAGGTGCCATTTTTATCCAGATGTGTGAGTGCCAGATGAAGTGTGGTAGAGATGGCATCATCTGTAGAAAAGGGGGAAGAAGGGGGAAGAGAAGGGGGAAGCTGGGTCTTGATGTGTCTCATGACGAGTTTCTTGAAGCACTTCATGATGATGGATGTGAGTGCGATGGGACGGTAGTCATTGAGACATGACACTGTGGGCTTCTTAGGCACGGGGACGATGGTGGTGGTCTTGAAGCATGTTGGGACCACGGCACAGCTCAGAGAGATATTAAAGATGTCTGTCAGGACATCTGCAAGCTGGTCAGCACATTCTCTGAGCACACAACCCGGGATGTTGTCTGGTCTAGCAGCTTTCCGTGGGTTAACTCCACGCAGAGTACGCCTCACATCAGCCGCCATCAGGCACAGCACCTGGTCATTTTGCGGAGGGATGGACTTTTCTGCTGCAACGTTGTTCTGCGCTTCAAACCGTGCATAGAAGTCATTCAGTGCATCTGGGAGGATGGCATCACTGTCACAGGAAGGTGGTGTTTTCCTGTAGTTAGTAATGGCCCGAATGTCTTCCCATATGCGCCGTGTGTCACCAGTGTCTTTGAAGTGTCCATGGATCCTCTGTGCGTGTGCACGCTTTGCTTCCCTGATCGCACGTGACAGTTTGGCTCTTGTTTTCCTGAGAGTCTCTCTGTCACTTGTTTTGAAGGCTGAGTCACGGGTCCTCAGTAGCATGCGCATCTCAGCAGTCATCCATGGTTGGGGCATGTGGTGATGGTCTTGGAGACAGTAACATCATCAATGCACTTGCTGATGTAGCCAGTCACTGATGCTGTATACTCTTCCAGGTTAACAGTGCCACCATCAGTAGCAGCCTCCTTGAACGTGATCCAAGTCGTCTGCTCAAAACAGTCCTGAAGAGCAGGACATGGCTGCTCATGGTGCACATGGCTGTAGCTGACTAAATGGGTAAACAAATTAGATCTAAGCATCCTCTATTTGTTGAAACAGTTGCCAATCATGCCACTTGCACATGGAAAACATTTGTGAAGTAATTTGATAGCCCCCTTCCCTTTTTAAACATGTCAGGCAGTTGTTTTGTCAGTAATTGAGTGCGCAGGTGCAATAAGTGGATCTATAATTTTATAATATAATTTTTTATTTATTTTGGAAACATTTTTTATATTTATTAAATACTATATATATCACAATAGCAATCAGTAAATGAAATACTCTAGTAATACAATTTAAAAAGCCTGTACAATCATTTCATCTGGACTGAATGAAATGATTGGATGACCTACCTACCTGTCTACCTGTATGTACATGCTTTGAAGTCTGCTGGTGGCCTACACACATAAGAATGGCAAAATTATGCTTATTACATGTATTCTTATCGCTAAGAAAATCAACTGTTACAGTTGGCCCATTCTTGACATATCTGTCTCCTAGCAACCTGTCCTGTGCTTCTGTTTTGTTATACTTCCTGGTTTTGGTTTTACCTCGGTTCTGCTCTTCATGAGTTTCACCTGTTTCTTGTTTCCCTCTTGCCTATGTATTTAAACTCAATGATTTGTTGTTGGCCATTGTCCTAGCATGTTTGTTCTAAGTCGTGTTGTGGTTCTTACAGGCCGTTGCGTTTGTTCTCGCCATTTGTACGTAGCCTGTTCATTCATTCCTCTGTTTTTCTGTTTTGCTTTCGTTCCGTTAATAATGTATTCCTGTTTTGTTTTTTTTCTATTGGCTCTGTGTCCCTGGATTGTAGTATCAACCATGATTTTGTAACGTTTCCGCTGGCCCGAGTGCCGATGGGCGTGGAGCAGAACGCACAGATTCCCTCCATAGTGAAAGACATTTATTGACATAGTACACATACTGCGACGACGGCACTCACACACATTGCCGACAAACATGACTTATACGTTTAAATAAACACAGGCTACAGCTGCATATAACATTGGGTACACAAATGTTCGACATACTTCAACAAACAAGCAATGACCAACACGATGCACACACTGGCAGAGGTTTAAATAGACAGACAAAACACAAGACGTTAAACCCTGTGCAGGTGCGTGCTATCACGGAGGGCGTGGCTACAAATAAGGGTTAACCCCCCTCTCCCCCCCCCGCACGCGGCAGGCCATACCACGTGACTCGTGGGGGGAGAGAGTCCCGTGACAGATTTTGGATTTGCTCTTAATGAATCTCATTCCTCTCAGCTTTTGCATTTGCCTCTCTTTCACTTTTTGTTACACTGTCCACCAGTCTTTAATATGTTCTGTGAATGTATTACCCCTCCTTGTTAATCCTTTGTTATTGTGCCAAGACCATAAAAATAATAGACATACACCAATATCTTCGACGGGTGTTAGAACTGGACCCATGCATAACACTGTAATAATGTTATCTAGCCTTGAATATTTAAAACATGGTTACATGGTTATTATTCAGCCAGTTTGTATTTTTCTTTAGCATGAACATAAAAAATCCAGAGTACTTAGGTAACTAGGTAGATACCAGATAGTCAGCTAGGTAACTTACTTGTCAGTAAACCTTATACATGAAATTCACTGACAATTAAATTAGCTTTGCCTGATAACTAATGTTAATGCTACTAGCTACTAGATGCAATAAGTTACTGCATCAAACACAATTTTCAATACAATTTCGCAAAACTACCATACTTTCGTGGCAGATATAAATGCCAACAATAGCCATGTTCATATTTACACCCATTTCGTCTTTTATCACATTGGTGACTGGAGACATTAAAGTTATAGTAGACGTAGCATGGCGTGTGCCCAAAAGTATGGAGGGCTTCGCTGCAAGGTCTGTGGAAGAGCGGTTATGCCTTTTCTTTCCCTTCGTCTTCTTGCTCTTTTCCAGGCATCCTTCAGTGGTCGGTGTTTCTGTAAAGCGGGGGGCTAGGCAGGATGCAGGAACGAATTGTGTGGGACACAGTGACACATTTATTTACACGTGTCACACAACGTAGTCAGGCTTAGAACACAGGCTCATATTTGGTCAAACACCGACAACCGAAAATGACTACACAAAACTTTATATACATGAACCGTAGTGATACGAAACGAGGAACAGGTGTGATACACGGGGAAGGTGTGGCCATGCAGACGAACACGCACGCACACACACACACACACACTGTCTTACACTTTCCGGTTTCTACAAAATTACCTATTGTGTTGGTGAGATTAATTTAAAATGCTAGGGCAATGTTTGTGTTTTGGGGAATTCTGGTAACATATCTGCTGTCAACTTTTTCAGACACGAAACTGTCCAGATTATAAAGAGGAAGCTTTGCAGAGTGACAGAGAAATCTGAAGTGTATAACCTGACAACTCATTTAGTGTCATGATCAGTGTCTCCCAGTTTCCATGTTCCATGTTTTCCCTGTCTTGTGTTTTTTTAGTTCTTTTGCTATAGCCTGCTTCCCATTTGTCTTCATATGTTTTTGTTGGTTGATCATGTATCCCCATACGTTCTGTGTGAGCTCTTTGACCTTGGACCGCTATAACTACTCTGATTCTGGATTTGCCCCTATTAAATCTCGCTCTTTTCTGCACATGCGTTCGCCTCCTTACCGCTCACCATTACAGAATGAACAGCCCAACAAGGATGCAGCAAGAGAGTGAGACTCTGGGAGGTGGTTTCGCTGGGACGAAATTCCGGCCGTTTCTACTCAGTCCAAGTTCATTACGTCTCAGCGCCACCAAACCAGAGACAGCAGATTCCCTGGCGCTGTGGGTACAAGGGCATCTCGTTGTTCCTGGAAAAAGCAGGGTCACGTTTATTTTGATGACGACAAGATCCCAGGTAAGCGCCAAGAGTCTACACGTCTTGACCAACGCAGCAGGGGGGCGCGGCCTGCAGTACAAGACGTGAGTAGGTGGAGTGAATGCACAGATAATCCATGGCTAGGCACTCGGTGTACACTGAAGCACAACTGTGAGCACCCTATTGCTCGCGTGAACCTTGGGAGTCGCCGAGAATGTTCTGTGTCTGTGTGTTCCTCCAGGGTCACCCTACCAGTGCCTGTGGCTATCCCGCAAGCCACCCATCCTGAGTCTGTTGCTGACATGAGAGACGCCGTCCGTCCTGTTACTAGGTCTGTTCCTGTAGCCACGCCTCCGGACTCACTGCTGCTGAAGGCCGCAGCCCTGCCTCTGGACCCACCCGTTCCTGTTCCTGGAGTGGAAGAAGTCACTCCACAAGCCCCCTTGCCTCATCCCAGGCCTGTCCCTGTGCCTCATGCTAGACTTGTCCCAGTGGTTGCTCCTTGAAACCCTCCTGCTGCCTCCCCCCCTGGGTTCCTGCCCCTCCCGCATCTCCTGTTCCCCAAATGCCTCCTGTTTCTCCATTGTTGCCTGCTCCTACTGCCTCATTGTTTTTGCCTTCTTCATTGCCTGGTTTTGTTTTTGCTCCTGTTGTGTTTTCCTGGCACTTTTCTCACCATCAGTCTGTTTCTGTTGTGAGTTCTGTTTCTGCTCTCGCTTCTGGGTCCACTCCTGCTTCTACTTCGGTTTTGGCTCCTGTTCCTTCAGTTCCTGCTTCTGCTCCTGGTTCTTGTCCTGTTCTGTCTGCTCCTGCTGCCCCGCTTGCTTGTCACTGCTCCGTGTCCCTGCTCCGCGTCTTGCCCATTCTGTTCCTGTTGGTGTCTCGTCCTAGTCCTGTTTTGTTTTTGGTAATTCCTGTTTTTTCGCACCTCGGTGTTGCACGCTTTGGGGTGGGGTACTGTTTCCGTGTTCCATGTTTTCCCTGTCTTGTGTTTTTTTAGTTCCATGCCTTAGTTTCGTTTTCTCCGCCCCTCGTTTGATTGCTTGCACCTGTCCCTCATTTCTACCTTGTTAAGTTCATGTATTTAAACCCTGTTGTGTGCCCTGGTCTTGGCTGTTCATTGAATGTGTTTTGTTTCATGTAGTTGTTTATTGACTCCATGTGTGCATGTATATTTGAATCACTGTGTTTGATAAGTTTGTACTCCGGGCCATTGTGTTTCTTAGCCTTGTGTTTTCCTAGTGTCTTTTGTTATAGCCTGCTTCCCATTTGCCTTCATGTGTTCTTGTTTGTTGATCATGTATCCCCGTACTTTCTGTGTGGGCTCTTTGACCTTGAACCGCTATAACTACTCTGATTCTGGATTTGCCCCTATTAAATCTCGCTCTTCTCTGCACATGCATCCGCCTCCTTACCACTCACCATTACATGCAGAGGGAGCTCTATTTATGCAACACATGTAGGAACAGTAATTTATTAACTGATTCTACACTTAAGTATTATAGGAGATATATGATATAAAGCAGACAGTAATTGTATGCATATCATAAATCCAATGCTAGTGTAGTTACACTACAGAGAGTAGTTTTGTAGCCAGGGTGGTTATATAACCAGCATTTCCGGCCAGAGATTAGTGTGGTAGGAGACAGAGAGGCTGAACACTGATAAAAACATTCTTTATCCAGCCATTTCTAAAGTGTAACAATTTTACTTTTATTTTCTTAAGAGGGAGTGCTCAATACCTTATCATCTGTCCACAAATTTGGTTTTATACAAAACCAGTAAGATCTGTTACAAACTCATCTAAGTGCCTGACTCGTCCTGAGTCAGCAGGACCATGGGAGGAATCAGTGTGACACGTTGCAGAGTCTGCTTTTAGTTCCTCTGCTATACTCCCCAATGACTCAAACTGGTGCAATATGCAGCAAGTATGTCAGGCAAGGAGCCTAAATTTGCTAACACCATAAAGTGGCATTGTCTTCTGTCAGACTGGTGGGCGGTAGCAGAATCAAACGCAGTTTTGTATAGTAACAAATCCAGAGGAAATGCACGAACAGGTACAAGACAGTAACAGGAGTACAACAACAAGGCCAACAACAGGAATGGAAAAAGGGTCAGCAACAGTAAGCATCAACAGTTAAGTAACACACAGCACATTTGCCTCGCATCACTAGGGTTTTCAGTTCATGTCCTCATCAGGGTGGAGTTTCCGTGTTCTGCCCATGTCTGCATGAGTTTCCTCCAGGGTCTCTGGTTTCCTCTGTTTGTCAAAAAACATGGAAATTAGGTCAATTATGTCTGATTTGTCCTGGTGTGAATGTATGCCCTGTGATGGACTGGGTTTTAGCCTCCCTCCTGATCCCTGCATTCAGTGAAGTCCCGCAATGTAAGAGATCATATTGTGAACCAATGGCTGCTAATTCTCTTTGGTGTGTGTGTGTGTTGACTGGATGTAAAAGCAGAATGTTGATTGCAGAAGTAATATAATAATAATAACAAGCGTAAGTTGGTAGCAGGTGAAATCAATGAATAAGGAAATTAAATCTGATGAAGTCAACAGGGGCATTAATAGAGTTGGAGTCCATGATATTACAGGAGATGTGATAAATGCATTATGCCAAGTTTAAAGATACAGTAGTGTTTCAGACATAGGGTAAAAAGAGATGTACAATATGAGAAAAGTAATGTTTTTGGATTATTGAAGAATCTATGCTAGTAGACCCTAAAATAAAATTCTGAACATTGATAATAGAGCAAAATAGGTCCCATTTAAAGAGGCAGAACACAATTCTGTGTAGGTTCACACAATCAGACTCATTTTAGCAAAAACATTTCTGTTAAAATCAATAAATATAATAAGTGAGTAACAATAAAGTCTTTATAAGAAAAGCAAGCTGTTACACTCTGAATAGATCCCTAAATCCATAAATCCTTTGCCCTCTACAGCAGAAAATGTAAACCAAGAGCAATCATTTTGACCAACTCCTCAAGTAATATTGTTCTTTTCTAGGTACTTTTCTGCGGCCAACCACATACTGCTTTTCCTGCAGTTCATTCCTCTGTTTTTCTGTTTTGCTTTCATTCCTCTAATAATGTATTCTGGATTTTTTTTTTGTTTGTTTGTTTGTTTTTTGTATTGGCTCTGTGACCCCGAGTTGTAGTACTGACTGTGATTTGGATTCAACCTTAATAAATTTCACTCTTGCTTTCCTTGTCCTGCTAGCTTTATATACAATTTATATATAAGTTTAAATCTACTACTTTTTAAAATACTATATATATATATATATATATATATATATATATATATATAGTAGTTTAAAAAGTAGTCATTTAGATTTACTTAGATTTAATATCTGGGCATATAACTGTTCTCATGCCCTTCGTATCCAGTCAATCTCTGACCCCCACCAAATGGGTTGCATTTGACGTCGCTACATTGGAATGCACTTCCTTTCGCACAAGACTTAGCTGAAACAACTGGAACAGACCACACAACACATATCACCCAACTGAGAATAGCCTACTCATTGCAAGTGGTGATAGTTGTCAAGAAACGTTTTGTGTAATAGTTTTTGTTTTGTTTTTTTGGTATTGTTCTGTATTGGAAAGAGAGGAACTACGATTACCAAACAGTAGCAATGGGAATCAATATTATTCTGCTTTTCATACTGATTGAGCATGCCATTACAGACTCTTCTAACGGTATGTAGCTGTATTAAAACTTAATTCCTAGAAATCCTAGTATTCCTAGTATTCTGATTAAAAACTTGTGATCATAACCCTATCCCTATACATAAATGTTTTCATGGATATCAAAATAGTAATTAAAAGCATATAAAAGGTCAAGGCTAGAATAACGACATTTCTCCAACAGTGACAGTTGTTCAATGCTTCAATGCAATTGTTAGCCTCAAAGCTTGAAGCCTTTTTGGAAATGTTTAAGACATTGTGGGCCTATGGAACAGTTTTTAGGTGAGAAAGCAACCACCTAATCAGGACCAACCACTTTTAACAATAAAGTTTCTCCTTCAAGATTATTCTGTCGAGGTTTCCTCAATAAAATACTTTAACCATATAAGGCAAGACAGTATACAGTGTAGGTAAGGATGGATGTCATATAAATACATATTAATCTGTAGAGACTATCGGTGTAATCATGAATTAAATAATAATACAGAAAAAAACTGGTGATTATCTGCACAGTTTAAAAGCTAGACCTCCTTTAGTCCATTTTTACTCAACATTCTGTAAACCTATTACATTATGTGCTGTATTAGTGTGATTAAATATATTTTTTTATTTCAAAAGAGAATTAATTTGTTTTGCCTTATTTACATGAGTTGTTACATTAATAAAGTCTTAGTGTATAGCTCAACATAACCCAGTTGAGCAGATATTTGCCCACCCATAGGTTTCATATAGAATGTAAGAAAACAAAACAAAACTATAATAAGAATGGTGGAAGCCAGACAGAATTAACAGGAAGGTTATGATGAGACAGGAAGCCAAGCCAAGCCAAACCAAATTAGGGGAAAACAAAATGCATTTTGAAAACAAGGTACTTTTTGAAAGTTCTAAGCGCATGACAATATTACAGATCAATAAAAGGATGTTAAAAATGATTTCTGAATGTTACAGGTTGGGCTTGTCATGTGTCTGCATGAAGGGATGTTAGGGCTTGTAATGTTCTTGTAATGTTCTCTCTCGTTCTGTAAGAGTGAACACTCTGGCAGTGGCATTCTGAATTCATTGCAAAGTACAATTAGAGCTTAGGGGTAGATAAGAGGACATTGCAGAGGGCATTGTAGGCACTACAGATGAAACAAAGCTCTCACTGTCAGAAATATACTTATCAATAAGTAGTTATAAATGATTATACTGTACACACACTAATTTTAATTCTCCAATTTTCTCTGCAATGGCCCATGATTGAACAACTTGTTCAATATGAGATCAGAAAAAAGAAATAAATCTCTATGAGGCCAATATTTCTTTATTTTTTTATACATATAACAGTTTAATACATAGACATTTACAATCAAAAACTAAAACCAGGCCTTTTGACAGCCCTTTTCACACTGTAGACACAGTCAGAGCATAGGTGGCTCCCCAGCTTCAAACTCCCCTGGGCATAGCATCTGTCCTTTAAACAATAGAACCACATTGCATATCTAATGTAGTACAAATGCAATACAAATGAACATGTTTAATTCACAAAAACAACTTCTATGCAGGCAGCAACCCACGTGGTTTTGCATTGTCCAGACAGACAGAGGCAGTCACCTATGAGCCCATTGACTACCCTCCTCCAGATGTGGAATCCATGCAAGACCACCAAGGTCCCAACCCAGGAGAAGGGAAGGGCAGCATGGTTCTTCAGGGCAAATGGGGTCGCACGTCTCTGCACAGTCTGGAATGGGTATTCAACAGCTCCAACCAGACTCCAGCACGCTATAACATCACTGTGCTCCGAGTTTCAGAGCATACGGCACTCTTCCTCCGGGGGCCCCTGGCCTCATACTTCATCCCCACCATCTACACCCTAGTCTTCCTCAGCAGCGTGCCTCTGAATGCCGTGGCCGTTATGGCGTTTACATGCCGCATCCGCCGGAAGAAGCCAGCAGTGGTGTATATGTCCCAGCTGGCATTGGCTGACCTGCTGTTTGGCTTGCTGCTGCCACTGAAGGTGCACTACTATGCCCATGGCTCTGACTGGCCGTTTGGTGAGGCAGCTTGCCGCGCAGTTACCGCTGCATTTTACAGCTACATGAACTGTTCCGTGCTGCTGATGATGTGTATGGCTGTGGACCGTGTACTGGCCCTGGCACTCCCTGTCACCTCCATGCATTGGCGCAGTCATCGCAACGCAGCACTGGTGTGCGTTGTGGCGTGGCTCCTGGCGTTGGCGGGGGCGACGCCCCTGCTGACTATGCAGCAAACGATGCAGATCACACAGGTAGGCGTCACCTGTCATGACGTACTGGAGCCGCAAGACCCTCGCTACCTGCAGCTGTTTTCCTCCCTCGCTTGCGTCTTTTTCCTCCTGCCTCTTGCTGTGACAGCCACCTGCTACAGCATCGTCATCCGAGTGCTCAGGCCGATAAAGTCCCTCCATGGAACTTCGAAGTGGTCATCGCTGTCGAGAAAAAGGAAGAAAGCTGTTGCCATGGCATTTGCTGTAGCGGTGGAGTTTGTGGTGTGCTTTGCACCAACCAATGTGATTCTGCTGCTGCACTGTGCACAGCAGACAGCAGGAGAGAGCAACCTTGATGGCGACAGGACATACGCCGCATACATACTGGCAGTGTGCCTGGGCAGTGTCAGCACCTGTCTGGACCCGCTGCTCTACTACTATGGCTCTTCACAGTGCAGACGCCAGATCAGCAGTGCCATGTGGTGGAGGAGAGGAAAGCAGGCTACTACTACCTATCACACACACAGCGGCTCAACACAGAGTAGCTGATCATGCTGCAAAGTGAAGTGAACTGCGGGGCTGGGGGAGTTGTCATACAAATTTAATATGTTACAGAATGAATCGATACCAGTAATTACCTTCTCCTTAAAGAAAACTAAATCTTTTCTTATTATTTTGTTGTAATCCCAGGAATCTGTTCATTGTTATTTCTCTTTGTTTTCTACTTATGTACTCTGTCAGGTTTTCAGTCTGTCCCTGACCACTTCTATCCTACCACAGTTCCCTATGAGTCTAAGCTGGTGAATGAGATTTCTCTGGCACTTGATTCTGTACTATGGCCTAAAGCAGAAGATGTAAAGCAACTCCAGGGGTGAACTGAATGCTCTACATAACGAGTGCATTATTTGGCCACTATTACAGAAGGTTGGTGTATATACCCAATGGAAAGTTTATCAGTATGAGAATTATGTCAATTACCAGTATGCAGTATGTCAGCAATTTGTCTAGGCACATTGACAAATTGTGAAGCAGAGTGTCAATACATAGATGGGACCATAGGCAAAACATAATTCACTGTATATTCACTGAGTTTTATGTATTCCTTCTTTGTAGGTGTATGACAGCTTTTGAAAACATAGCATTTTATATCTGCATATTTTGTGTATGTATATGGACTTGCACATTAATCATTTTATGTTGTCTTTGTAAGTATTTGCATAAAAAGAATTTACAAATGCAGACACAGGACAGATGTTTATTAACCATGACAATGGTTTTCATGTTTTTTTATCTGAAATAGGGTTGTTGTGGGAGGGAGTGTGGTGGCTAAGCAGGTTAAGTATGAGTTTGGGAAAGAAGCTGTTGAGAAGTCTGATGGTTTTGGTTTGATGACCTAGGGAGAAAAGCTTTTATTTCAAAAGCTTCCAGAAAGAAGCTTTTGAAATAAATGATGTCCAAAATGAAAGGTATCTGCAGCAGTTTTAATAGTCCAATACATGCACTGCCATGCTCTCTTTTGAATACAGGTGATGTATTCATCTCAGCATTGAATATGGTAGTGTCAGGAAGTTTCATGATTTTACTAGACTGACAGTGCTGTCTTTAATTAAAATGCATCTAACATTACTGTCCACATTGCCAGGTGTACAATAGTTTCTTGAACCATATCAAACCATCCCCCCACTGAAACAATGAATGGATTAAATTATTTTGGTATGTAAGAACAATGCAACAGTGGACAACCTTTGCAGTGACTCTTATAGAAGATATATTATAGAAGATCTGATGTTTTAAAAAGAGAAAATAAGGCCTATTAAAATAGCTGTAAAAATCACACACACACACACACACACACACACACACACACACACACACACACACACACACACACACACACATTCTATGACAATCCAGTATCCACTAGATTTTTAATTGGTCCACAGTCCTATCCACCATGCAAGAAATGAAACTCGAGAGTAACCTTCACACAGGGATGGACTGGCCATCAGGAATACCGGAACAATCCCCAGTGGGCCACTGGCTGAGAAAAAAACAGAATCTGATTTAAATATTTGAATACTGAAGTATGCCATTGGCCCAGTGTGCTTTTTCCATTTCCAATTACAGAAATGCTTAAACTCCAGGGTAAAATGTAATGACAGAGAAAGGTTTTTTTTGTTTGTTTGTTCTTTTGTTTTGTTTTTTTTAAACTAGAGAAAATATAGCGCAGATGAAAAAACACCCCAAAAGAAGGGATTAAAATGTGTGATTTTAAAAAATGACCAAAATGCAGAGAAAGGAACTAGGTTAGTGTCCTGCAAAAAATCAAAGAACAAGCAGACAATGAGAGTTCGCATTCAGGCTTTGGTCATTGTTTACAATCCAAGACTGAGCCCATATGTGTGTGGGTGTACTTCAGTGGGTGCTGTGAGTGTGTGTATATGTGTGACAGGATGTGACTGTGTGTGTGTGTGTGTGTGTGTGTGTGTGTGTGTCTGTGTCTGTGTCTGTGTCTGTGCGTGTGTGTGCGCGTGTTTTACTGCGTTGTTTCCCAGATTTACGGTCTTAAAATTAAATCCCAAATCTGACAGTTATTGCTTTGAATTTATGTCTCGGGTCCTGGGTTACCTTCCTATGTATGTTCAGACAAGAGCTCACCAAGTATATCATAACAGACAAATAAAAAGATAAATAAAATGTCATATGAAAATTCCACATTATCCAGGTCAATTAATCTAACTTAATTCAGATGGCTATCTTAAAGGAGCAATAACTTCTTTTTTTTCTCCAGCGATTCTTCTTCATTTTTGAAACAGCTATTATACTGACATCTAGTGGCCCGAATGTTTGCGAGATTCTGTGCTAAATCTAAAATATGAAAGCCTCCATGTGTGGAACTTTCTCTGTGAAGCATAAACTGGTTCATTAGATTCTTCAAAAATTATAATCACTTTCATAAATATTCTTTGCTACATTTTGGTGGTAAAATGACCTTTAATGTACAATCACACCCTAAGTCTGACTAATTACCTAGCTAGCTAACTAGCGGTCATTCAAATCTTTCAAGCATCATATTTTTTGACGTGTCTACACTTAGCCTATGTACTTAATTTTTAAACAGTATCGTCATTATTTGTTCAAAAATCAGCGTCCACGATTAAGCATATATATATATATATATATATATATATATATATATATATATAGATATAGATATAGATATAGATATAGATATAGATAGATATAGATATAGATATAGATATAGATATAGATAGATCAGGGAACCCGTGAAGACAGGCTGGACTGAGAACTAAATTCAGCCCTGAACCTTTTTTTTCTAGTGCAACCCTATCTATCGCATAAAATCATATATATATATATATGATTTTATGCGATAGATAGGGTTGCACTAGAAAAAAAAGGTTCAGGGCTGAATTTAGTTCTCAGTCCAGCCTGTCTTCACGGGTTCCCTGATCAGGTCCAAAGTCTAAAATCTTTCTCTCTCTCCCTCCACCTCCCTCAAAATGGCCATAAAACGTCCTCGCACTCTACGGAAAACACAAGTGTAAATCAGGAAAATCGCCTTTTGTCTATCCAAAAAAGGGGAAAAGAGGAGATTATTGCTATTATAATTAATTAAATACACATTGTTTGTTCTTGCAGTTTTGTCCAACGCGTTTTGTTCGCATTGACTTTAAGAAGGAAAACTGACAGACTCGTAAACGAGGTGGGGCAGATTACGTGACACCACTCCTGTTTACCATTTACCTTGGTAGTGATGCTATTGGAAACTTAAGTTTTTCGAAAAACGGGGAGATATAACAAACAACAGATAACTGTTAAAGCTGCCAAACTTTAAACTTTTAGGTGTGCTTTGAAATATTCTGTTTATCGGACATCGTATAATCATGAAGCACAAATTACTTTGGATTAAAATTTTTGTCATTTTACTCTTCGTAAATGTGCCCTTACATGGTAAGTGTCCTTTACCGTTTCTCTTGACAGCTGCGTTGTTTATACATTATGTGTAGGCTAAGTAAAGCAGAGAAGAGTTAAACCATAACAGAAGCAAAGTTAAACCATAAATATTGGTTTAGCATTAATTCCGTCAGTGCAATTAAATGACAGTCAGTGGAATTTAAGTATTTTTAAAAAACGTTAGTGCCTTATAACAAACTGAGGCAATGTCAGTGAAACACACGTTTGAAAGGAAAGGTTGTTGGTTTATTTTTCAAGGAATCTGCTCTAAGGTGTCTGACCTTCGGGCAACATTTCCTACATTTACAGTGTCCTAGTCTTTGCATTAACAACTGATTCCATTTTATGGACGATTACAGAATGTCCTGGATACATGTAGTCATTACACCCATACTATTCTGTACATTAAATAAGACAAGACAAGGAAAAGCATGTTTATTTGAACAGCGCTTTTCATACTCAGTGGCAAGTGTTGAGAATAAAGAAAAATAAAATAAATAAAATAAATAAGTGAACTGTCGTGATTGAAAGTGCAGTACTACAGGATCCGAGAGAGCAGTGTTTAACCTGAGGAGAAACCTGGCCAAATAAGAATGGTATTAGTTTAGATTTAAAAACATCTAGTGTCTGGGCTCTTCTAATATCCTCTAACAACTGGTTCCATTTAAAAGCAGCATAACAGCTAAACTCTGCCTGTTCATGATTAGTCTATTCCTAGTATGTATCTAGTATATGCATCTCATTGCTGTTGCCAAATATAATCTTTATATTATATATAATATAATATTATCTAATATTTATCTATTTTATTCAACTGCAGAAAGTTTTGGCCCATCCAGTTAGTGTTACATAGAGAGTCAGTCATACAAAGACCATAGCTGATTGGGGAGAGGGCCAAGTAAATCTGAGTGTTGTCTGCATAGTTCTAAGATAGCCCAAAATCATGTCTTGTATGATTTGGTGAAGAGGAAGCATGTATAATTTAAATAAGAGCAACCCAAGAATCGAACCCTGGGGGACACAGGTCATTGGCATTCATTCAGAAACATTTTTTATTTTGACAAAGTAATTCCTGCTTTGCAGGTACAAACTGAACCATTTTAGGACTGAAAGTCCAAGTCACTTTTAAAGCCTATCTGAAAGAATATTGTGGGCTGTGGCATCAAAGGATACACTGAGATTGAGCATTAGTAAATCTGGTATTCTTTAGGAAGCTAGTCGGTAAAGCGTGGAGGATGCAAGCAGATGATTTGAGATAACTCACTGTATTGATTAAAATGTCATTATTAATAACACTAAACATTTTAACATAACTTTACATTGTGATAGAGAGGTCACAGGCTCATTGGTGGATATAGATATACTAATGCCTTGTCTGATACTGTGACTCTTAGTGCTAAAAAAGGTTGCAAACTTATTACCTTGTTCAGTTGATACTAATTCAGGGGCCATTTCTGTTCATAAATTTGTCAACCATTGCAAAGTGTATTTTGTTATTGTTGTTAATGCTGGAGAAAAATGATTATCTAGCTTTGCATATTATCGTATTATTATGTCTTTATGAATGAGAACTTTGGTTTTCTTACATATTTTTAGAAACATTTCAAAAATTCAAATGGAATTTTTAAAAATTAGTTAATTCTCTAAAATATATCAATATGTGTTATAATAATCATATGAATCCTTTACTGCAGCAGTTTGAAAAGAATGGGTACTTCAGAAATGCTCCACCACATTGCTGGTGGAGTGCTAAACCTTAAAACTCCAAAGTTTAAGACTAAAGCAAAGCTCACATGTTAGCATATGTGTCTGTATGCTTTTAGTGTTGTGCCAAACATCAATTCATGTTGGTGAAATACAGTTTCAGTATGGGAAGGGCTGTAGTAGTGCTGCTCTACTGTTTGAATAGATTTTGCACCATAAGAGATAATCACAATGTTTTGTTCCAGTGAGTTTCATGATGGCTCTCTCACATTGCTCTAAAGTTCCCTTATTATGTTTGCTTTGGCTATGTCAATAATATAATGTCCACAAAAATAAAAAGGTGCATTTGTGCTATTTAAAATTCTCTCTGAAAATGACTATAGATTTTATTTTCTTATTAATGATAAACAATAAAAAAACAGCTAATATTAATTTGAAAAGTACACAATAAGATGTCACTCCCTGGTGTACTGTTACATCCTGATATTCCAGTACAGTGTGATCAGATCCCATGTGCCTCTTGTGAGATCAGATCCTCTTTTGTTCCACCTCCCTTGCTTCAGGCTCCCAGGTATCTACTGACGAACGAGGTTTTGTTGGTGAGGAGACTGTACAAGGAGTTCAGGTGCCCCTCACTGCCATGAATGTGCTTGACAGCAGCCTCACCAAAGTCTTCTTCCCTGTCGTTTACATCATCATCTTCATCGTGGGCCTGCCCACCAACGCTATGGCCATATGGGTCTTCCTCTTCAGAACGAAGAAGAAGCACCCAGCGTCCATCCTAATGGTCAACCTTGCACTGGCCGATCTGCTCTTCATCATCTGGCTGCCACTGAAGATTGCCTATCACTTTAACGGCAATAACTGGATCTTTGGTGAACCTCTGTGTAAAGTGTTGGTGGGTTTTTTCTATGGCAATATGTACTGCTCCACCATCTTCATAGCATGTATCAGTGTGCAGCGCTACTGGGTAATAGTGCATCCACTTTCCCAGCAGAAGAGGAATAACCGGGCAGCAGTGTGTGTGTCGCTATGTGTGTGGTTCATCGTCTGGCTCATCACTGTGCCTCTCTACCTGTATGATCAGACTGTTAATGTAACCAACCTTGGCATTGTCACCTGCCATGATGTCACTCGTCCTAGCCACTCAAGCATACCTGTTGGGTACTTCCTGACTATGGGCATTGTGGGATATGTAATTCCTACTGTCATATGTATCGTAACATATGTCTTGATGTTTCGCTCTCTGAGCAGTTCCATGACAGATGCTAGTGTCAGTGAAAAGAGGAAGAAGGCCATCATCCTCATCGTCACCGTGCTTGTGATGTTCCTGGTGTGTTTCACTCCCAGTAACATCATGCTAATGGTGCATTACTCTGTAATGGCTGCCAAAATTCAGAACAATGGTTATGGCTTCTATATCGTCAGTCTGTGCCTGTCCAGCCTCAACAGCTGTGTGGACCCCTTTGTGTACTATTTCATCTCAGGGGAGTTCAGAGAGCATGTGAAGAACACACTAAAATGTCGCAGTGAGCGCACAGCGAATAGAATGAAGGTATCCTTCAGTGCGCTTAAGTTCTCTAAGAAAAGTAAAACCTACACCTCTGACTCCACCAAAGAGAGCAACACCTGCACATCTAACTCTGCCCTCTACTGAGGGCAAAATGCACTTTGTTTTTATACTCTTTAGAATGACTTACACAGACTAACCATTCTCATCCCACAAAGTCTTATTCTGAAGTTTGAATATTGGCCAGATTATTCAATGTATATTTATATGTGTAAACATTCAGATTTCTCCACTGGCTCTCCACTTGAGGTTTAATGAAACTTTCCATACTTGTTGCAGTGTATTGACTATCATAAACACTGTGACCACCAAGCCTTTTTTATATAGATTTGTAAAAAGAAGGGCTTGTTGCAAAAGTGTGCAGCAGATAGCATAACATCAACCTCAAAAGGCTTGGTAGTGTTTTGTGTTTTTTTAAAAAGTGAGAAGCTCAAATGTGGATGAATGTATAAATGCATCTAGGAGGGGGTGTTTCAATTAATTAAATCAGACTTCTGCCTATCACACTTCTGTCACACTCTCTCAAACTTTGATACAAAAGGTTGTCCTGTCTATTCAAATCAGTTAGTAAGCACTAGCTATACTGAACACTTTTATTGGGCATGGTTATGCCAGAAAGATGTACTGGCCAGTAAATATCAACTTATCTCAGACATTCAGAGAATTCTGTGTGATAGCTCATGTCCAGGCCATTCAAACAACCAAGAGTGCAAAGAGACAGTGTGTGACTAGTAGCCTGACCTAGAAGAAGCATTTTCTCTCACTGACTGACTAAACACGCATGTGTGGAGAAGAGTTCACTTATCCAAGAAGAATAGCTACTATGTAGGTTAGCAGTATGCACCTTGTTATATATAAAGATTGGAAGAGTGGTGGTTTTCTCCCATAGTCACATGACTATAAATAAAAAAGTATATATGATTATATCTTCTATTGTTAGCATAAGGGAAGTGGTGGGGAGAGTTTAAATATTTTACCTACAGCTTTCTGGTTCATGATTATTTTTATATCATGTATACTGATATCATGTATACTGATATTGATATACAAATGTATACTTCACACTAATCATAACTAGTTTTTGAGTATGAAGTATATAGCATATAGTAGTATGAAGTATGTAGAAGTATATAGTATAAGAGTCAAAGGTACAATTAAAAATCCACAGTCTATACTTAGAGCCGTTGGATTTTTGAGTATGGTGTTGATGGACACTGTTGTCCTAAATTGCAGTGTTAAATGGAAAGGGAAGAAACCTTTAGCCTTTTTCTAGTAAGAAAGCACTGATGTTTGCTGGTCATCTTCAGGACTTGGAGCGATTAGCTATTGTTAGCTAGCAGGCTCTGAGGCACATTTCCTAGCTGTGAGGCAACTATATGTGAAGTATTTTTCAGGCAAAAATCTTACATTCTAGCAATTACAAGTCTGACTGCCATCTCATTGTTAAAATACATATATCTCTGATTGCCACCACATTCTTATATGATACACAACCTGCACAAGAAATTCAAGGGCTTCATGTATACTATCTCTTGATAGCTTTAGCTATAACACTTACTAATGTACTTACTAATCAGCACTGTATGGTAGCAGCCCAGTATCTTGAAAACTAGCTGGCCTCTGGGGACTAAGACGGTTTTCTTAGCAGTAAGAATGCTATCCACTTTCCTTGAATTGGAAACACATCTTTATTCAAAATTCAATCCCATACCAGTGACTCTTGCATGAAATATTTGTGCTATGGATAGTGATCTGAAAAAAAAGAGGCTTGCTTCATTGTCGTGTTTGATTAAATACATCAATAGAGCACCACACTTTTTACAGTGCACTAATGAAGAGTTTAAAAGTGAGCAAAGCATTCAGAGTAATCTCTCAGAGCTTATAACAAAACTGTGGGTATATGATCATAAAGATATGCACTCTTTTGGTATTGATTTCTAATAAATGTGACTTTTCTATTTTAGTGACATGGATAATTTATTGTTAAAATGTTCTTAGAAGGAAAATTATTTTCTGTATAAATCTGTCCTTTAAACACATTTTACTCTTGCCATAGACATAAGAAGTTTGACCAGCAAAATGGTTGAAACCGGGTTGATAATATTGGTCTCTGCTGATGGATAATTCTAAAAAATGGAACACACATCTGCATAAGATTTCCTCTTTTATGCTTCACTGTAACCTTCCATTGTTGCTTTGACCATATATGATCTTCCATTGCTGTTTTTGTCTATAGATGGTCTGCTAACACTGCTCAGTCTCTGAACATGCTGTGTTGTTTTGATTACAGAACTAAATTCTTGAGAATATGCTAAAGTCTAATGTGTTCTACTTTTTTCCCTATATACTCTGATGTGTGAAGAAAATAATGTGTGTGTGCATATCAGCATCTCTGACTCCGTGTAACTTATTCTGAGAGATGTGCTCCAGGTCCTTGAGGAGGGACAACCAGATGAGGCAGACTGTGGGACCAGAGAGGACAGGCTAAGGAACATTTGGGGAAATTATTCTTACATTTAATTGTCTCTTTGATGATATAAGATGTGGGATCTGAAAATGCCATGTTAACAGGAGTTGATTAGGAAAAGATATAATATAAAATAGAGGTGTCCAAGTCGAGTCCTAGAGATCTACAGATCTGCTGAATTATTTCCAACCCTAATCTAGCATACCTGGCTCCAATAATAATGTGCTCCTGATTGACTTGGTTAATTGGACCAAGGAAGTTAGATTAGGGTTAGAACTAAACTCTGCAGGGAGGTATATCACCAGGACTAGACTTTGGCACCCCTGACATAAACAATTTGCTAAAAATAATGACATAAAAAATGTAATTTAAATTTTTTTATTTGTAAACAGCATCAATCATGGATGAATCACATATGTAGGTAACTTCCTTTGGTTATGTGTCTTGTACTGTTTTGTTGTCATGAAATAGCTTTACAAATGTCAGTGTCCAAGTCCCCAGTGAGCAAGCCAAAGGCAACAGTGGCAAGGAAAAGCTCCCCAGAGCATGAGGAAGAAACCTTGAGAGGAACCAAGACTCAAAGTGTGGCAGGGGGCATCCTCCTCTGGCTGACAATAGACACCACAATATCAACAATATAATCAATAAGGAGCAAAATAAGTAGTGAATGAGAGGGGAAAATAAATAAATAATAAAAATGAGAAAATAAACAAACAATATGTAGTCCAGTTTTTAGAAGTCCTAGTCTGGTCCTGACGGTGTGCATGTGTCCGAAAACATCCCGCATGAGAATGTCCTTTAAGGGCAACGGAGAAGTGATTGGCTGAGGTGGAGGTGTGGTAAGCTACAGCAGAAGGGCATCAGTGGTGGTGGGAGGAGCCATGGCAGCTGAGACGGGTTGAAGCTTAGTAACAACATGACATCAGGGGTAGGTGCACCTCAGCAGAAATAGATTATTAGGCATATCCAGGTACGAAGGTATGTAAATTAGGGAACTATAATGTGCATAGATGGACTCAGGCAGAACTAGTTATGGCAGCACAGCTAAAAGAATAGTGCCAGAAGGAAACACCCTTGAGGGCACCCTGGAACATTAGTATATACTAAAATGTACTTTGCAGTTCAGTAGTGTTGTTTTTAGTGACTCTTCATTTTCAAAGTTACTCATAACCAACATATCTAAGGCTATCTGGAATCAAATATATTCTTCTAAGAGTTCCACAACATTGAATGTTTTCCTATTGGGGGCATTATTGTTGGGGGTGGGGGTGTTATTGTACAAACCAGAAACACTCTTGGCTGCAGCCTGAGCCTTCTCAACAAAACACCTTCATTGTTCCAGTGCTGCTGTTGTTGGTGGTGGTGGTGTGGTGGTGGTTTTGTTTTTGTTTAAAGTGGGTGGTACAATACATTTTGAGTAAAATGAACCATCACCAAATTACTAATTCAGGTATAACAACTAATTCTTAAGGTTGGTATTTACAGTGTATGAACTGAAATATAGTGTGTTGTTACTGTTTTGGCTTCTCTTGCACATGTAACAGCATGTTAAGTTCGCATAATATACTACCCTTGTGCCTAAAGGCACTCCCACATTTCTTCTTTTAGTACAAAAACTGTCCTGTCTTTACTGGGTTGGGTGCTAACATGCTCAAGGTCTTGTATTGCAGCTTGGTTGTTTTTCCTTGGAAAAAAAAAAGAGTGAAAATAAGACAAAGCATATACTCATCTAACCAGTATCAGAAAATTAAAACCAAAGTCATTCCAGTTCATTAGTACTGTCTAAACCAAAAATTTGGATTTGGACTGAGATGGATTTCGTCATTACTATGAAGCCATTGAAAGGTAAGATTTAGCTTTGTTATGGCAAGTTTTAGAAACTTAGTTGCTGTTTTAAACATGAAGATTGATTCATCCAGTAAAAGCTTCCAACCTCTGAACCCCAATTCTATTTCTGTGTAAGCAGATACAGATCATCCAGGAGAGACTGTTGATTATTATTGGCCTCATGAACCTAGTAAGTTACCAACATGCTTTTGGATATTTGTAATGAAAAACAGTTCCATGACATTAACATTTAATAGGTTATCATTTTCTTGTTAGAAATTGGATATGGATATTTATTTTATTTCTTATTCTTATTTACTTAAAAGACATCAAATCCATGGTCCAAAAATGCAACCACCATAACCACGCAGTGAAGTGGAGCAGCAGTTTGTCTGGGTTACTTTGGGCTTGTCTATGCCTCTTTATTTTAAAAAAAATGTTGTTTTTTTTTATTTTATTTTACTACAGTGAATCACATTACTGACTTTGCAAATAACTGCCTAGGGCTTCTTCAAAATTAACATAAAACAACAAAGCCTGATAACTCAGAAGTCCTCTATATATGAAAACAGTTTTAATGAGACTGTTCACCTATTATCATGTTGCAGGCTATTACAAATTCCATCTTCATTGAGGAAATTGCTCCTAAATCTGCTTCCTGCCTCTCCTATATCAGTGGTGGAACACAGCAATAAGATAATGTAGAAAAATAGTCTAATGTTATTGATCTAATAAGGACTTAAATGGACAAGATCAACATTACCACTAATCCAGTAATCTACCTGTTCTCAGTTACTGCAAGGTTACAAAAGCTCTGGCTGATTCTACCAATTGGTTCGCTTCACCAGTGCTTCACATTTGCCTGCTTCCAGACTAATGCTATGGCATGATAAACTGATTGTGGGGCCATTCTTGTTTCTCTGTATTCTCCTGTTCTTTCATTGTTGATGAATCAGTTACTTTTTAGTGATCAAACCTGTTTCCCTTATTTGTTCATGTCTTGCTCCCCTGCCTTGCTGGCATGTCAATCTTACCAAGGCTTTGAGCCTGCAAAGGACGACCTGCAAAGCCATGCTTTGTGCAGTTTCAAACTAAGTGTGCTACGATTGCACACACACATGAGGGAGAGGATCCAAATGCAAGAGGTTTTATTGATGAAACAGGACAAGTTAGAGGACTCAGGCAGGTACTTGTAATCAGGTCAGCCTGAGGCCAATAATGCGGGGCAGAGTCCAGAAGGCATCCAGGGATCAAGCAGGAGATGAGGTCTGAAATATAGGCAGGAATCGAAAACCAGGAAGACAAACCTGGAATGCTCGGTATGCAACATGGGGTTGGCAATACATTGCGAAGTGAGTACAAGGGAGGGGAGCTTAGATAGGGGAGCAGTAATGAGGAGAATAGTTTTCAGGTATGTACTTAGTACTCTGGTGAACCAGATCAGCGATGTCGGTGAGAAGAGGTAGGTGTAGCAATGCAGGGATGAGCGTGGTTCCTGGTGTTCAGAGTGTTTGAGTGTTGTACCAAGTTGCCAGTCTCATCTCTTAATTATTTTTGTTTGAGATGGTTCATCCTTGACTAAAGTTATGCAAAATACATTCTCAGCAGGCTCAGATATAAGATCAAGTCATTCTGGCTCTCTAGGGAAATCAAAACTGCAGGCACTGTGCCAGTAGAAGATTTAACTGAAAGAAAATATGGAGAGGGAATGCTATTGAGCACTTGTATAGTGAATGATATCACTGAGAACCCTACTGAGCACATGTGCAGTGAATGACATCACTACTGGTTAGAGCAACTACCCCTGTTACAACTCCAGTAGAACAGCCAACTAGGACAAAAAAATGAAGCACTCTCAGCCAAGCTGCTCAGCAATCAATATCTATTGGCAGTTGCTATCAATTAAGTTAAAATTTGAAGTTCATGTGATGTGCCTTTCACGCAGCAAAAATATCTATGCTAGACTTCAAGTCCAAATTCCTGTCTCTGGCATTTTTAGTAGACAGAACAGCTAAACCATTAAGTCTCCTGTTTCCTGAAATAAGCATCCTGTTTGGGAAGTCTGTTTTATTCAGCCAATTGTTTGCATTTTTCTTTTTGCTTTTGTGTTTGAATTTACTTACCATCTTCACAGTTATTATCATAATAAAACATCACAGAATACATGAACAGTCAAAGCTTTCTTTGGACCAAAGGACCAAACCCCAAATTTCATATTAAGCTTTTAATTGTCTCAGAAGCAAATAATTGGAACATGTTCAAGTAAATAATTGTTGAAATGTGTTAGTTTGAGTTTAATTTCAAAGCATTTAAATCTTTTCACTAAGATGATGTGAATCTGTTTCCTTTTCCCCCATAAACAAAACTAACTAAAACTAAATAAGTTCTAAACTCCAGAGTATAATAGCTACAAAAAATGTTTAAGTTAATGTTTTCATGTACTTTATTAATAATGAAAGCCTTACAGACATCACAGCAAGTTTTAGTGTTTACTACCAAAAAAATGATTTTTGTCTAATACTATTTTACTAGCAATCAGGTTATGAGCTATTTCTACCACCATCACATCTAAAATTTAAAAACATACTTATTAAAATATACTTTTTAGCCAGGCTCTGTGTAGTGTGAATTAAATCTTTTAATAACTATTTATATAAAACACACATAGAGTTTGCATTCTAATTTTCCCTGGAACACTATTTCAGATGTTTGGAGCTGTATAATAACATCTTCCACCAGGTGAGCTTCCGGCAATCCTGGGTATTTCTAGTAGGCCTGCATTGGCTAGGTAAAGTGGTTAGAATGAGCTAGAAGTAAACAATTAAGAACTTTAAACATGACTCTGTAGTCAGTACAAAACATACCAGGAAACCTGCGTAAACTGAAAAATACTTGTGAATTAGTTTACCTTAAGAAAGAGGAAGACAGCCAGTTCTCGAGCCAAAATATTGATCCAGCATCTTCTTATATTCACTACAGAAAATGATACAGAGTGGGAGGCAGCTGGTTTTGCTCCAGTGGAAAAGACCCAGCATGGTTTACTCTTGTCCTTCATTGCTATAAATGTGCTCGACAGCAGCCTCACCAAAGTCTTCTTTCCTGTCGTTTACATCATCATCTTCATCGTGGGCCTGCCCACCAACGCTATGGCTATATGGGTCTTCCTCTTCAGAACAAAGAAGAAGCACCCAGCGTCCATCCTAATGGTCAACCTTGCGCTGGCCGATCTGCTCTTCATCATCTTGCTGCCACTGAAGATTGCCTATCACTTCAATGGTAATAATTGGATCTTTGATGAACCTCTGTGTAAAGTGTTGGTGGGTTTTTTCTTTGGCAATATGTATTGCTCCACCATCTTCATAGCATGTATCAGTGTGCAGCGCTACTGGTTAATAGTGCATCCACTTTCCCAGCAGAAGAGGAATAACCAGGCAGCAGTGTGTGTGTGTGCATGTGTGTGGGTCATCGTTTGGCTCATCACTGTGCCTCTCCACCTGTATGATCAGACTGTTGATGTTGTGGTTAATGAAAAAAAGTTTGTGATCTGCCATGATGTCACTGACATGCAGTCACACATCCCTGTTGGCTACTTCATGACTATGAGCATTGTGGGATATGTAGTTCCCTGTGTGGTGTGTACAGTGACATATGTGAGGATGTTCCTCTACTTCAGGAGTTCAAGCATGCCCTCAGAAGAAGAAATGAAAGGACAAAATAAAAGGAAGGCCATCATTCTCATTACGACAGTACTTGTGATGTTCCTGGTGTGTTTTACTCCTAGTAACATCATGCTAATGGTACATTACTCTCTTCTAGCTAATGGGTCTCAGAATGATGGTGGTTATGGCTTCTACATCACCACTCTGTGCCTGTCCAGCCTCAACAGCTGTCTTGACCCATTTTTGTATTATTTCATCTCAGAGCAGTTCAGAGAGCATGTAAAGAACACTCTGATATGTCGCAGTGAGCGCACAGTTGAGAGAATGAGGGTCACAGCTCCGAAGTTCTCTCAAAGGACCAAATACTACTCATCTGGCTCTACCCCCACTGAAAGCAGCAATTGCTAAAAGCAAATTCAAGTCCAACTGTCAGGTGGCACCTAAAGTAAAAGTGTATCGAGTCTTGAATATTTAGAGATGCAAAATTGCATAATTATAAGTGCCACTTTACTAACTGGTTCACTATGTCATTTAAATTAAGAAATAAGAAGTATAGAAATCATAATAGCAAAACTTGTATTATATCATCAGATAAGAGCTGGCAGACCTTGTTATATAGTGAAAATTGTAGTGAAGTACACAAAGTTTCCAGAGAAACAGGACATTTTGGACAGAGGTCCTTTATCAGCTGTACATTGATGTATGTATTATGATTTAATGAGCTTTTATATATAATACTAAAATGTTAAGCAAATGTGCCAGTCCAAGACAGCTATATCAGACTGTACTGAGAGGCAGTGCATGCTCCTGTTATTGGAGAGTTTTGTATGTATTGGTTATGTTGCATACATTATGTCATAGGTGTGTGGTGGCCCATTCAGGTTGGGAAGACCAATTATTATGTCCTCTATATAAATGCAATGCTACCAACCTCTACCTGTAACGTTAGGAGGCTAAGCAGGATGTGGGGACGAGTTACGTTGAACAAACACATACGTTTAGTCACACAGAGAACAAAGACTATGTAGCAATGAAGCTAGCGTAACATCAAACACCGACAACAGAACCACAGGGGTTTATATACACACGTAAATGAAAAACAATTACAAACAGGTGTGACACATGGGGGGCGTGGCCATACGGACAAATATATAGACACAAACACACACGGGGAGACATTTGGGAGGAGGGGCAATACCGTGACACTACCTCTTCATTCTTTGGCAGTATTCTTTTTTTGTAAATATAGTGGTAGGTGCAGAACTATACAAATAAGTAGTTAGTATTTTGTTAGTCTTTAAGGATGACACTGTCACACTGGTAAGGGGGGGGGGGGGGGGGGGGAACTGGTTTCAGCAGTGGATTACCTTCCTTATAAATGCATAGATGTTTAATTTGAAAATACCCAGATAAGCCCATCAAAATTTTTACGTGAGTACATATCATCGTGAGTATACCTCTCCCACAGTGCCCCACAGTGCCCAGAGATGAATGTATTCTGTGTGGCAGGTGTAGTTATGTAGAAATAATTTGTTCCTAGGTTCCTTAGGTGGCATAGACTAATTAGCTACACTGCTCACTTCTTTTTTTTACAAAATGATTACTATTCACTATAAATAACTTTATTGATCCCAGATTGTACATTTTGGTGTTCAAAGATAAATGTGGCACATGTGGGGCCTTTCAGAGCTGATGCCTGTTTACAACATATGAGTCATGAGTCAAAATGAACATGAACTCTTAAGGCCAAATGATCTAAACAAAAAATTAGAACAGAGTAAGGCTTATATTAACATACTCATGCTACATTTACTTTACTCTCCTTATTAATAAAATTAAAGGCCCAATGTAGTCACTTCCTGCAGTTAAAATTATAGTCCAGCAGTCACAAATTTAAAAAATAAAAAAGAAATTTAGTTTTGATGTAGATATTTTGGTCACCAAATTCAAAATTGTAATCTTTTTGGGAAATACCCCATTACATAACATTTAGATGCTGTTACGGCCGGCTCATAAAAGGGAGACAACCAAAGCTTAATGAAAATCTTTGAAGTTTATTTACCCTGCGGTTCATAGAAGTTAAGAAGTGCCTAGGCCAAAAGGTAAAGAAACTCCTGATTGGAGATGAAAGCAAGATTGAAACAATACATAGCAAACAGCACAGCATGCTTGGTTCCCATATAGAAATACAAGAACCCTGGAGAGAAAGGTACACAGAATTAAGACCCCACACAGTGTAATACAGCAAATGACTCCCCTGTCTCAGAGAATGAGGCTGATTATAAGACCTTTACCTGATTACCCAGATATGGCTGTCTTGGAATTTTCAAATAAATACTAAATACCACCTTACCACCTTATTTTTTTGCCAGGAGTGTTATGTGCAGAATTTGTCCTTATGCATGTACATGTAAGCAGGTTGACACACTGTACAATATATACACCATATTTCTGTATTAAATTTGTGTTTTGTGCTTACTTTTTTTGGGCTACCTTTTTGGTATTAAAAAACAAAAAAGCATTAAATGTAACAAAAACTAAGTATTGTTTCAAAATTCTGCTATTGTTATTCATAGTTATAGCATGTCTGTAGCATGTCTCATTTGCATATCTGAAAGTGAGATTAAATAAAAGACCCAATATATAGAATGCTACATTGTATGTGTTTTAATAGCATGCACATTTAATTGTTGCATCCCAGATTAATGTCACTGGATATTTTATTATTATGTCAGACATGGCTCATATCGCATTTGACATTATCATCAGTTTATACCTACAATCTCATTTGCAGTTTTATAACTCTGAATCATATGAAGCAGCTCATGGGAACTGCAAAACCTGGATTAAGCTTTCTCTCCCATAGGCCAGAAATGATCTCGGTCGCCATCACTGTCCAAAATCACCTTGGTAGTTCAGTCTTGCCCAATGGAAAATCCTTAATTGTCCCCAATCCACCATCCCTGTTTCCCACCTGACAAATTTTATAACTTTTTGCAGGAGCCACTCCTGCTTTTCAGCTGATAGATGGATTTAATCAGATCCAACTATCCTTTCTTTTGTTCCCAGTTAGAAAAAAAAAAAAAACAATTTTATTACTTCTGCATCTTCATCTCAGCTTCAATCCATGGCACCCCAAGAAAAAAAAAGATGAGGTAACACATGCCAAGAGGGCATGGCTGTTCTCACCAACGTGGGTGTGGATGTTAGGAGTTGTATGACAGGTGCAGTTGTGCAAGACTGTACTTGCAGCATCGAAGTATGCTGACAATGAGAGCACAACAGCATGGTTCACTGTATCTTATATTAACAACTTTTATTACTCGGTGACATTGGGTTTAATCTTGAACCAAAACGCTGAACTTGGATTTTGATGGATTCATTCAATTTGTTCTTTATCAAGTCATCCAAAGGTAAGCTCCTTTTTCTTCTCTTTTGAAGGCAACTGGAATATGTACCCTGTTGTCTTTGGAATCACTCAAACATTGCAAGTATAATCTAAGATTTAGTTTCTGACTTGCCATTTTACTGTATATAGGATATTCTGGCTATAGGATATTCTGTCATGCAGGCTGTTTATTTATTCAATACTTACTTGTTCTCTGAGACTATGTAAATGTATTCTTTGAAGAGTTCAAGTCACCAAAAAAACACTGACATATTTGTTGGGTGGGGGGTTGCTGCTCAATCCCAGTACAATCTAGAAAGCTACCATGATTCTGCCCTTGAGAAACAGATTGGATATAAGATCATTATCAATTTAATTTGCTGTAAGTTGGTAAATGTAGTTCTATTTATGGTCAATGTAGTCCAACAAATGCATTTATGACATGACAAAATGTGAACTCCATAGGCTGAACCATGGATCTGGTAATCAGTGGTTAGCAACCTGAAGAAATATGCTTTGAAGGTTTAACACACTAATTGCTTTGGTAAGTCCCGTTCCTTAACACCGGTACTGACAAAAATATCCTATTACACACGTGTGGGTATACAATCAATATGAGAGTAATTTACTTAAACAGGAAGAAGGATAACATATACTCATAAAAAAATAAAAAAAAAAACAGGAAACTGGATCTTGGTAATAAAGCTCAAACCACACCTAGAAATATCAAGATTTTGGGGTGGTACAATGAAAAAACAGGAAGTAGTCTATAATGGCAGTGTAATGAAAAGCAGCACTCAGAAGAGGTGGCATTGCCTTTCTGACAACACAGTCAGGACAATTTCCCACAACCGGTGATATCAGCTCTATCAGTAGCACATATACTATATTTTAGCGAGCAAGCAACCTTTAAGATTCCACCAGTTAGGATCAAAGAGCTGTTTGGATTGCAAGTTAGAGTTGTTAGCTGCACAAGCTAACAACTCCAGCAAGCCTAACAACACTTACCTATAAAGTAGTAAATATTGACACTACCTGTGACAGACAGAAAAGTCTGAGTTTTTATTCATGGAGCACTGTGACAATTATGCTGGAGTGATTTTATTTATGTGCCAGTAAGCATTTAATAGCTCTGCATATGCATATGTCTAACCTCAGACTTCAAATCATCTTTCTCTTCAACCAGGTACCACTGCAGGACTTTGTCGTGTTACAGTATCTTATGGCTTCCCTCAAGGTGCTTGATATACTGGAAATCAATGAGACCTCTGAAAACATAAATGTGACTCTCACAATCTTAAATGTGCTAGACAGTGGTGTCACCCAAATCTTTCTTCCTCTCATCTACATCATAATCTTCATTGTGGGCCTGCCCACCAATGCTATGGCCATATGGGTCTTCCTCTTTAGAACAAAGAAAAAGCACCCAGTAACAGTTCTAATGGTCAACCTGGCACTGGCCGATCTGCTCTTCATCATCTGGCTGCCACTGAAGATTGCCTATCACTTTAACGGCAATAACTGGATCTTTGGTGAACCTCTGTGTAAAGTGTTGGTGGGTTTTTTCTATGGCAATATGTACTGCTCTACCATCTTCATAGCATGTATCAGTGTTCTTCGATACTGGGATGTTGTGCAACCACTTTCTCAAAAACTGAATAACCAAGCAGTAGTGTGTGTGTCTGTATGTGTGTGGTTTGTAGTCTGGCTTATCACTACGCCTCTCTACCTGTATGATCAGACTGTCAGTGTCACCAGCCTTAACATTGTCACCTGCCATGATGTCACTCTCCATAGCCAGTTAATTTTCCCTGAAGTATACTTCCTGACTATGGGTGTAGTTGGATATGTAATTCCATGTGTAGTGTGTACAGTGGCATATGTGCTTATGTTCCGCTTTCTCAGGAGCTCCATGGCACACACCCATGCCAATAAAAGCAAGAGGAAGGCCATCATCCTCATCATCACTGTGCTTGTGATGTTCCTGGTGTGTTTCACTCCCAGCAACATCATGCTAATGGTGCATTACTCTCTAATGACTGCCAAAATTCAGAACAATGGTTATGGCATCTACATTGTCACTCTGTGCCTGTCCAGCCTCAACAGCTGTGTGGACCCATTTGTGTACTATTTCATCTCAGAGGAGTTCAGAGAGCATGTGAAGAACACACTGATGTGTCACAGGAAGCATATAATTGAGAGGATGAGAATCTCCATCAGTGCTCTGAAGTTTCCCAGGAAAACATCTACACCCCCATCTCAGGCACCTAAAAGTGGTCATGAGACTTCAACTATAGCTGGTTCTCTAAGAACAGCTGTAGGTGAATGAACAGTTTGGACAGCTTAATGAACAGTTTATTTCTGGTTAAAGAAGCTTAAAGTAAATAAAAAAGTAATTGTCACAGAAGGATCCTCCCCCCATGAGTCCCGCCACGTGCAGGGGATTCACATTTGTGCTGTTTGTAAACATGCCCCCCGGGATTGCACACACCTGCACAGGGTTTAATGTTGAATATCGTTTTGCACTGTCAAGGAAGTCTGTGCGTCCTGCCCCTTGCTCTGTGGCACTCAGGCCAGCTGTGTTACAGTAATAGTAAGAGTAAATTGATTAATAATTAGTCCCAGAACCCTGGTGAGTTCATCCTTTTTGGTGCAGTGGTAGGTCAGTGGTTAAAGTACTTGATTTATAATTGGAAGACTACTAGTACAAGCCCTGCCACTGTTGGGCCCCTGAGCAAGGCCCTTAACCCTCAATGGCAAAGTTTAATTGTAAGTTGCTTTGGATAAAAGTGTCAGCTAAATGATATATTGTGTCATTTTTATTATTATTCAAACACCCACAAATCTTACCAGAATATGGTGCTTCATTTTTAATTTGTCCTAACTGGGGTAAGATCAAACTGAATTCATTTAGCAAAACTGGTGACTCATTTGTTTTTTGTAAGAGCTTCTTTGCAGATTAGTTAAAGCACAAAACAAGACATCAATTCATTCATCTGTCTGTTATGGACACATACACAGTGAATGTGAGAAATGCCCACCAAATATAAGAAACAAAGACTATTACAAACTATCTCTAAGACCATGCCTAGTATGTATTATTGATTATTTTTCCTGTTTACCAACAGAGAGCGGTAGGATAGATTACTTGTATTTTGTTTTACTTTTCTTTTGGATTAGGGAAGCTAATGTGGTGTGGCTAGAATTTCTGATTTGTTCTTATGGAAACACCTTGCCCTGAAGCCATTTGTTTATGACTTATTCCATGTGCTATATAAACTGCCATTTTATAAAGCTCTTATCACTAAAACAAGTGTTTTTAACCTTGTACATCAAATTTGTTGTTCTTTTGGCTTTTATGTTGCTATTTCAAAAAACTACACACAAGTGCTTATTGATTAAATGGGGTCGTAACAATTACAGTTTAATTTACACTGGCTAAAATGTACACTGGTACCTTGAAAATTATTTGCCAAATATGAAAATATATGGAAATAAATGATATAACAAGATATACAATTTAAGCCTATAGATCTGAAGTAGATTTACTAAACTTTTAGTTTAGTTATTTATTCATAGAACACTTATTGAAGACTAGTAATCTAGTCAGCTATAAAAAAAAAAATTAATAAAAAAATTTAAAAATGGGTGTGCACACACACAGGTTTGAAATGTATGAAGTAGCCATTAAGGTCAGGTTAAGGATATAAAATGTTTAGTCAACATATTTGGAATCAAGGCCAGAACCCCCAAGGGCCTAGAACCAACGGGCAATGGTCAGACATTTCCAGTTTGCTAAAAAGATTAACAATATTGTAAGTAATGCCTATTGTAAGATATTCTCCCTGCTTTTTAATGTATATTTTAATAACTTGAGACTGAAAGTAAGTTTGTAGACTTTGCAATAAATATGAACTGTTATCATTCACTACTGGTATTATAACATTGAAATATGCAGCATTTCTAGTAAGATTCAAATCCTATTGGAACTGCTTCAGGTACTGTGACTTCTTAGCTGCTTCCTTAATTGGTTTTATTAGTCATTTAGCAATTAATTGTAACATACCTGGGTATTTATTATGCATCGACTCGTGTCGTAATTGCAGCGAAATCCATGTTATAATTGTGTGTATGTAGTTGTTTATTCATCTATTATCATATGTGACCCACGCAGAATTGGTCCAAGTGACTTCTCCATGTCTGCAAACAAACAGCGCAGACAAGTGGTAGGATACATTATCTTGTCTGAAACTATAACCGAAACCCAAATTAAAAACACACAAAGATGAGATCAAGATTCTTGCTGTTACGTCAGTGTGCTAAAGCATTTATAGTCAGACACAGACTTTGCAAAGATGCTGTAAATACTCTTGAAACTTGAGAGCTGCTACTAAACAGTCATTTAGAAAACATACCTGCATTAATCGTATGCGAGGATGAAAGCTAGTCCTGTTGCCTCCCTCTGTGACGAAGTTATCTTATCATCCAAGGATATTTGCGTGAACTGCATTTACATAATATCCGATACAGTGTATGTGGCGCAGCTCAGTTAAATACCACAGAAATAGAGGGAACTGAAACTGCAATGTGTTAACCAAAACAGTTTAGAGTTCGGTTTTTATTACTTTCTTTATATCGTGTATTACGTTGTTCTCCGTTGAGCACTGCATAAATTGCACTACCTAGCGTATGCACATCACAACCTAAGTTCGTTTCTGGCCAGATCATTTGTGGCGAAAGCTACTCCCTTTTAACCTAATCTTTCCGTCTTTTTTCTCTCTCTCTCTCTTTCACAAAGAATGAAAAACCTGTTGCTCTAGGCGAAATGTTACTCGAAACTAGCAGGTGGGGGCCTGGAGAAAATAGTGCAGCACTTCATTCGTAGTTGTTCTGTGACGCAGCGGGGATTGGCCAACCTGACCCGGTATTTACGTCCTTTGCAGGCTAAGGTGTGCTTCGTTCGGTTTAGTCGAAAGTCTCGGAGGGATCATTTTAGGCACAGGGAGTATCGCCCGAAGCAAGAAGTCTACAGCAAAGATAATTCCTTAAATTCACGGACCATGACTGGAGCTGAATTCGCTCGTTTTATTGTGCTTTTTGGTTACATTATGATAGCTGGCGTGCAGACAGGTGAGTTTTTTGCTTTTTAATTGATTTTACTATACTACTTCTTGTAAGTAACTTGTTTGCCGTTGTTTGGTTTGATTCACGTTTCTTGTACATGAACACTGTAAAGGGAAACGAGATATAAATTGTTTTCATGTAAAACAAACAACCAACCAAAAAAATTAAAAAGAAAGAAAGAAAGAAAAACAACAACATTGTGCTACGACACATCGACGATTCCCTTGTCTTTCTGATCTTAACAAAGACTAGACTATAACCTTGGACTGACTACCGATGGTTGTATTGACCATCGGCAGTTTAGAATATTTTTGAAGTAATATAATGTATAATTTTACCTTTCAGCGGCAGACTGTTGCCATACAGTTTTGCCAGATTTTTTTGCTTGCTGACCACAAAAGTTGTCGTTTTCCATTTCTATTTCAGCAAGCGGTGGCCAATCACGAGGTTTTATTGGTCTTCAGAATCCTGACTCGGACTCGGTCGAGGTTGACGAGGTTACAGCTAACACGTTAAAAAGCGGCCTAACTACGGTCTTCCTCCCTCTCGTCTACATCTTTGTGTTTGCTGTGGGGCTCCCCAGCAATGCCATGGCAATATGGGTCTTCATCTTCCGGTCAAAGAAGATCCACCCAGCATCAATTTACATGTCTAACCTGGCGCTGGCTGACCTCCTGTTTGTCATATGGCTCCCCCTGAAAATTAACTACCACTTCAATGGCAACAACTGGACCTTTGGTGAGGGAATGTGTAAAGTCCTGGTGGGCTTTTTCTATGGGAACATGTACTGCTCTATCCTGTTCATTATGTGTTTGAGTATGCAGAGGTACTGGGTGGTGGCACATCCACTCACCCAGCACAGGAGGGACAATCGGCTGGCCATTGTAGTCTCCCTGGTCATATGGGGCTTCATCTGGGTCAGCAGCACACCGCTGTTCCTCTATCAGCAAACAGCCAAACTCTCCGACCTGAACATCACCACCTGCCATGACGTGAA
This sequence comes from Electrophorus electricus, assembly GCF_041902795.1. Taxonomy (NCBI): domain Eukaryota; kingdom Metazoa; phylum Chordata; class Actinopteri; order Gymnotiformes; family Gymnotidae; genus Electrophorus; species Electrophorus electricus. The sequence goes on from NC_137517.1 coordinate 10,503,408, forward strand.
TGTCATCAGCCAGGACAACTTCCAGACACAGAATGCTTTCCTAGATGTACAGAAGCCTTACTACTACTTCATGGTCATGGCAGGCATGGCGTTCGCTGCACCATGTGTCGTCATCTTGACGGCATATGTGCTGATGCTGCAGCAGCTGGGCGAGTCCACCGTGGGTGGCAGTAGCCAGGGGAAGAGCCGGCGCAGGGCCATGGCGCTCATCCTCACCGTTCTCTTCACTTTCCTGCTCTGCTTTGTGCCCAGCAACGTGATGCTGGTGGTGCACTATGCCCTGCTCGGCCAGGGCCTCGCTAACAATGGCTATGGCTTCTACGTGGCCACGCTGTGCCTGGCCAGCCTCAACAGCTGCCTGGACCCATTCGTCTACTACTACGTGTCAGAGGAATTCAGGGAACACGTGAAGAACACGCTTCTGTGCCGGAGCAGCCGGACAGTGGAGCGGATGAGGGTGTCCTTCAGCTCCATGAAGTATTCCCAGAAGAGCAAGACCTACACCTCCAGCTCTGGCCCTACAGACAGCAGCATGTGCTGAGATGTCTTATAGGGCACTTATGCGAGAACCACTATGGACCTTTTAAAAAGAAAACCAGTGACCTTACCAGGGAGGTTAATTTGCACTCACTGTGACCGTCTGGAATTTTGTAATATTAGACAGTCATCTGCTGTGCCATGCTGTCTCAGGAAACAAAAACTTGTAGTTTCCTTCTGCAGGAAAAAGAGCCTCTGTGGCTATGGGAGTGTGGTTTGGAGTTGGAAGAGAGAAAAGCTACACTGCAAATGCTGGTTTGTTCATTTTTGTGGGAAGGACAGAGTTGCAGACTGTTCACTGCAGAGCTTAGAAACCTCAGGCATGAGGAAGCGTAAACGGGCTTCTGAGACTAAAGCTGCACAGTGCACTGGCAATTTGTTACTGTGATATTTTAAAAAGTGCCTTTCAGAGTTCAGTATATGTGTCCAGATATTGACTTAAAATGCACTACTGTTGTTTTGTGTTCTTTCAGACTATAAACTTGAATGTGTTTTGTTAGGGTTTTTTTTTTGGTTTTTTGGTTTAGTGTGGCTGCTGGTGGCAGCTGTGTGACACCTCAGTTTTATTCTTGCTGTATTTGAGACCCTTATCACCTCAGGAGGGGTTTGCGCCAGATGCTCGCAGAGAACAGCAGATTGCATGTGGGCCCCACTCTGAAGTGGGACTGCTTTTAAACAGATTTTCTAATTACAGTCAGTGTAGCACGAATGTAATGACGTCTGCTATATAGAGGAGTTGGAATTATGCAAGAGCTGTCTCTTAAATATTTTTTTTTTCAAGTTACAGAGCCTTCTGGCTCCTAAGTACTTACCACCCAGAATAATTGGTTGTGAAGTTGTTGTACAGTGCATTTCCAGTCAAGTGAATCATCATAATCACATGACCAGGGTCTCATTTTAGTGTCACTGAATGACTTAGTTTGCTGCTTTAACCTATTCTGTTAAAATGTGTAATCATCAAACTGTACAATCACTGTTTGAATTAAGAAGGAACAGGCTCAGGTTTGAGAATAAATGGCTAAATGAGGGAATCATTTGCAGTCTGGTTTTTAGGCTGTGTGATTGCTCAACTGTCTGGAATGTTCCAGAACCTGTTCCTCTATATGTGGTGTATCATTGAAAGCATCATTTTCCACCACTTGTTTTTAACCTTCCGCAGAGAGGCCATATGTTCCCTTGCTCCTTTCTCACTATTCTGACGCTGTCCAGACCTGTTTAACCAGAATGTCTAGTCTATCACATGCTTGGATCTTGAAAACAGAGGGGTGTGTGTGTGTGTGTGTGTGTGGGTGTGTGTGTGTGTGTGTGTGTGTGTTTTTTTGCAATAGAAGACATTTTAAAAACATTTGTGTTTGTCAACCAAGGAGTGTATGTGTTTTGTACATTCTCTTACAAGGTTGTGCGCTAATTCACAGTTTTATTTGTTATTTCTACATGCTCTCCTGGTCATTAACAGTAGATGCTGTTTTCTGAACTAATGTGTATGTGGTTTTTTTTTGTACAGTTCTTTAAGTTCCCTGTTCCTGCCATGCTGATTTCAAAGGAATCTGATACAAGTCAGAAGGTGAAACGGGGAAGGAATCTGACCTCATGCTTTGTACACAGTTTTCAGGGCCTGGCCTGATAAATCATCTCCAGGGTCTGGGACTAACACTTTGAGTGCAGTGACCAAAACAGGAAAACTCTATTATATTCTAGAACAATAAATATGAATTGCAGATAATATTATAGGGCAACACAGAATTATGCATGACACTGAGTGTATGGTAGAAGGATGTACCATGCTATAATATTTTAATAAATTTGCTTATGGTATACAGCAGACAGTGAGGTAAGAGGCAGTACACTAATTTAAAAACACTATTCAAATTAAAATGTATTTATATAGTGCTTTTTACAAGAGATGTCATAAAGCAGATTTACAAATGTCCAAGCCCTTAACAGTATTGTTAAGTGGAATACAGTATTTGTTATATATTTGCTGTCTGGGACTTGAGTCTGATGGAATGGGGGAATAAACTGATGCCCAGTGCTTCAGTACCCATTACCAGATGGTAGGAGAGAGGCGTGTTTTTGTGGCAGGTGTGTGTGATCATCCAAAATGCTGGAAGCTTTGTGAAAGCAAAGTGTGTTCCAAATGTCCATGATGGAAAGGAGATACACCCCACTGATCTTTCCTGCTGTCCTTACTATTCTCTTCACGGATCTTGCGGTCCGAGATGGAGCAATTCTCAATCAGGCAGTGATGCAGTTGCTCAGGATGCTCTCTACTATCCCCTGTAAAACATGGTGAGGATGCTCTCTACTGCCCCCTGTACACCATGGTGAGCCTCCTCAGGAAGTAGATTTGCTACTGGGCTTTCTTGGCTATTGGAATGGTATTGAAGGTCCAGGTGAGGTTCTTTGCTAAATGGGCAACAAAGAACTTTGTGTTTGTAATGATTTCCACAGAGGAACCATCAATATTGATTAGGGAGTCATCACCATGTATTTTCATGAAGTCAAACATCATCTCTGGTTTTATCCACATATCCACTGATTCGTCACCCCTGCTGATGAGACCCAACGCATTCATGTCATCGGCAAACCTGATGTTGTGGTCTGAGCTGTGCATTGCTGTACAGTCATGGGTAGGCAGAGTGAACAACTCAATGTACAGCCCTGAGTATCTTAGTTCTCAGCGTGCTGATGCCAATCCAGATTGACTGGGGTATTCCAGTCAGAAAATCCTGGATCCAGTCACAGAGGGAGGTGTTTGGGCCAGCTGTCTCAGATTTTCAGTCAGATGCTGAGAAATGATGGTATAAAATACTGAAAATCTATGAACAACATTCTAATGTATGTGTTCTTTTTGTTCTTAAATATTTAGCTTGTTTAATGTTTATAGTCAGGAGCTCTTTGATGAGGATTCTGTTATCTTTTACATTATAAATGTAAACTTCACCAGAATGGTCCAAATGTAAGACATGGCTCTAAAATGACTGAGTTAAAAGAAACTTGGTGCATACAGGCCATGCCATTCACACAGTTGGAGATTTTGCAGTGGTGGTACTACTATAGCAGGGGCTGACCACCTGGGCTGTTCTGCTTTGTGCCAGAAAGCTGGAGTCCCAGAGTAAAGGGGGTTGGAAGGGTCTGCAAATTTGTCACAGAAAACATTACTGGTCAGTAAGGGGGGAGCTCAATTATGACTTATTACTCACTCAGTACCTTTGACATTTTTTTTTTGTCTCTGCATTGGTTTCAGTATCTGTGATGTTGCAATCTTCTTTCCCAAATTCAGGTGAGAAAACAACAGAGGCTGAGAAAAATATCAGCCATATGATAGTTTTAAGATCACATAAAAAGAGCAGTGTATTTTGAGTGGGTGCAGTGATACTGCAGGTACATACAACCCTGTCACAACATACCATCATAGACACGTCTCAGCAGCTGTGTTTCCATAGTTACTCATCGGTTGGAAAGCAACTAACGGGAAATCTTCCCTTACACAAACTGGGGAACTGAGTTCCAATAATCCACTTAAGCATATTTAGCTAATGTATTGCCAAAGCATCACCATAATTTTGGATCTCTGTCTCTCTTTGACTCTCTCAGGCTTTTTCTGAATCTGTATCTGTCTCATTAGTAACTTGCTTTCACATATATGTGAGCTTTAATCCAAGGCTACTCCACTACTATTTGTGGTTGTCTAATGGCTGGCAGTTGTAAAGATGAAAGTTCACATATCAGGAATGCACACCCCCTACATACATATACATCTATAGTTCAGCTCTGTGTTTTAGACAAGAGTTTCTGTAATGTGGGAGTTGGCCTTCATTTTAATAATAGATGGCTTGCATTTGTAACTGGTCTGACCAGTGTATGAATAACAGTTCACCCCCTCTGTGATGCATCAGAGATGGGACGAGAGTGACGCATCAGAGACAGGATGAGAGTGTCATGCATCAGAGACGGGACGAGTGTGTGACGCATCAGAGATGGAATGAGAGTGTGACACATCAAAGACGGGACGAGAGTGTGATGCATCAGAGACAGGATGAGCATGACACGTCAGTGACAGCATGAGTGTGTGACACATCAGAGACAGGACAAGAGTGTGATGCGTCAGAGACGGGACAAGAAAGTGTGATGCATCAGAGACAGGATGAGAGTGTGACGCATCAGAGACACATCTGAGATGGGACAAGAGTGTGATGCATCAGAGACAGGATGAGAGTGTGACGCATCAGAGACACATCAGAGACACATCTGAGATGGGAAGAGAGTGTGATGCATCAGAGACAGGATGAGCGTGACACGTCAGTGACAGCACGAGTGTGTGACACATCAAAGACGGGACGAGAGTGTGATGCGTCAGAGACGGGACAAGAGAGTGACATCTGAGACAGGATGAGAGTGGGACACATCAGAGACGGGCTGAGCGTGACACGTCAGTGACAGCACAAGTGTGTGACACATCAGAGACAGGACAAGAGTGTGACGCATCAGAGACGGAATGAGAGTGTGACACATCAGAGACAGGATGAGCGTGACCGTCTCTAACTCCGGACCCAAGACGGCCGACGGAGATCCTGAGAGAAAACAAAGGACGCGGCGCGAGGAAAAGGCCTCGAGGGAAGCGAGCCGGTGTCAGGAACAGCCTGAGGGCTCGCACAGACCGAGCTCCCTTACCTAGCATCCTGCTAGCCAACGTCCAGCTAGACGACCTCCAGGCCAGGATAAAGTTCCAAAGGGACATTCGGGACTGCAATCTCCTCTGCTTCACCGAGTCGTGGCTGAACCCAGCGGTACCAAACCACGCTATCCAGCCGGCCAAGTTCTTCTCGGTTCACCGCATGGACAGGACGGCAGATTCGGGGAAGTGGAGAGGCAGCGGAGTGTGTGTGATGGTAAACAACAGCTGGTGCAGCAATGCCAATGTTGTTACTCTCACCCGCTCCTGCTCACCCAACCTGGAGCTGCTCGCCCTCAAGCTTCGTCCTTTCTACCTTCCCCAGGAGTTCACTTCGGTCATCATCAACACCGTGTACATCCCACCTCAGGCCAACATGGACACTGCCCTGTGTGAACTTCATGAGGCTCTCACACAGTTTCAGACACAGCACCGGGACGCTGCACTTATCGTGGTTGGGGATTTTAACAGCGCTAACCTCAAGCGTGCAGTGCCCAACCTTTACCAGCACGTAACCTTCCCCACCAGGGGAAATAGGACACTAGACCACTGCTACACCCCATACAAGGACAGCTACAAGGCACAAGCTCATCCACCGTTTGGTAAGTCGGACCACGCCGCCATCTTCCTCCTACCAAAATATAAACAACGGCTGAAATGGGAAGCTCCGGTTCAGAGGGAGGTCGCGCGCTGGACAGACCAATCGGTGGCCGCTCTGCAGGACGCTCTGGATGACGCAGACTGGGACATGTTCCGGCGCAGCACTGATGATTTCAGCGAGTTTACGGAGGCAGTAGTGGGGTTTATTGGGAAACTAATGGACGACACGATTCCAAGAACCACCATCAAGAAGTTTCCCAACCAGAAGCCCTTGGTGGACAGAAACATCCGCGAAGCTCTGAACTCTCGCACTGCTGCCTACAATGCGGGGATCATCAGCGGGAACATGGACGAGTACAAGTCTGCAGCATACGGCGTGCGCAGGGCCGTGAGGGAGGCGAAGCGGCGCTACGGGAAGAAACTAGAGTCAGAGTTATAGCACAGTGGCTCTAGATCCCTGTGGCAGGGACTACGGACGATGACGGACTACAGGAGCCCTCCCTCTGGACTGATGAGTGCGGATGAGTCTCTGGCGAACGAGCTGAATACATTCTTCGCTCGCTTCGAGGCTACATCTAGCAGCGCTACTGCTAACAGCGCTAATGCTAGCAGCGCCAATGCTAACGGCACTAGTGCTAACATCACTAATGCTAGCAGCGCTAGTGCTAATGGTACTATCGGCGCAGCCAATGGCGCATGCGCAGGGCCCACCATAAAACAGCGCCCTCTCATCATCACGGAGAGTGACGTGAGGAGAGTGTTTAAAAGGGTGAATACCAGGAAGGCAATGGGACCAGACAGTATCTGCGGGAGGGTCCTCAAAGCCTGCGCAGATCAGCTAGCCCCGGTATTCACCGACATCTTCAATCTCTCCCTGACGCGCGGTATCGTCCTGTCCAGCTTCAAGCGATCCACCATCGTCCCCGTCCCGAAGAAACCTCGACCCTCCAACCTCAATGACTACCGCCCTGTTGCCCTCACATCAGTCGTGATGAAGTGCTTTGAAAAGCTAGTCAGAGACTTCATCACATCTTCACTGCCAACCTCCATGGACCCACTGCAGTTTGCATACTGCCACAACCGCTCCACTGACGATGCAATTGCACATCTGCTCCACACTACACTGACTCACCTGGACGAAGGGAGGGGAAATTATGTTAAAATGCTGTTTGTCAACTACAGTTCAGCATTTAACACTATCATCCCCTCCCTACTCACTACTAAGTTGGGAGATCTAGGACTGCATACATCCTGTGCGACTGGATCTCCAACTTCCTAACAGACAGACCACAATCAGTACGGGTGGGCAACTGCGCCTCATCCACCCACACCCTCAGCACTGGAGCTCCTCAGGGTTGTGTCCTAAGCCCCCTGCTCTACTCACTGTACACCCACGACTGCACAGCCACTTTCAGCTCCACCATCATTGTCAAGTTTGCTGACGACACCGTTGTCATGGGTCTGATCTCGGACAACGACGAGAGGGCCTACCTGGAGGAGATTAAACACCTGGAAAACTGGTGCCAAGAAAATAATCTCCTCCTAAACGTCAGTAAGACAAAGGAGCTGATCGTGGATTGCAGCAAGAAGCAGGAGCGGCACTACCAACCTGTGAGGATCAGTGGAACCACGGTGGAGAAAGTAGATAGTTTCAGGTACCTTGGTGTTCACATCTCGCAGGACCTGTCCTGGTCCCGCCATACCAACTCCCTGGCAAAGAAGGCTCGTCAGCGTCTTTACCACCTCAGATGCCTAAGAGACTTCAGACTGCTCTCCAAGGTACTGCGGAACTTCTACACCTGCACTATCGAGAGCATCCTCACAGGGAACATCACGGTCTGGTTTAGCACCAAGCAGGACAGACAAGCACTCCAAAGGGTAGTGCGTTCAGCAGAGTGCATCACTCACACGGAACTTCCTGACCTGCAGACCATCTACTACAAGCGGTGCCAGACCAAGGCCAGGAGGATTGTTGAGGTCAGGGAGGTGCTTTCACTCCCTGAAGACCAAGACAGAGAGACTGAATAGGACCTTCTTCCCACAGGCCATTCGGGCCCTGAATCAGGGAAACTGATAAACTGTAGGGACCACCACCACCATGTAACATAACTGTATAACTGTATATATATATATATATATATATATATATATATATATATATATATATATATATATATATATATATATATATATTCAATTACCTTGTAACACAACTGTAAATGTTATTCTACAAAATGGATCTGTACATTGTGCACATATATACACAACCATATACATTGTACATTGTGTATATAATCATAATATACATATATTGTACATACATTGTTAATATATTTTGTACATACATATAATATATATATATATATATATATATATATATATATATATATATATATATATATATATATATATATATATATATATATATATTTCTCTTTGCATATATATATATATATATTTCACATATATAGAATATCTATATTTCTCTATGCACCCCTGTTTTCTTTTCCTCAGTTTGGACAGAGCACTCTCAACCATTTCACTGCGAGTTATACTGTGTATGACTATGTATGTGACGAATAAACCGAACTTGAACTTGAACTGAACTTGAACTTGAGTGTGTGACACATCAGAGACAGGACGAGAGTGTGACACATCAGAGACAGGACGAGTGTGACGCATCAGAGACGGGACGAGAGTGACACATCAGAGACAGGACGAGAGGGTGACGCATCAGAGACAGGACAAATGTGTGAGGCATCAGAGACAGGACGAGTGTGACACATCAGAGACAGGAAGAGTGTGAGACATCAGAGACAGGATGAGAAAAAAAATCCTACTCTGATGCAATGAATAGCAAGAGATAAACAAGTGGTGACATCTAATACAAAACCCACGCAACAGTATCACCAGCACGTTAAACAAATTATGCAATTTTATAATTTTCAGCATTATTTACGCAGGTCTCCTGTTTTGTTATGCGAAACATAATGCTCTAGCCTACATAATGTCTCTAGCCTACTGTGCTATCCCTTATGACTGTAACAATCATAAGAGAACATAAATATTTTACAACTGGAACGATTTATGCATATACCTCGTACATTTTAGTCCAAGTTTCAGTAGCCTTCGTTTTTAAAAATGGCGCCGAAGAGTTAAAGTATCTGTAGTAACTTTGACAAGTTCGACTGCCAGTTTTGTGGTTAGTAATATAATTATAATAAAATGTCTGATTTGTTCCACTATAAAATTATAAATCATTATACAATTACACACAAAAAAAGACATTTTCAGGGAGTGGCATAGGGTTGATTTCAACTCTGGGGGCGTACCGTTCACGTCACCAGGTCTAACACTTTTTTTTTTTTTTTTTTTTTTTTTGAGTAGTGTGAGCAGAAATTATGGTGGGGGGAGCCTTTGTCGCTCAGGAATGGCGGGTCGCTAAAAGATCGCCCTCTAGTGCTGTATTTCAGTAAATTCATAATTGCCTCTAAAGTATACGGAATGCAGGGTACAACTAGTAAGTAAATGTACAAATCATTTGCGTATGCAGAACGTCTGATAATATAGTGTGATCTGTGACACTCGGATGAATTCTAATTTATCTGTGACTGGGGTGTACAGCGTTATGTTGATCCAGACTCCTTTCTTCAATAAATGTAACGAATAACTTACCAAACAAATAATAAAATAAATATATAAATAAATATGTATACTTTTCAACATGTAAACATATGTAAGAATTGTTTTTGAAAGAATCACAATCATCTGCTAGCTGGAGATCATAAGATAATTTTACTAAATGTTCTTCAAATGAACATTTTCAGAAATAGATTGAACTGTATGCAAAGCATGCAGTGTGAAACTGTATCTCATAAAGAGAAGTACACCAGAAGTACTAAAAGTTACTGAGAGTCATAGAGTTGTTTGAACCATGTTTTTCGGTGTTTAGGCTGAATCGTCTACATACAAAAGACCAGAGGAGTCTGATGGGTTTACAGATCAAGGACAGTGTTGGACTGATTGTACCCTGCAGCTCTTACCAAGAATAGGTGGCTTTTCCACAGAGATCTGTCTCTTTGATTTCTATGCTGATGTAATGCAGATTTCATTATTCCTTTCACAGCTAAACAAAAATGAGACCTTGTTATAATTACAGGTCTCAGGTTTTCCTGATAGCGAATAGAATCGGATTTTAATTCCTGAGAAAGAACTTTAGCTAAATTCATATTCCAAAGGTGCCTCTTCTTATAGCACTGACAAAGCTACAACAACTTAATTTTTAGCATTATAAAACATAACCAATCATTTTTATAGTTGTTATAGACTCCACATAATCTCATACTGTGTATAAGCTTATGTAATAACTTCAGTGCAGTGGTGAGTGCTGCTAGTCTTGTCCTCCTGTTTCTCTTGTATTCCATACTGTCCAGTCTGATGCTTGTTTTGTTTTTTTTCTGCCGGTTACAGCATTTCACTGCTTGAACCAACCCTGTTCTCATCTTTGTAATTCTTTTTCTGCTGGATCACTGTGAGCCTTGCTCAGAACCAAACACACACACACACACACACACACACACACACACACACACACACACACACACACACACACACACACACACACACACATGTCTCCTCCTTGTTTGCACATTCCTGAAGGACCCCTCTGTTGGTGTGCCAGAAGAGGAGGGGGCGTCCGCTCCGCTGCCTGAGGGAAAATGGGTGTGGGCTTCCTGTTTTGGGCTTAAGATAATCGCTCACTGTTCAGCTCCGCAGAGACACAGAGCAGCTGGGCCTCTGCCAATAACTGTGCCTCATGAAAGCCTCGCTTCAAATGTGCATGTGCATATGCACACAATCATTCACTCACGTACACATACACGGACATATATGCATATTAATGTCTGCGCATGTACGCATGTATACACACATCTATTTCTCACCTTCCGCTCCAAAAATTTAACTAATAAAAAATTAATTCAGTCTGAGCACTATTTTATGTATGTTTGTGTGTGTGTGTGTGTATGTGTGTAGCATGAGCCTGGAGGATGGAGAGCTATTCTCTTCATGTCAGTGAAGGCGGTAGGAGGCTGAAAGAGATGATTAATTGAAATTGGCAACAAGAGTGAAACTGCACCAGGGCTGCAGTGTGAAATGATCCTCTGTCAGTGCAGACCACAGTCAACTGTGTCCCTATTGCTAACATTATCATTTATTAGCATTGTGTATAGTGCAGAGCTGGTATGTGGTTATAGTATACAGGTGCTGTGCATATAAAGCTGTTTCTGGCACACACAATGACCCCTTGCATTTTGCACAACACCCCGCTGTCATTATTCAGGTTTATGCACGCATATACTGTACTGTGCTTTCTCCCACACACTTGTCTGTTAGACAGCGCCATCAGCTGTTATGCATTAAAAATGCTCTGCTCTGCATTCCTGCTGGGTTGACATCTGAACAGCACCTCTTCTAGAACACGCCATAAGCTCCCATTTTCTATACTGCACAAGTTCTCTGTTATAAATGATAGAATTGAATATATGTCAGCTGAGATTCTAGTATTAATATGGATAAATAAGCAAATCCTATTAAGATCAAAATCAGACAAGGCTCAAACACTGCATTTTATTGGACAAACTTCAGTGAAAAAACAAATGTACCCTGTAAGATCCATTACCAGCTAAAGTATAGAATAGCAAACATGTTCATGTCTTTTGAGTCAGGAGACCCAGAGCGCTCTGGAATCACACAAAAGGCCAAAGCTACTGACCTGAGACAGCCTTCGAAAAATGCCCACACACTCACTAACTGTAGAAAGGCTCTAGAAAAATATATATGCTTCACAAGAATAAATGACTCATACAGTCGATCAATGAACAGCAAACAGAGTTCAAAAAGCTTTCAGTAGAATAGTTCAGCATAGCCTCTTCTCTACTTGCTTAAGTTAATAAGAAATCTTTCATTCCTTCAAGTAAAGTAAAAAAGTTACAAGAGAAAAACAGTCAAAAGAATGAAGAAATAAATAATGAAGACAGATTCACCTTCTTTGTAATCAAATCAGAAACAGAAAACAAAAACCATATGAAATCCAAGACTTTTGAGAGAGAGAGAGAGGTTGAAGTGAAAACAAAACAGGTGCTGTTGGAGAGGGAGTGAGGCTGTGAGAGTGAGAGAGAGAGAGAGCGAGAGAGAGAGAGAGTCTCTCAGGCTCCGTTATCCGCCCGCTGTCCGCTTGCCTTCGTGCTGTCACCACTCTCATCCTCTTCGGTCTCTGCACGGGGAGGCTTGGTGGTGGAAGCACAGGCAGTGCCAGCCAGCCAGTCCCAGTGTGTGAAGAATGGCGCGAAATTGGTGCCTGGCTGGAGGTGGTGGATGTCATGCCGCTGGACACCCCCCCACAGACCAAAGGGCACCAGGCGGTGCAGGGCCCAGGGGAAGTCATAACCGCAGTGGTCCTCCGCCGACACCCACACGTTGAAGATCATGAAGGCCCAGCCAGTGAGACAGTGGCACCCCAGCAGCACGGGATCCACCGTGGTCCAAAGCCCCACGCTGAAGAGCTCCCAGGCGGACAAGTACTGCGTGACCAGGCTGAACGGCTGCCGGTACTGGTGGTGGATGGCATGGAATGTGCTGTAGAGCCAGCTGATCCGGTGATGCAGCACATGCCACAGGTAGTACTGGAAGTCGAACAATACCACGCAGCCCACAATGCCCAGCAAGAAGGCGGTGAGCGATGGGGCTTCAGGTGGGAGAGGCACCGGTGGCCGCCACAGCCACTGGGCCACCGCTGCCGGGAAGATGTACAACAGGTGATTGTAGGTGGTGAGGGCCAGCGTGGCACCGATGTTCTGCCAGGTGACGGTACGCTCCGGGTGGATCTGGTAGCGGCGGATGCTGGGCCAGGTAGGTGCTAGCAGATCCAGCACGGTGTAGAATAGCACGAGCAGCAGGTAGGTGAAGATGGAGAGCAGTGCAGGGAAGAGCGGTGAGCGCAGTGTGCCCTCATGGTGGCGCTGCAGGTAGTCCCACGCGGGCTGCAGCAGCGGGCGGGTGTGCAGGGGCCATGTCGCGTTGCCACCATGCCATGCACCAGAAAGAACATTGCCCAGCCTCTCCACACTCATTCTGCCTGCTGAGAAAGAGAGTGACAGCAAGAGAGAGAGAGACAAACCCTCAGCCTGGAACGTGTCTATGTGCGCACGGGTGGAGGTGATGTAGCTGGATGCGGCTGGATGCGGCAGAGTAGGAGCGGAGAGCCTCCGACTGGGCTGCGGGGGCTCCGAGGGTCTGGAGGGTTTGGTGATGCCAGATGATCTGCAGGCTGAGGAGCCAAATGAGGCAGGACTAAGCAGCTCTGTCTGTCTAAGAACCACCTCCTACATCCGCACTCTCTGCTTTCTCTCTCTCTCTGCATCTCCCTCTTCCTCTATCTTCTTCTGTGTGTGCGTGCATGTGTGTGTGCGTGCATGTGTGTGTGTTAGAGAGACAGAGTGAGAGAGTGAGAGAGAATGTGCAAAGGCTTTCATCATGAAAAAGAAAATGATCCAGCATTCATTTGAATACTGTCTCTGGCTAATTTGTGACCTTAATCTCAAATGAGAGCTGGAGTATCAGAATAGATAGAGAATGAGTATTATTAAGTAGAATTATTGATCCTCTTCTGCAGTTAGAGAGTAATCAGCATAGAGGGCTTTTTATGAGAAATGAATGGCTGAACACTTGCAGTCAACCACAGTGATGTGTTGAAAGTTGTTCTAAATTTTGCATGCAAGTATAACAACTTCTGGAGGTTAACCACAAAATTTCTCCAGACATGGTTTTCAGAGAGACTTCCTGAACCAGCGCTCACACTAATTTCAGCAATAGAGTTCGTATTGCTAAACCCAGCAAACGCTGGTGCTTCCAGAGTGCTTGAGCACTTTCATAAATTATACCAGATATATTCCAGTATATTCCAGAGTATATATATATATATATATATAGATAGATAGATAGATAGATAGATAGATAGATAGATAGATAGATAGATAGATAGATAGATAGATAGATAGATAGATAGATAGATAGATAGATAGATTGATTGATTGATTGATTGATTGATTGATTCCCATGTAATCCTGAAGAAGTGATATGATTTACAACTGCTTTCCAGATAGGACTACAACAGCACAAAAATTTACTCCCCATGTCCCTGTTTCGTCATCAACCCAGCATCTGTTTTCTTTGAGTAATTTACTGACTACGATCATATTAACCACTTTTTATTTTCAGGTTTTCTAAAGTAATTCACTGGATTTGGTCATGTAATGTTTATCTCATAAATATTTATTAATATTCACCATTTCCATATTTACATAAAGAACACTTTACATAACATCCACATAAATATGGATATAGTTGTTAGGCTTGAGTAGACTATATATTCTTTCCTAGTCTCTCTCCCGGTCTCGCCTCTCTCTCTCTTTCACACACACAGATGTAATTAATCATATCTTGGCTGTCAATCTCTGCTAGAGATCAGAAACACTGTCGATGTGTCATAGTCTTCTTCTCTTCTTTTTTTTTCATAGCCGGAAGAAGCAGTACCAGCCTGGCTCTCTCCGCCAAACGAAGTTTGCTTGCTTGGGGGAAGAGAAGAGCAGGATTGGGGTCAGTGGTCAGGAGTCATGGGTTAGGTCAGGCTGCTGCAGTGCTGGTCTTTATGGAGCCTCTCAGCAGCCTGAGCTACTCGCCAGCACACCAGGCATATTAATATGCATCTCCACGGTAGCAAGATCAGTCCAACAGCAGCAAAACTAGCTCAACTACAGCAAAACTGGTACAGCTGCAGAAAAACTGGGCAATGTGAATGCACAAGCACCACAGTCTGCTGTGAAGAGCCCAAGCTAGTGACAGAGTCTGCCATGAAAAGCCCAAGCTGATGACGGAGTCTGCCATGAAGAGCCCGAGCTAGTGACGCAGTTGCTGTGATGCTGCAGATCCCTTGCTTTCACTAGACTACCTAAACAATCTCATATCTAATGCAAACTTAGAGATACTTTTTTTACTGATCCACATAAGAAATCTTCTCTGCATTTAACCCACCCGGATACGTACACACACACACAAAATTGAGCATAGTTAGATACACAAGTGCAGCCATGGTCATTGCTGGTTCTAGGGATCAAACCACCAACCTTTCAGTTCCAAAACCAATTTGCTAACTGTGAGGGAAAATGCATAATGCTTGCTTAAAGGAGGAAGTAAGGAATATGTGACGTTTATGTGACATTTGCCCTCATCTTGACCAGTCTGCAAGAAAGGCAAATAGAAAAGTGATGGAGTATGACAGTTATTGCTTAACTGTTGCTGGGCAGGGGTGCAGCAGCAGGGAGTAACAACTTGTTTTTAGCAATAAAGAATGGTCAAGGACGGTTGAGAGTCCTGGCACCTGGAGTCACGAGATTAGCTCGAGAGAACAACGGGGAATGGTGGGGGTATATGAACTCATGTGAGAGAGAAGTTTGAGACTTCTCTCCCTCGATGCATAAGGGACAGAACCAATAAAGCTCGCTCATCTGCATGTCTGGCTCGAGTCCTATTGATTTTTCCTCCACACTAACGTTTAGGCCACAACTGCACCCTAAAGCTGGCTCTTTGTGAATTCAAGCAGGCATAGCTCCTGGAAATCTATCACCTTTCAGGGATTAGTTCCAAGAATGCCCCAGAGATCTACCAGCATGCAGAGTTTAGTTCCAACCCTGCTGCTGGAAATCCACTGCCCTACAGTGTTTAAGTAAAAACCCTGAACATCCTGAAGCAACTTGCTTTCCTACAGAGTTTATTTCTTAACCTAATGTAGCAGAAATGATTCCTTTAATCAAGGCTTTTGGAAAAGTCTGAATATTAGAACCAGGTATTTTAAATTAGATTGGTGCTAAATTCTGCAATGTGGTAGATGTCCAAAAGCGGGTTGGAACCTCTCCAAAGGGCTCATTCAACCCATAAGCTTAAAGATCATGCCTTTTGTATGCAATTCACGCATTGTATGAATTCTAAGCAGCAAACAATTTTTATGTTCTACATACCACTAGCAGGAAGGTGATGTGTAGTAATCCCAACTGTAGCATATGTATAGGGAAGTATTGAGCATTGCTTTTGCATATATATATATATATATATATATATGGTAGTATAGGCCTATATGAAGTATAACATGCACACACACACACACACACACACACACACACACACACACACAGGGAGAGAGAGAGTGTCACACACACACACACACACACACACACACACACACACACACACACACACACACACACACACACACAGTGTGTGTAATGCAGCTGAACTGCAGTATTTCCACAGACACATGTAATAGTTAACTTTCTTAATGCTGTTAACAAACACATCAAGTTGCTTCATGCTCATGCTTCATGCTTCATGAATGACCTGTCACCCTGACCTCTGTGGTCATGATATTCTTTGAGAGACTGGTACTGGCTCATCTAAAGGACATCACAACCTCCCGATGGACTCCCTGCAGTTTGTTTACTGGACCAACAGGTTGGTGGAAGACACGGAACATGAGGCTTCACCTAATCCTTCAGAACCTTGAAAACCCAGTGTGAGTGTGATGAGTTTGATGAGTGATCAAACTCATCACACTCATCAAACCCACCCTCGACCTGCCAGTGGATCACCAACTTCCTAGTTAATCTATGACAATCCAGAGCCACCTAAGCAGAAAGACAGAAAATAAAGAAAAACATGTCTTAATAACATAATTAGTATTAAAGTAACTGATTCACAGAACACTGCCTGCACCTTTTATGTAAACCTGGGCTTACTAAATGTTAGATCCCGAACATCTGAAGTGCTCATGATAAATGAAACCCTAACATATCATAGATTTAATGTACTTTGCCTAACAGAAACCTGGTTTTTGAGTCCTTTGAAATTATTGTAGCCAGTGATAAGAAGCTCAACCAGCCGCTATTGGGCATCTACAGACCACCAGGACCCTACTCAGAATGTATTAAGATATTTGTAGATTTCCTCTCTAATCTAGTCACTCTAGTAGAAAG
Source organism: Electrophorus electricus (assembly GCF_041902795.1). Classification (NCBI taxonomy): domain Eukaryota; kingdom Metazoa; phylum Chordata; class Actinopteri; order Gymnotiformes; family Gymnotidae; genus Electrophorus; species Electrophorus electricus. Next base: position 10,520,304 of record NC_137517.1, read on the forward strand.
AGCCATTATTGTTTGTGATTTCAATATTCACTTTGATAATGTCCAAGACCCTCTGAGATCAGCCTTTAATTCTATATTAGAATCAATTGCTTTCACCCAATGTACAAGAGAACCCACACACTCTGGTGGACATACGCTTAGTACTGACTTAGTACTGACAAACTGTAGTCATAGAGAATGCAGTTATACTACCCCTGTCAGATGCCATTTCAGACCATTCCCTCATTTCATTTGAACTACATATGAGCCTCAATATAGTTACCTTGCCTCGCTATCGTACCAGATGCACAATCACATCAGCTACTTTGTCTAGATTTATTGTGAATTTTCCTGATTTATCATTTGCAACTAGGATACCCTGAAACCACAGAGCTAGATCAAACAACTGAATGCTTAGAATCAGAATTCTTCTGTACACTCAGTGATGTTGCTCCATTTAAGAATAAAAATATATAGTACCTTGGTATAATGACAACATTCACAATTTAAAACAAAACACTCCACACTAAGTTTGTAGTTTTCCAGCTTGCATGGAAGGAGAGCCTTCTCAAGTATAGAAAATAACTTATTACCACTCAAACATCTTATCTCTCGACCCTAATAGAAATATCAAAAATAATCCTGGATTTCTTTTTAGTACAATTGTTCATTTAACTAGGAATAAAACTGACACCAATGCTCAGATTACATCACACAGTAGCAATGAGTTCATGAATTAATTTAATGAGAAAATTACATTAGAGATAACATTAAGATTATTAATGTGACATAGGGCAGCGACTTAGAGATCAGAACAACCAAGCTAAAAAGGACTCTAAAATCTCGCATCTCTGATCTCACACTCAAAATCCGTCACTTGCTTACTAGATTCACTGTGCTTAAGGATTTCTTAAGGAACTCCTACCTGAAGTAATTGAACCTTTACTAAATTTACTAAAACTCCTCCTTGAACATAGGCTATGTTCCTAAATCGTTCAAATTAGCCGTAATCAGACCACTTATCAAAAAATCTAACCTCGATCCATGTCAGCTGTCAAACTACAGGCCGATCTCAAACCTTCCATTTATTTCCAAGATCCTAGAAAAAGCTGTAGCTCAGCAGCTAAACTCATATCTGAATCTGAATCATATTTATGAGATTGCTTATATTGCTTGATCTGAGAGAATTAACATGACATTGGGCAGCTACTTAGAGATCAAAACAACCAAGCCAAAAATGATTCAAGAATCCTTTACACCTATCCAAGAGCCAGAATTTACATCGCTGATCTTGCACTCAAATGACTTATAGATTAATGAGAATATAAATTATTTGCAGATACAGTTGGCCAAAGGGAGAATTGCAGCTACATGTTAGACAGTATTGAGCTCTCCTCTTCTTGTCAATAGCTGACATTCAGTCAGCTTCATATGGGGGGCAGTGGGCTGATACAGGTGCTCAGAGTTCCAGATGTACGAAGAGATTAGCAATACCTTTTAGACAAACACCTCAGGATGAACATGTGCTATCAATCACAATAAGAGAAATTTCAGAATCTATCATGTCTTTCCCCAGAGTCTAACATGTCCTTCTCCTTGTTAGCTAGTCTAGCATGTTTTACTAGGAGTTTTTTCAGTACTACATTTTGCCTCTAGGTGTCAGTCATGCACCATCCATGTTAGAAACATGGCCCTCACAGAAGCCCTTCAGAAACTTGAGGTTCTGAGGTCTACTATAACTAAGCCTAAGTGTACTATAACAGTCTACTATAACTAAATCTAAGTCTACTATAACTAAGTCTATGTCTACTATAACTAAGTCTACAATAACTAAGTCTAAGTCTACAATACCTAAGTCTACTGTAACTAAGTATGTTACCACTGTATCATGTTACTGCATGCCACTAAAGCTACAGTGTCTCAGTTAGTATGACGGAGGGTTTAAGTCACATTAACACAAAGTTTGACAACATGCCCAACATACCCAATGTAGTTTGACAATATACCCTATATGAAAATGGTCTGTAAAAACCCCATAAGAATCACATCACAGATAGAAAATAAAATATAAAAGCATGGCCTATATTTAGTATGTACTAAAATTCTAACCTAGGCCATATGAAAGGGGCCATAACATTAAGTATTTTATAATAGTAAAAAGTTACAATAGTTTGTTGTGCTTGCAGATGTGCACAAGCATCTCTCTCTCTCTCTCTCTCTCTCTCTCTCTCTCTCTCTCTCTCTCTCTCTCTCTGTGTGTGTGTGTGTGTGTGTGTGTGTGTGTGTGTGTGTGTGTGTGTGTGTGTGTGTGTGTGTGTGTGCACTACAGCAGTTTGTAACAGCAATGAAATCTCAGTTCCATCATTTGGCAGCCAACTGTGCTCCCAGGAGGAAATATGTAAAGTTGTTAATGAATGGAAAACAAGGTTCAGGAAGAGAGCAAGAGAGAGAGAGAGAGAGAGAGAGAGAGAGAGAGAGAGAGAGAGAGAGAGAGAGAGGTAGTGGGAGAGAGAGACAGAGAGAGAGAGAGAGAGAGAGAGAGAGAGAGAGAGAGAGAGAGAGAGAGAGAGAGAGAGAGAGAGAGGTAGTGGGAGAGAGAGAGACAGAGAGAGAGAGAGAGAGAGAGAGAGAGGTAGTGGGAGAGAGAGACAGAGAGAGAGAGAGAGAGAGAGAGAGAGAGAGAGAGAGACAGAGAGAGAGAGAGAGAGAGAGAGAAGAGAGAGAGAGAGACAGAGAGAGAGAGAGAGAGAGAGAGAGAGACAGAGAGAGAGACAGAGAGAGAGAGAGAGAGAGAGAGAGACAGAAGAGAGAGAGAGAGAGAGACAGAGAGAGAGTGAGAGAGAGAGAGAGAGAGAGAGAGAGAGAGAGAGAGAGAGAGAGAGAGAGAGAGAGAGACAGAGAGAGAGTGAGAGAGAGAGAGAGAGAGAGAGAGAGAGAGAGAGAGAGAGAGAGAGAGAGAGAGAGAGAGAGAGAGAGGTAGTGGGAGAGGTAAACACACCTGAGTCTCACCTCTCTGTTCATCCCTCTGGAAGACTCTCCAGTGTCCAGAGGAGCAAAAGCATTGTTCTTCAACAGAAAACTTGAAAAAGGGGATAAATGTCTCTCTTTACTTTATTTAGTATTTTATTAATCTGTCATGACTAATTGTTATTTTAGTGGAAATACCTCAGTTTATTAATTCTTTAATTGAATATTCAGTGTAGCAATAGCGTGTTTCAGTGGCTAGCTGTCAGTTAGCCTATTCTTACTGAAATCAATCAAACTGCCATCTTTTCCCTTTGCACAGATACCTCTAAACAACAACAACAACAACAACAACAACAACAATACATGTATGTTTGAAAATAATAAATAAATATAAATAAATATAAATATATAAATATAATATAAATATTCACAGACATGCTGATTATTATACTGATGACTATTTTTGCACAAATTAGTGCAATGTACTGTAATTATTTTATATTATGATTATGTGTGTGTGTGTGTGTGTGTGTGTGTGTGTGTGTGTGTGTGTGTGTGTGTGTGTGTGTGTGTGTGTGTATATATATATTAGAGGGGCAATGATCTGTATGCATGTGTGTGCATGCTTGCATGTCTGTGTATATATATAAATGTTAAAGAGAGTTGTGTATTCAAAGATGCACCAGGTGTGTGTTACTGCTCTCTCCAAGGAGTGGAGATCTCCAGGGTGAATGCAGCAAGTATACTGTTGCAGGTGTAAGAGATGGTTTCCATTTCAGTAATTTTGCAATCATTAAACAGAAGCAACTAATCCCTTTTTTTATTTTCTTGTGAAAATAGCACATTCTGGAACATAAGAAGAATTGACAAAAAAGAAAATAAAATATCTCTGTACAATTTTATAGATTTGTTTGAGGTTGCGTGTGTGTGTGTGTGTGTGTGTGTGTGTGTGTGTGTGTGTGTGTGTGTGTGTGTGTGTGTGTGTGTGTGTGTGGAGGGAATTTATTAATGGAAATAGCATTTTGGGATGATTTACCTTGTCACCATGGAAGGACATGTGGCTGCCCAGAGTTGCACATTGTTGCAGGCAATTGTTCATCTGTCATCAGAACACTGGTGTGTCTACATTTCTTTATGTCCTTGGTCATTAAAGCAATAGTAATGGTCCCAACTTTACCACTTGCTCTTGAAATGTTCATATCATAGACGGACACTGCTCACCAACTCAGTCTGATCTACCAGACTGTTTTAATGCTTGAATATTTCCTACATCTTGAGAATACATTATAAAATGTGTGTGTTCATGTGTGTGTGTGTGTGTGTGTGTGTGTGTGTGTGTGTGTGTGTGTGTGCACGTGTGTGTGTGTGTGTACGTGTACATAGAAGGTAATTCTTTGTAGCAGTCTGCTGCTCTTGCACTGTGTGTTGGTGTGTTATAGGCGGAGCATCAGTTTGTATCACACTGTTACCATGGCACCACACCTGAGTTGTCATATGCTGCTACAGTGACGGAGGATGGCCCCAGTCACAGAAAACTTCATAAACAACTTGTTCCAACACACTCACATACTCTTGACCTCACGCCTCAAGACTGAAACCTCTCCTGCAACCCTGATCTCCAGAAGACTGAAACCGAGCCCTTGACGTCCAGAAGAGAGACACACACACACGAGCATCAGAGCCAGCACTCACCTGTTCAAAGGCCTCAGGTGAGCTCTATCACACACATACATACACACACTGCCAGCACTGTTGTCAGCTTAACTGCATCAGTCTAAATGGAAATAAGCACTTTAGACTGAAAACTGAATATTAATCTTGTGGAGTCTACATCTCTGTGGAGATGTAGACTAATGAAATAGTTTCCTACTGCCCAAAAATGTATGAGAATCACATTTTGTCCACTGTAAATCATTCTATATATCAATTAATGTCTATAGCATTGGACATGTATTACCTACACGGTGCAGCTAGTTTCTCCTTTGTATATTTCCATATGCAGTTGTACTTTGGATATTTCCTAGATGACAGTCATTCATTTGCATTCCTGATTAACCTGCTCTGTGATGTGGAGTTTAACTGCCACACACTGCTGTGTGTGGTTGATTAATGAGGATTGCTCAGTGTACGTCACTCAAAACCAATGCTGTATCTAGTTTAATCATTAGCTGTTGTTTTGTGTAGGCAAGGCAAGGACTTTTATTTGTATAGCACCTGTCTTACACAGTGTTTCAAATCAAAGTGCTTCAAAATAGACATAGAAGAATAATAAAGTTTATTACATCCTGACATCTAGAAACTCTGGAATGTATTAAAATGAAGTTAATAAAAATTCAAGAAATAAAATGAAATATTAAATAGGTAAAAGTATAACTAAAGTATAATTAATAGAATTTATAAAGTGCATAAAATGAAAATAAAGAATAAAGTATAAATTAAGGAAAATAAAAGTGCACTATAGTGGTTAATAGTGCAGTGCTACAGGATCTCACGCAAGAGTGTTTAACCTGAGTAGAAAACTGGCCAAATAAAAATATTCTTAAATTCGATTTAAAATCATCTAGTGTCGGGGCTCTTCTAGTATCTTCTGATAACTGGCTCATTACTGACAGTTACTCTGTGAAATGTAATTTCGAACACTGTGTAGCTTGAGTACTGTAATTTGCTTATTCTAGTTTCATTAATGGTGTGGTTGTGGGTAGCCTAATTGTTTTGCATTGCTGTGTGTACTCTCATCTGTACAGTCATCATGCCCAGCCAGCTAGAGGGAGCCATGGACGCTCTGATCCGAGTGTTCCACAACTACTCAGGCAGCGAAGGTGACAAGTTCAAACTCAACAAGGGCGAGCTGAAGCAGCTCCTTCACAGCGAACTCACAGACTTCCTCACAGTAAGCCCCAATCCGAACCAGAACACAAAAGCTGTTACCACAACTACACCCCCTCTCCACACTCCAACAGACCCCTTGCCCAGCACAGCTCAGCACAAAGCCCCTCACTGTAACAGGATTCTCCATGCTGACGCCTGTCTACAGAAGCTCCACTAGCGTTAGCACTAGTTGCCAAACTGAGATGGGGCCCCAGCAAGCAGCATGTGCAGATTAACTCCAGGATCCTGTTTTGGATGTAGGAAGGAGAGAGAGAGTGGCTGCGTGACGGAGTGAGGAAATGGATGGAGTGTACAGACGGAGAATCCGCACACGCGCCGCTGGCCTCGGCCACCGGCTCCTCACAGGGACGATTTACAGAAAGTCTGATCAGGCCTTTTATGCTGGATGGCTGTCTGAATATTTAGAATGCAGCATTTGGAGATTTTTTGGAAAGAGTGCATCATCTGGTTGCATCAAATCAGACAAGATCAACTGGGTGCCAAGGTTGCATGAAGAGAGGGGGAAATAGGCAGCAAAGTGGAAGTAGATACAGAGTGGTACAAAGAAATGAGAAAGAGAGAGAGAGAAAGTTAGGAAAGAGGTTATTTCATAAGGACACTATGAAGAGCCATACATTGTATTCTCTTCTAAAAGAAAACATATCACACTTAAGAATAAATCTTCCATGTTAACTGGTCACTGTACCATAACTAATTTATTTAAGTCAAGCCCTTAAAATGATGATCCAGAGATACTGTTGTTAGATACTGTTGTTAGAACTGCATGTGTTGATTACTGATGTTTATTTGGCCCACTGAACTGTGAACTTTCAACTTGCATATGGATTTTCAGTTTCATTTATTTATTGTGTACAGAAGCAGTTAATCCAGATCATTGGAGGGAAAAAACAGTATCTACAAAGATTACACATTTAAGATAATTTATTCCCACCGTAAAATATTCACACAGGACAATACCTGAGAATACAGCTATTAGTGTTAATTGTGTTGCATATAGAAAGTGGAAAGTTAGCTCATTTTAAGGTAGATTAAAACATCTAAGAGGAACAGCTGACTTCATGTTGTCCTTCTAGCTAGATCTAATATGTATATTCTTCTGCCTCTGGTTCAGCTTGAACTCTCCACCTTGATGGGTAGTGTAACTGCTCTGCTAATAATATGTGTGTGTGTGTGTGTGTGTGTGTGTGTGTGTGTGTGTGTGTGTGTGTGTGTGTGTGTGTGTGTGTGTCTGTGTGTGTGTGTGTCTGTGTGTGTACAAAAGAGACAGAAAATGCATAAATCATAAGCTGAGTCTCCTTTGTGAAAAAATGTTTTGGCTGTGTGTGGGTCTCAAAAAGATAAAGAGAAATACAGAGACATTGTGAGAGACAAATATTCTGAGAGGTCATGAGTGAGCAACAGTCAAAGAGATCAGGAGAGAGAAACAGTCATGAGAAGGTCATGAGAGGTCATGAGAGAGAAGCAGAGAGATGGACAGGCAGAAAGAGTTCCAGTCTGGTAGATGTTAATAATGAACAGAACAGACAGAGACCCTAGAGTCTATTCTTTAATGAACACCAAGTCAAACAGTGACATGGCCAGATATCTGTATAGACACACACACACACACACACACACACACACAAACGCAAACGTTTGTTGATAGTGAATCATGCTGTTTACTGAAGTCTGATGGCTCTCATGTTGTGGGTCAGTGGATTTCTACATTTCCTCTTAACAGGTTCCTGTGGTGACAGAAGGTAAACTACAGGAAAAGCAGTATGTGATTGGCCACAGAAAAGTACAGAGAAAAGAGCAATATATCACACACACACACACACACACACACACACACACACACACACACACACACACACACACACACACTTCATATCAGCTGAAGACACTCTGGTCTTCCCTGCTTTGTCTGAATTTAGTGTCAAGAATGAAAAGGGGTCATTTGTTTTCACGTTTGTTTTTTTTTTGTTTGTTTGTTTGTTTTTGTATTGTGAAATAGAATATTTAAATTAGCTTATAATATTTTGCAGCTTACAATTATCTTAGAATATTTATTTCAGCTTATAATATTCATTGTAATACTGGTGTTATATCTGATTTTAGACTGAGTTTAGGTCTCATTTAAAAATGATAATCACAATCTCTCTCTGGCTCTCTCTCTTTCAGTCCCAGAAGGACCCGATGCTGGTGGAGAAGATAATGAATGATCTAGACTCCAATAAGGACAACGAGGTCGATTTTAATGAGTTTGTTGTGCTGGTGGCAGCTTTGACTGTTGCATGTAATGACTTCTTTCAGGAAATGCAGAAAAAGAAATAAATACAGTCAATAGTAGCAGCAGTAGACTGCACTGCAAAACAGATATGACACTACATATTATAGCTTCTGTTACCCTATAACCATGTCATCGCATTATGATTTTAGATTAAGCTGCAGTGTGTGTGTGTGTGTGTGTGTGTGTGTGTGTGTATGTGTGTGTGTATGTATGTGTGTGTGTGTGTGTGTGTGTGTGTGTGTGTGTGTGTATGTGTGTGTGTGTGTGTGTGTGTGTGTGTGTGTATGTGTGTGTGTGTGTGGTTCTGTAGGTCTAAGCCTCACACATCCATATTTATCAGCTGTAGTGAGACCAAAGGCAACATAATTTCCGGCCATGTTGTGAAATCTGAGTTTATTCAAAGTTAGTGAGTTTATGCAAAGGTACTTATAAGCCCCATGTATGCTGTACTGCCTGTTACATGTCCAGCAGGGGAAAGTGGAACTTGTAGGATTCCAGTCAGGTTTAAAACAGAAAACTCAAAACTTTTGTGTGGCCTCAAAGTAGTTAAACTTTGCAATTCCAGGATTTCTATGCCAGGACATAAACATTAATGAAATAGTATAGTATATACACACTACTGCTACCTAATAAACACACCTCTGCTGAAACACTGCTGTGTGGTGGGTTTAGTTTATATTTGTAGCTTGTTTCTGGGGCACTAAAAGTATTGCGATTATAATATACCAAATTAGGAAAATTATCATCTCCCCAGTTACTTATTTACAGAAACATTTATTTATATTAAAATTAGCTTTAACAGAGTCCTACCCTGCACAAACAAAGAAAGTCAGCTCATTCCAGATGCATCAGGCCTTGTGGCTGAACCAGTCAGAACGCTATATGGCTGAATTAATCAGAAGGCCATGTAGCTGAAAGAAGGCTATGTGGTTAAGAGCTGAGCCAATCAGAAGTAAGTTAAGGAATGAGGTTTTCAAACTTTTTCAAATTCAAATTCTAAAATTCTAGAATGTACGCTTCCTTTGAAATCATTCAAGACGGTATGTCATCATCAGAGCTCTAGTTGTTATGTCACTCCAGTTCTACCAGTGTTGCCCCGAGGAGGTTTGTGGCAGAGGGAATCACCACGGTGAGAAGATGGCATGCTATATTTAAAGCTCACTGGGGATGAATGTACATTAGGCTCTATGGCCTACTGCAGTTCTGTCCCTCTGGACTTAATATTGATTCCAAATGGTCCCTCACCTGTGAGCCAGCCAGATGCTCACACACATGTAAGACTTTAGTTAGCATCTGTATGATGGTTTTTATCAAGGTTTATATTTAAAATTCTACAGATTCTAGCTTTTCAATTTAACAGTGTGGCAGCATATGGAAAATATGTTTGCGAAGACCTTTCACTGGTTTTTACAAATCGGAAATATTTAAATTTTTTATATTTTAAACTTCTGAGATTCAAACTACTAACCATGCAACATATAATGGTATAACAGTAATATGAGGTAGAGTCAAAAAAAAAAACTAAGAAAAGAATAAAATGAAAACAACTGAACAATAAGCAGACCATAAAGACCCTTTCACTTTGAAAAATACAGTTAATTGAGGCATTCAGTAAAACATTAATTATATATATATAATTATAGCTGTATAGCTGTACAGGCTAGACTTTAGTGCTGGAGCTGCAGAGATATTTTAATAATAGCAACACACCCCTGGAAGAGCAACACACCACTGAAATAGCAACACCAACTACAGAGCCACACCCCCTGAAATACCCACAACTTCCTGTAATGCAGTGTAATAATAGTTGGTTATCATTGTGTTGTGTGAATGTAATTACATCAGTATGAGACATACATAATGACCAAAGGTATGAAAGACCTTCTGAGTATATGAGTATGCCTTCAAATACAATTTGTTCCAGGATTTAGCAATCACTGTTGGTTAATTGAATAGTTCATATTATAGACTGTTGTCAGACATGACTCTTAGGTAATAGCTGTACCTTGATCTTGTGATATCATATAAATTAACATAACTACCAGAATTTAAAAAGAACCAGATTTCACATTTGAGGTCCATAGCTGACCTGTGAAATTGACTGATTTATATAATTATGAATCATAGTGGTTTATAGCAAATACCATACAGCAGATTATTTGCTCTACAGCTGTGTAATGCCTATTTGGCCCCTTCCAGGCTTTGACCAAAGGGACAGGTAATAGCTGAAAGCTTCTCATAAATGCATTTGTATCCCTACTTACAGCGTTATGACCTACGTTAAGTGGGTTGTTTAGTTTTGCATTTTTATGATAAAAACTTGTTGAATACTGAAAGACAAGACAGTGGGTGGTAGGCTTGTGCCTAAGGACTGAGTGTATGAGCAATTCAGTCAAAAGGCCCCCAAGTTCATATGAGATAGTTTTAATTTCCTTCTTCTGTAGCTACATCCTCTCATTATGTATGATACAGACCAAATGTTTGGCAGGACAGATTGCTGACCTTAGGCTACATCTATTCTGCAGAACCATATAAGAATCACATCCCTTTTAATCTGCATTATTACATAACATAATCATTAATTAAATTATCAAGTTTAGTACTTGGTTATAAATCTTTTTCAGTCAACAATTACTTAAAACGTTATGAGTAATAATCATCGTCAGATGCTGTGGATTTTCACTGGTGATGGACTGCATAGCTATATAACAGCACAGTGGTGTAGGTCCATACATGTGTAGTAGTGTAGCAATGCTTGTATAGCTGTATAGCTCTTTTACATAACACTGTGTAGTACTGCATACTTACATAGCTGTATAACTTATGTAGACAATATATAGCAACTGTATATATAATTTATATGCCCTCACTGTATGTGGATACAGGTTAGGTATGTTCCGGTATCTGCAGGTTGGGTATGAATTTCTGAAGGTTGTGCTCAGAACTGATTACGTAGAATGATGTAACAGCAAAGTATGATGTAACAGTAGTATTATGTAAAAGTAGTATGATGTAACAGCAAAGCACAACTTTATTTCCTTCTGCTGTCCATGAAAAGAACTGTTCATCACAGAATGAGTGTTGGCACATGTATGTGCTGGAGAAACCAAATTAGCTTCCTCACTGTGGCACACTGATGCCATGCTTCCTACAGCAGAGAGATGACACCCACATTCACTGGTTTCAAAAGGTCCTCATGGCTCAGAGGAGGACATGTACAGTCTGTAGTGAGAGCATCCCTGACATCACAATGGTCGTACTCGTTTCATTTGCAGCAAAATTGCTCTCTCTCTCTCCCTCTCCCTCTCTCTCTCTCTCTCTCTCTCCCTCTCTCTCTCTCCCTCTCTCTCCCTCTCCCTCTCTCTCTCCCTCTCTCCCTCTCTCTCCCTCTCTCTCTCGCTCCCTCCCATTGTCCCTCCCTTTCTCTCCTCCAGTCTCTCTTTATCTCTCTGTCCCTCTCTCCTCTAGTCTCTCTCTCCCTCTCTATCTCTTCCAGTCTCTCTCTATCCTCTCTCTCCTTGTCCCTCTGTCTCCTGAGCATTGACAGACTCTTATTTCAAAATGATCTCTTACATTAGGTGTCACTTCTTTATTAATACAGTGCATACAGCACAATGGCTCTAATAGCGGTTGTACGTCATTGTCCATTGTACATGTTTACCTGTACTTGTTTTCTCACATGTTTAAACATTACTACACACTAGCACATGGCTCTCTTCAGTTAGGCAAGTTTGCCTAAGTCAAAGCAGATAAAACAGACTGTGAACTGTGAACTGTGAACTGTGGTTCATGCCAAGAAAAGGAATGTCATTATGTGCAGCCATGTTTGCACATTGTACATTTGTTTTGCTTTTGCACTCATGCAAAGACAGTGATCTCATCTCTATGTTAATCCACCACATTAATAAAACCACTTCTGCTCATTCTGCCTGCTTCTACACAATATGCAACACAATTCACTCATGTTGCAAAACACTAAACACAGTGTTCAAGCGCAATTGTCAAGCACATGTGCCATTCGTGCTAGTAAATGAATCACTCAAATTGGTGACAACAGCCTTCACCTGAACAAACACAATTATTCCCCTCACTCGCTTCTCTAATATTAAAAGGCCACAGAAGAGCTTAAAATTTTGAGTTAATAAAACACATGCAAAGCTTAAGATAAGAACTATAGGAAAAAGAAAATTACATATTGTCAGTAAACTTAGAACCATACCAAATAAGAGTGAAATATTTGGTAATACAGCATGAAGTGATGATGTGGTGTGCAGAACAGAGAGGGGATCCCAGTCTGAACTGCTTCACTGTAGTGAGAATCATCAGAAACACCAGACAACAACTTTTATATATATTCCATTTAAATTACACTGTGCACTCCCACCTGATATGCCATATAATGTCTTCTTTTCCTTTAGCTATGTTTTGTATTCCTGTATATCTGTAAATGCTATGTCAACCTGTTCTGTTCTGAATTCACTTGGCCAAATTCCTCATATGTGAAACTTACCTGGCAAATAAACCTCTGATATTGATTTGGGTTTTGTGCTTAAATTAGTTGAGGAATTTTTAGCATAGCAATAAAGGTAAATAGCCATAACTAGTCCTAGCTGGTCAGTCCACTGTAGAAGCCTGTGACAATGTTATATTGGTACTTTGTGAGTCAGTCATTTTTCAATCATGCTGTCACTCTTTCATGCGTTTAAAGTTTAATAGGTATTATATTTATCAGTAATGATGGTTTGCAACATATTGCTCTATAATTCTGAAAATTGTGTGGATCCAGTAACAGTAAAAGCTGCATTAATTATTAAGAGTAATTATTTTTATCAACACACATTTGAATTGCTTGCAGTGATTTGGTTTGAGCACTATTTTCTACCTGAGAGCTCTTCCTTTCCCAGAGCCAGAGACACTTTGTGAATTATGAGAACCTGACCAGGACACAACTGTGGGGCATTGTGCCTGAGCCAGACTGATGGCCACAGGTAGGAGAGATATAGAAGACCACCCACAGGGTGTTGCTGAAAGATGGGAGATAAGGAACTTTACTGCTGTGGTCAGGGGAACCTTTAACACAAGTCAGCCAATGTGTGTGTGTGTGTGTGTGTGTGTGTGTGTGTGTGTGTGTGTGTGTGTGTGTGCATGTGCATGCATGCTTGCATGAGGTATAATTCCTACCAGAGGAGATGAGTCAGGTTTATCTGGTCAAAGAGAGTGACAATGGAAAGATGCAGCAGGAAGAAACATGCCATCAGTCTCTTCCTCTCTCTGTCCTTCCTCTTAGCTTGTCCTGTCCTGCCTGAAGAGGGAGAGAGAGAGGAGTAGTGTGAGAGTCAGGAGAGGAAGTCAAACTAAAGAGAAAGATAAAGGGATGTGAGATTGAAGGGAATATGGAAAACAGAAAACATTATTTAAGTATTTGATAAGGAAAGAATGAGTAATTGAGTGACAGAGAGGTGGATAGCATGAGGTTCAGGCTGGTCTTCTGAAAAGACAGCATCCATTTTCTCTCTGTTTCAGGAGAACACCACCACCTTCCACACCCTTCCACCTACACCACTCCTCCATCCCCTCCCAGTTCCACTCCATTGGCATCATCATCACTTTTCATCAGAATTATCGTGAAAACAGAAACCTTCATCCACTCCTCTTATCTCTCCTCACACATTCTCTCCATCCTCCTACTCCTCCATCAAACAGTACACCACTCCATCATTACCCACTTCTCATTAGGATATGAGTGATCTGGCAGAATGAGGGGTCTCCATCCAACTACCCTCCCTCTCTCATTCAAGCAGGACAAATATGGATGGTGTGCCTCAGTAAAGCACTGTATCATGAGATGTTCTTCCCACACGCATTCCTTTGCTACACAAAAGTTGCTATACTGTTATATTGCTATACTGTTACTACACTCTGTCTTGTATCTGTAGCACAAAAAAAATCTTCATTACAACATTATCTCAACAAAACCATATGTTTTGAATATTAAATGATGTCAAAAAATGATATTTACTTAGTGATTTTATATTCAAGATCTGTGCTGAGGTAGGTTACCTCTGCCTCTGACCTATGATGTTAGATTTTTACTTGATAAAAGATCCTTAATGGAAGTACCATTTGTTAGACTCTGAATATGAAGGAAATCTGCAGCAAGCAGTGGTAGGTCAGCAGATAAGCATGGCACAGTGGTAGCTCAGTAGCTAAACATGGGGCAGTCACAGCTCAGTGGATAAGGTATATGACTATTAGCCTACAGGTTGCCAGTTCAAGTCTCTCCACCACCGGGTTGCCACTCTTCAGTCCCTGAGCAAGACTCTTAACCCTCCATTGCTGAAGATGTATTCTGTCATAATTGTAAGTGGTTTTGGTGAAAAGCATGCAGCAGTAACACTTGGGGTGTCTATTAGTGAATGCAGTAGCAAGGGAACAACATACAACACTGTCTGAATGTTCTTTTGGGTTTCAACAGGTTAAAAGGAAAACAAGAAACAGGTGCAGGTAATCAATAATCAGGGGATTGGGAATGGGGAAGCTGCAGTGGGTGTGTCCCTTGGGCTGAGTGCCTGGCACACCATGATTAAACTGAAAAAAATAATTCAAGTACCTTAAAAGAGTATTGGTTTGCACTAAAAATACTAATCACAACAATCTATGAATACATCATTTGAAAATCACTCTAATGTGATGTCTTTTAAGAGCATTGAATATGTTTGTAAGGCATCTGTTTCATTTAGTCTTGCTTTTGTTATGCATTACCACAATATGTTTCTACTTTGCTCTATTGCATTCCTGCATTCACTGTTTTCTTGTTTCTGAGGCTTGACTCCCTTTTTTCAGTAATGACCTCTTTAATTACATTTTCTTTAGAATTTAAAAACCTGCTTTGCTGTGATAACAATGCCTCATGAAAGAACACAAAATAAGGTGTTTTTACTCTTGCAGCAAACCAAGCACCTCTAGTTCTCCTCCATTACACATGCAGCAATCCAAGGGTGTGTGACAACATGCCAACTTCCTCTATTTAGACCCATATAACTGCCCAGATCAGGTGGTGATGCTGATGATGATGATTAGAGTGAGGAGGAAGGTGCCGCATGTGTCTGTGGGGATCGGCCCTTAGGGCTCATGTTGTGAATGTCTGGGTGTGCCAAACACATCACATCGCCCCAATTCACCTGAAATCTGCCTGAATGTTTTTCACACCTTCACAGTCTTACACAGCTTAACACTTCCATCCAACAGTAAAGTGCAGTGTGTGTGTGTGCGCGCGCGCACGTGTGTGCTCATCATCTGATGGTGGCCTGTTTGTGGAAACAAAGCTGGTCTCGTCACGCTGCAGTTGAACTCCACAGGGCTTTCTCTCTTTCTGTGTGTGTGTGTGTGTGTGTGTGTGTGTGTGTGTGTGTATGTAGCTGGCTCCATGGGGATTTGCATCACTTATGGTTCTTGTTCATTCATGCTAGATTTAGTATTTGGTTCCACTCAAACACAGTCGCAATGACGCAAGCCTTGACATCACCACACACACACGCACATTCACATGCACACATGCACACACACAATCCCTCTTTTAGGTCAGTTAGGAACACTACAATAAGAATTAAATGTCAGAATAATACTAGAGACAATTATTTAATTCAGATTTTATTTATTTCATCAAATTCCCAGTGGCTCAGAAGTTGACATACATTTGGTTAATATTTGGTAATTGCCTTTCAATTGTCTACCTTGGGTCAAATGATTCAGATCACCTTCCACAAGCTTCTCAATATAGGTTGCTGGAATTTTGGCCCATTCCTCCTGAAAGAGCTGGTCGAACTGACATAGGTTTGTAGGTCTCTTTGCTCTTTTTCAGTTCTGTCCATAAATGTTCTATGGGATTGAGGTCAAGGTTTTGTGATTGCTACTCCATTACCTTCACTTGGTTGTCATTAAGTTATTTTGCCACAACTCTGGTTTGCTTGGGGTCATTGTCCATTTGAAAAACCCGTTTGTTTCCAAACGTCTTTAGATGTTGCTTCAGCTGCTTCACGGTGATCTTTGGCTTGCAAGTCTTCCACTTTACCCTCCATACATAATGATGGTCAAACAGTTCAATTTTTGTTTCATCACACCAGAGGACATTTCTCCAAAAGGTAAGATCACCATGTGTGGCTACAAACTGTTTTGGAGTAGTGGCTTTTTCTTTGCTAAGTTGCCTTTCAGGTCATGTCGATATAGGGCACATTTTACTGTTGATACCCTTTTTTACCTGTTTCCTCCAGAATCTTCACAGGGTCATTGGCTGTTGATCTTGGATTGATTTGTGTTTTTTGCACCAGTGTACATTCATCTCTAGGAGGCAGAACATGTGACCTTCCTGAAGAGTACGATGGCTGCAGATTCCCTTGGTATTTAAACCTGCAAATTATCATTTGAACAGTTGAACGTGGAACCTTTGGGCAATTGAAAAGTGATGTACCAGACTTGTGGAGGGCCACAATTCTTTTTCTGAAGCCTTGGCAGATGTCTTTTGATTTTCCCATGATGTCAAGAAAAGAGGCAAGTATGCCATGGAGGTAGGCCATAAAATACTGCCATATGAACACCAATTAGCTTCTAATCAGATCAGAAGCTTTTAAAGTCATGATAATTTTCTGGAATTTTCCACGCTTTTTAAAGGCACAATCAATTTGACTTCTGACAAACGTCTGACACACTGGAATTTTCATATTATAAGTGACAAATGAATTAGAAGGGAAATGATCTATTTGCAAATATTTGTTGGAAAAATTTCTTGTGTCATGTTTGATATCATGTAAGTAGATATCCTAAACACCTTGCTAAAACTATAGTTTTTTGACATGGAATCTGTGAAGAGAATGTGAAGATTTCAAAGACTTCAACTTAAGTGTGTGTAAACTTATGACTTCAACTGTACTATTAGGGGGAATTAGCTGCCATCACACTGGGAGGAGGGGAATACAAGTCCATCCTCTGCTCTCCATACTAGTCCCTTTGGCTGGAATTGGCTACATGTTGGCAGCGAGAGCATCTAAAGCAGCTTTGTTGATGTGAAAGAGGCTCACGTTGAGCAGGGCAAACCCAAACATGCCTTTGTCTCACTTGGAACTGAACAGAACTGCTGCTGAAGATGGGAGGCTGAAATGAGTGGAAGCATGTTGAAGGCGAGCAACTGGTGTGCAGCTCAGGAGGGCCCTGCTGACTTTGTGCTCACAAGGCGAGGCTCAGCAGACTTTTAGATAATCAGATAAACTGTCTCAAAGTGAGAAAATTACAGAGTTTGATGCCAGCTTTCCACATTCAGAGATTTTGTGTCTGAATGGGAATTCTGAGTGTATTCTGTATATTCCTGTTTGTCCTGCCATTTTGCCCACCATGTGTGTGGATGTGTTTGTGCAAGTATGCTTCAGTGTGTGTGTGTTTGTGTGTGTGTGTGTGTGTGTGTGTGTGTGTGTGTGTGTGTGTGTGTGTGTGTGTGTGTGTGTGTGTGTGCCAGTGTGCAGGTTTAATAACGATGATTCACAGTGCTATTCCATTACAATCCACCTGCAGTGAATTGTCCAGGAGCCCAAACCCTATGACTAGTGTAACAGCCTTGGGTCAATCGACTGGTCTGTTCAACAGTGCCACATGCACTGATACTCACAGATCAGGCTGATAGAGTGGGCTGTAGAACAACTGGCAATAGGCAACAGATAGCCTTGGTAATGACCTGCAGGGGTGTGTGTAAATATAGCACAAACTGTGTGTGTTTGTGTGGGCGGAGGGGTTGTGGGGTAGAGTAGTGGCCCAACTGTACTCCTGGCTATAAGATGCAAATGCCACAAATTCTACATTACAAATAACCTAAAATATTTATTTGTAGTATCCTCATATCTTTGGTTACATTTTACTTATCTATATTCAAAGAGCAAAAACGAACTCTCAGCTGCACAAAGCATGCTCGGACAGGCAGCACAACATCAATTTGAGTTTACATTCTGTATTCAAACACTGCACTCAAAGCAGGAGTACCTTGCAAACATTTAAAGATGAGATATTTTGCCTTCAGGGTGTACTAGCATGGAGACTGAAAAACAACTAACATGTTGAGCTGGGGCATGTGGTTTTTGTGTCTTTGCGTAACTTTATTTACCTTAAATCACCTTCATGTCTGCCTGGTAGTTATATATCTAAGATTGTAGAAGAAGCTTGTTCATTAAACATGCCTCTCTCTCTGTTTCATCTGTCAGAAAATTAGGGTACTGTTCACTGCAGCTGACAATATGCTGCATAATAACTAGATAAAGAGACAGACATGCAAACACTCTGGCACCAAATTCCTCTCTCCCTGTCCATATATTTATCATGTGAAAAAAATGGTTTACTGTAAATAGGTTACTATTTGCCTTCAAACATTATTTGTATGCTGTGGTTTATAATAAATCTCTGCTGAAATTACAGCAGTTGCATTTAGGCCTTTCAGCAAAGCAGAGATTGTATAGTGGATGACATCATGACTCACATTATTGTCCAATGATCAGTCCTGGCAAACAGGAAGCAGCTTATTAACTTAATCACACACAACCCTGCTCTCACCTCTCTACCTTCTCATCCATCTTTCTTTGGAATACCTATCTATATCTCCCTGTGAGTCATGTAAATTAGGACTCTGTTATACTGAAGACAAATTTGACTGAGGCTGAACTGAGTTCAGTTTTCAACCTTAATTAATTCTACCAGTGCCTTTGTAATAAAAACAATGTGAAGGACTGAAGCTAGTTTATGGAAGCCACTTGTGTGAACTTCTTCAAATGTCTGTTTCAAGATGTAAACATTTTGTTGTGTAATTACATGCAATGAGAATTAAATTATATGAAGTCAAATAACTGCAAATAACTCTGTCTGCAGTCTACACTGTTATGTACACATTGTGTGCCCTCTTCAGTACATGAACATTGGTCTCACTGAGTTTTTAATGCCAAGGCTTCCAGGTGGATACAAGGTATTGTCTTTTTTTCTTTTTTTTTCCCAAAGTCCCCAGAGATTGCACGTCACTTTAATATAAAAGCTTCCTTTAATTTAATCAGGGCCAGTTAATTATAAAGTACCCTGCACATCCAGGAAAATGATCCAGGTGGAAAAGGGGTGCAGTGCTACAATGTGTTGATAAAGAGTTACAGTTCACTGCTACAGTGTGTTGAGAAAGAGTTACAGTTCATTGGAAACTAGCACTGTTCAGCAGTACTACTTTGAGGTCTAGATCAGATGTTTCTGAA
The DNA here is from genome assembly GCF_041902795.1 of Electrophorus electricus. Classification (NCBI taxonomy): domain Eukaryota; kingdom Metazoa; phylum Chordata; class Actinopteri; order Gymnotiformes; family Gymnotidae; genus Electrophorus; species Electrophorus electricus. Next base: position 10,539,678 of record NC_137517.1, read on the forward strand.
TCTCACATGCAAGAGCTGTGTTTCATGTTATGAGTGAAACACATGCTGACATGTATCATTGGGATAACGTCGTGCTCCATTAAGCTGCTGAGTAGCTTCCCCAAAACTGTCACATGACTGCATGATAGTAAAGTGTCACACTGTACACTCTCTCCAGAGATTGAAATGTGATGATTCCAGGTCTGAGCCGTTGCAAGACAACAAAAATTCTGGCAGCTACCACTGTAGCTACACTGAAGATCTAAAATGAGATCAGTTTTCACCTTCCACGTCCTAATGAATGCATTTCCATGGAGCTGATCCTAGAATAGCCCTCTGAACCATATGGGGCCAGATGTCTTAGGGAACACCTAAGGCAGATTTAGCGAGAGTTGACCATCACCAATGTTATGAAACCTGACACTACTTTTACCCAAGCATTCCATGATGCAATTCTCTCTTCCACCCCTGCTGTCTCTGATATCTAATAGGTCTAAATAACTAGAGTAATTTCCTTAGTTGGTTGATTTTTCCGATGATGGGCGCAGAAGGAGCCTTGAGCAGCTGTGCTTACCTCTTCATGCACTCCCCCAGGAATCTCAGATCATTATCAATTATACTGCTAAAGTCCCTCTGGAGTGTGCAGTTCCGACTGTGATAATTTGTGCTCTGACCTTTAATCAGGCATGAGGCATTAAAACCTACAGAGAGATGTGGTATATTTGTGCTCTGAGATACAGGGCACCTTATGACAGCTGTTGAAACCTTTTTTGATAATACATTGTTCTTTGTTGTTGTTTATTATATCTTCACAATTTCACAACTCCTAGTGAATCATATGATCAAATGACATAATCTAGGTTGTGCACACATTACAAATTTGGACTAGATTCTTCTCTCAACAATCACAAAAATGTTTTTTAACAACATTTAAATCATTTTCAGATTAAACCATAGTGTGAGGTATTGAAATTTGAAAATCAAAATAACTGTATAGCATATCCAGCTACCTAACTTCTCATTTTCATATCATGTAAATCCAATTCATCAAAACAGTAAACCCTTATCTGCAAAGTCTGAGATTTGTTCAGCATGTTCATAGCATGCAAAAAGAAATGTGGTGCATAAGAAAGATCTTTTTTTTTTTGAAGACTTTAGCATTATCAATTTGTGGGGATCAATACTGTAATCAATAAACATATAATATTCTAAGCAGATGCACTAGAAAATGAACATCATTAGGAAAGCAGCAGTGATGGATGTGCATTTGTTAACAACTGCAAAATTGGCCCCTAAAACAATACATGAACAATGAACAATGCATGCTGTATGATCACATTGAAGTTTTAACATGTAATGCATAACTTTGTTGTATGATCATATTTGAGATTCACATGTAAAACGTGACTCTGTTGTATGATCACATTTGAGTTTCATATGTAAATGCTATGTTCCCGTGTGGTTCTCTCACTGTGTATTTTAACAGTCATTATATTCCTGCATTTTACTACAATATTGATGTTCCAATCATCATGTATGATTAATGCAATATGAAAATTTATGTTTAGATTTTACAGAAATCTAAACATAAATTGGGGGGGGGGGGCAGTTGAGATTGTCAAACATAAGATAAGGAATGATGTAAGGAAACCTCACCAATTTCATGTGACTGACTGGTTGCACATGGTTAAAATTTGCATGATAATGAATTCTCATGTGCTATGTCAAAGTCACTCGGGCATCAGAAGACAAAACTGACATTGAAGCACTTAGTTAACTGTGCCCAGATCTTTATACACAACTGATTTTTTTAAATGTTTTTTTTTAAGTGGTAGCTCAGTGGTTAAGGTACTTGACTTGTAATCAAAAGGTTGCTGGTTCAAGCCCCACCACTGTCGAGTTGCCCCTGTTGGGCCCCTGAGCAAGGCCCTTAACCCTCAATTGCTCAAGTTGTTCTCAGTCATAATTGTAAATTGCTTTGGATAAAACCATCAGCTAAATGCCATTAATTAATTAAATTATTTAAATGGCACAAGATATGGCTTTATTTATTTTTAAACTGTCAGAACAGATCTGTAATACACTCAAAGTTATCACTGCAGTCAAACTTAAAACAAAAAAAATTCTCAAATCACAGAAACTCACTATATTGTGATCTGTGCTTAAAATTGTCAAGTAGTTAGTTGAAAGTGCCTGTATCATCCTTGATGCTTCTTTATAAGTAACAGCTGTTAATCAACTCTTCTTAGCTCTCAATAACCTCACCATAAACATCTATTTCAATATCATCAAATAACTTATGCAATATGCATTGATTGTATAGCGAGACAATGTGAGAGATAATGCAAAGATAATACTGGTAAAACTGACAGAACATAACTGTCATAAAGGCTGATCACTGAGATCACATGTTAGGTTGGCTTGTGCTCCGTTTGCCTTGGGTACAGTTAAAATTTGTACTGAAGATGGCCGCTAGAGGGCATTTGAGACATTTTGGAGTCAATATTCAACTGCTGTCAAGCCATCTCCTCATATATACGATCATTAGGCTGAATAATCTCGTAAGGAACGTATAGACCTATTAAAAAAAATTAATTTTGGTTATAATAGCCCGTACCATTAAAGTTATTAATTTAGGCACGTGAATGTTTTTATATGAACTTGATAAACACCAGGAGTCTTCTCTTAAGCCAATGTTATTCAAACATTCAGTAGCCATCAAGGTTTGCAAATAATTATAACAAATCCTAGCATGAAGATCTGATCTGATCTGATCTCTGCTGTGCATCAGGTCATGGTATAAAGTAGAGATGCACATTATGGAGAAAATTACTGCATTCCAATTATCTTGCTACATATTGCAATATTGTCCACAGTATATTATAAATACCATGATGTCCTCTTGGTGTGATATGATAAAAGATTGGACTTCGTTATTTTTACAGGAATTGTTAGATCATGTAAATGGTGTATAAGAAAGATCATTTGTATTTAGAAGACTTCATCAATATCGTTATTGTAGGGATCAATATTGCAATCAATAAACAAATAATATTCTGAGCAGACATACTAGAAAATGAACATCATTAGGAAAGCAGCAGTGATGGATGTGCATTTGTTAACAACTGCAAAATTACCCCCTAGAACAGTACATGACTGCTGTATGATCACATTGGAGTTTAACATGTAACACATAACTTTGTTGTTTGATCACATTTGAGTATCACACATAATACATAACTTTGCTGTATGATCACAGTTGAGCATCATATGTAAATGCTATCTTCATGTGTGCTTCTCCCACTATGTATTTCAACAGTCATTATATTCCTGTGTTTTACTACAATATTGATGTTCCAATCATCATACATGATTAATGCAATATGAAAATTTATGTGAAATTTTAGATTTCACAGAACGTAATGCAAACAGCTTTATTTTTAAGGGGGGTGGGGGGGTGAGATTTTTGATGAGAGGCCTACAAACATAAAATAGTTGTAAGGAATCAATTTAATGTGACTGACTGGTTGCACATTATTTAAAATTTGCATGACAATGAATTCTCATGTGCTGTGTGAAAGCTACTCCGGCATCATAAGACAAAACTGACATTGAAGCACTTAATTAACTGTGCCCTGATTTGCAAAAACATTAGGCTCAGCGTAAATGACAGAGAGAGTGTTCAGTGTAATGCTCAGTCTACCATTTCACGATGATCTTTGGATTACAGTGCTTTTGGAACACCCAGATCTTCATACACAGCTGATTTTTGCTTCTTCTTTTTTTTAAACAAATTTTCTAAACAAAATCCGCTAAAACAAGGACATGAATTAAAACAAAGATTCATTTATACATAATGAAACAAATGATACATAATTCATAATGAAACAAACCATTGCACAGCAATCAACAGTAGCATGTGCTATTATTATCTTATTCAGATGGCTTAATCAAAGACTCTGCACTTTCTATGTATCTAACCCTGGAGCCAAGCTGGCCAAGTGAGATACTGAGGGAGAACAAAGAACGTGACATGAGGAAAAGGCCTAAGAGACTTCAAACTGCCCTGTGAGGTGCTGCGGAACTTCTACAACGGCACTATTGAGAGCATCCTCACGGGAAACATCACAGTCTGGTTTGGGAACTGCACCAAGCAGGACAGACAAGCACTCCAGAGGCTGATATGTTCAACACAGCGCATCACTCATACGGAACTTCCTGACCTGCAGACCAGCTATTACAAGCGGTGCCGGACCAAGGCCAGAAGGATTGTGAAGGACCCCACCCATCCCAACAATAGGCTCTTCTCTCTGTTGAGGTCAGGGAGGCGCTTTTGGTCCCTGAAGACCAACACAGAGAGATTGAAGAGGAGCTTCTATCCACAGGCCATTTGGGCCCTGAATCAGAGCAACTGATAGAACTTATGGGACTACTCTGGGACTGATGTCCACAATGACATCATTAAAAAAAAAAAAAGAAAATGTAAAAACTGTAAATTGTAAAAACTGGAATTTTACATTATATATATGCATAGTATAAATCCCCTCTTCTTTCATCATAACATATTTATTTATTCATTAAACCGCATCCATTTCCCTGTATCTCCCCTTGGCCATGGACAGAGCAGTTACAAAAAGCGTTTCACTGCCAGTTATACCATGTATGACTATGTACGTGACAAACAAACTTTGAACTTTGAACTACCTGCCACTACAAGGTAAGTACACTGATTAAAAGCACATGCCTAATAATTGTTAATAAACATAGGCAGTCTGTTCCTATGCAAGTTCATTAAACCACATTAATTGGCTTACAAAGTAAACAGCAATAAACTGTTGTGCATTGACGAATAAGATCACAAAATGGTGTATTCTGCATATAGAGGGGTATGGTGCTATATTATAATTTAAAAAAATATTTCTGTGTCAAATAAAAACACAAACACAACAAAAAGAAAAAGGGGAAAGGAAATAAAAATATATGCAATTCAGCTGTTAACAGAAATAAAACAGCACTGCTTGTAAATAGATATCACATTTCACTATCCTAATAACCTATCAAATATTATTTTATATGTAATTTTGGAAATTATTTTTTAAAATTTTGGCTTAGACAGAATGATGTGAGAAATAACCTTATTTTTATCTTATTTTTCAGCTCTGATCAAAGACAATTAAAAATAATAATTGATTCTTATTTATTACAATAACAAAATATGGAGACCAGACAGCTAATAAAACACAAGCAAAAACTCCCTTATAGTTTCAAGAATTTTCCAATGACAAAACTGATAATATTAGACAGGAAATTTAGATGTCAGGATTCATGTCGTATCACAGTCCTGATAAGTTATGAATGCTATAGAAGTGCTTTATTGACTCAGACTATGTCTACACCTTCCTGCTTGTACTGTTTGAGCTCAGTGAAGCTTTTGACATCATGAGTCACAATATTGTATTAGATAGGAAATATTGTAATTAAAGGAATAGCACAGCTGTGGTTAGCAACTTATCTAACTGATGTTTACACTTCAGTAGTGTCTGAAATTATGAGAACTACAGCAAGGGAGAAGAACTTTTTTTCCTCTCCCCCCACAATAAGAAACTGTGACATGAATGATTGGAGGCACAGGTTTACTGAGATGAGAAAAATGGGGAAAAGGCAAAAACCACAGCAGGAGTCGCAGCAGGAGTCACAGCAGAGAGTCAAAGCAGAGAGTCAAAGCAGAGAGTCAAAGCAGAGTCAGAATCCAAAGAACTGACAAGCAAGGGGTTTATGCAAAAATAATAAAAACACAAAACAAGTAAAGAGTCAAACACCAGAGGAGCAGTGATATACTAACAGGCCTGATATGCAGATACTAGGTACTGGTGACAGAGGGGGATGGGAAAGATAAATAGGGAGGTTGCTGGGAGAAACTGGGGGCAGATAAGTCTAGAGACAGTCAGAGAATGAGGACCGCAGGTGGCTCAAAGGCTGAATAACAGAACCACACCTGACGGAACCCCATGAACGTACAAACGGCCGAAGCCGATGCAATGGGCTGACACCAGGACCATGGCACAAGTTTGTCAGGGTGAAATGTCAGCATGGTGGAAGTCAGAGATAATAAATGGGTCAAGGATCTCATCAGCCAGAACCCACAAGCGCTGCTCAGCGTCATAGCATTCCCAGTCCAGCCTGGTCATAACTGCAGTCTATATGGCACAGCATTGACTTGTTTGGTGATGTTAGACATTTGCATTGGGGACTAAGCCAGAGGGCAGTTTAAGACAGAAATCTTTGGTAGTGTAGTGGAGAATGGCAGCTTTCTCTCCCTCAAACTTACCTCACCTAACCTTGAGTATCAGTTTGATAGAGAAATGTATATCTATATCTCAATAAGCTTTTGTATTCCAGTTGTTTTATTCCTTTCTTTTTCTTTAATTTTACTTTATTGGGTTATATTGTGTTTCTCAAGGAAAACACCTGACTCAATCGAAGCCTAAAACCAAAACACAGGGAGACCAGCTAAGTCCTCCCTTCTTTTGATAGAATTGGGAATAGTTCTGTTTGACCAGTAGTAACTAGTTTTCATTTAGTACCCTATGCAGTAGCATATGTTCATGGCCAGTCACAAGGCTCAACACCTGTAAGCATCTCTAGAAGATTTCAAAGGCGTCATAGATCTCCCAGGATTCTGAACAGTCCTGGTACAGGGCCAGCTCACTGCATCATATTCAAAAAGGGTAGATCCCTCCATGCACTAGAAAGGAGTCATACCAGCTGGCGCACTGGTGAGGGAATTTTGTCCATATTCAACCCAGGATACTGAGCTGCTCCAGTCCTGTTGTGCTGTAGTGCAATAGGATTGCAGAAACCTTCCATTTTCCTGTGTTATGTCCTGTGTAGAGAGGAATAAAAAGAAGAGAGAAGATGGAATGAAAGGAAGAAGAAAGAAGAACAGTAAGAGAAGCTTGGGAGAAGAGCAGTGAGGTTTGTACTTAGAGACTTGTGCTTGTGCTAGTTTGTATTTGTTCTATGATAACTGACCTGGTGTATGAATTTGCTTCCCGATTTTATCTTGATCTTTTCTTTGCCCTTATCATTGAACAATTTGGGTCCATTGCAGTCTGCCGTGCTTTCTACTACACAATGAGGTAATAATGCTTGAGAAGGGGGAAGATCAGTAATGAAATTGACAGTAATGTGTGACCATCGCCTCTTAGGAATGTGTAGCAGGTTTAGCAGCCTGTAGGTAACTGTCAAGAGACCTTGCTCTGAGCACATACATACCTGCATTCATGAAGTCTTTTACGTCCTTGTCCAAGCATGGCCACAAACATTTATTTTTCACAAGTTTGCAAAAGTTTGAAAATGAGAGAGAACAAATATACATGATATTGATGGATCAGACCCAAATAGTCTCCTTGTGACAACTGACAATGTCAATTGTGACAATTAGTTTGAAAATGGTCAGCTTCAATTTTCAATTTTTTATCACACCCCTCAGAAATGAAACAGCTATAACCTTGTATTGTTTGTGATGTGTTTCAGATGTGTTACATAGGATGGCACATTCTTGCATTGCACCTGGCAATGTTTTAAGGTCAGAGCATTATGGTAAGAATTATGTGCCACTCTGACAAATATTAAGGGAACCACAATTCCACTTGGTCCTGAACCCATACACATATGAATATCACCCATCATCCTATCAAAGATAAAGTCCTGGCTGTCACCAGGATGTGCATTACACTTACATGGAAGTCTGAATCCCATATCCCTCTATCAAAATGGATATAACAAATAAATAACTGTATACCTTTACAAAGACTTCTGTATGTTATGAGAAATAAATACATTGTGTTCTTAAGGATTAGGCAGCCATTTATTTAGTACAAGGATGCATTACTTTTTCCACTTGTCGATTTATAGCCCTGGGAAGTAATTTGTGTTAGTATATTCTTGATGGTACATAGGTCACAATACAATATTGTACAATACTGAGCAGTTACAATAGGGATGATTCATTATACTCCAAACCACATTATAGATGGCTTTTGTTGTTTATTTATTGATTTTTCCGTTTTGGTGCCAGTTGGAATTGTGCTAATTATTGTTTTACTCTAATTTGATTTATATATTAAATTAACTGTTAAGATGATGTTTCTATGTAGACACATACTGAAAAAATCGAAATAAAATATTTTTAATAAGGAAAACAGCAGCGGTGATCCCAAGAGATGGAAAATACAAAGGAAGGAATAAGAGAAGTTGGAAAAATACCAGGGACTGAAAGAAGAAATTGTGAGAACGTGTTCCAATGTTGTGTTCCAGTGTTGTTCCAATGGTAAATAGGGGCACTTGGGGCTGTAACCCCTAAGATGGAGATGTTTGTCTAACAGACCCCAGGAATGGGCCTTCCTATATTTTCTGGGATATAATTATTCTGGCATAGTTTGAATAAAGTCTTCAGGTTACTACTCACTCTGATTCCTAGATATTCAAAATCATGGCCTTCTCCATGTCACTATAATCAAAATCAGTCATTGAAAGTGCTTCACTTTTATAGCATGACATTTAATTCACTTTATAGTCTGATATATTCCCAAAATTTTACTTCTTGAAGTGACCGAGCTGTGTCCTTTAGAAATTAATCACATTATCTGCAAATAAACTTATCTTGTGAATTGATTGTCCTACCTGAATATCTTTCATATCAGAATCCTGTCTGATTGCTTGTCCTAAGGGTTTTATTGTCAATATGAAAACACCTGGAGAGAGTAAACACCCTTGACTACTGCTACAAGACTGGGGAAACTCATACAATATTATACCATCAGTAATGATTTTTGCCTGAGGCTTATGATACAATGCTTCCACCAAGCTGATAAAGGCTTGGCCAAACCCACATTTAGCTAAAATCTTGAATAGAAAAGGCCATTCAAGACTTTCAAAGGCTTTTTCTGCATCTAATGTTACTGAAGTGCTAAGTCCACTTGTGGTGCCCACTAAATGAATTTTGTTAAATAGTCTTTGCAGGTTACTGGCTGAAGATCAATTGCCTATAAAAGCAGTTTGATTTGCATTTAAAAGATTTGTATAGAAACTGGCTCAGTCTACTTGCTAGAACTTCATTTCATCTGCACTGAGCAGGCATATCGATCTGTAAGAATATTTATTGGAGTTTTATCTTTTTATGAACAATCATTGTTAAAGCCACAGAGAATGAGTCAGGCAGCTTGTGGGTCTTAGTGACTGGTGTTAAAACTTCCATTAAAAAAAAGTCTTTAAACTTATCAAATTCAGAAGGAGAGCCATCATCCCCCAGGTTATTTACTAGGCTGTAGTACGGTGAATGTTTTTTAAAATTTCTGTTTTGGTAAAAATATCTTTCTGCTCATTCTGTGAAAGTTGTTAATTGAATAGGAGACAAGAAGGTATCAGTCAAAGCAAATAAAGCATTGTCTAAATATGTCATTAATATTTTTCTTTTGGACTATGTGTTAATGTATCATTGTCTGTTTCTACAGAATTCACAGTTATGGATTTCTCCTCCACATTTAATTGTCAGGCTAAAACTTTACATGCACTTCTTCCCCCAGTTGGTAATATTTTTTGTTTGGTTCTAAGATTGTTTTTCCCTATTATATAGGTGTCCAATATGTCATATCTAAGTTCTTATTGAGTACAGTATGTTAAGATTTTGGTGTCTTGGAGAATATGATGTGTCTTGGTGTTTTTTCTCTAGCTGTAAAATTTATTTTTTATAATTCATTGATTTCAGAAACTTTTTGTATACAAAATAATTTGCCCTCTTAAGTAAGTGTTCAGTGTATCCCATAAAATAAAGGTATTGGGGACAGAGGTTTGATTGATTTTTTTTTAATGGTGTCAATCAATTTAAAAAAATTAATCAAGTTATTCACAATAATAAATTTAACAATAAGGTTTTTCAATGCAATATTAAAATACTAATACAATACTAAAATATTAGTATTTACTTGTGGTATGGGGGAAGATAAAACAAATACATTTGTAGTGCTGGAATAAAGGAATTCATGATTGGTGTTTTTCCTGTTTTTGAAACAGTGCCAACACCACTGTTTCGGCATACTAGCCCTTACTGCTCTCTTACTGGTTATCAATTTTTTCCTTGGACTTAAGTACATTCTACCTGTCCTCTAGACATTGAAAGCTACTTTATCATCAAAAACTACATCCAAAGAACTACCAAAAACGTAAGTAACGTTAACATTTTGCTTTTATATCATAGCTGCTTCCATTCTCTTTCAGTGCACTGAGTGCAACATGTTTAGCTATTCTTCATCCATCATTAGCAATAGTTTTATATGTGAGAAG